>NC_049227.1:30868029-31168929 GCF_011100685.1 Canis lupus familiaris
TTATATGATAGTCAAGCCAAGAGAATGTTATCCAAAGAATGCCCTAGTAGGGGATATCCATGCCAATGAGACCTATCCCAAGACTACAGACTCATCTGTATCCCTCAAGATCAGGACCAGGAACCAAGGGATTGACAGGGATATTGTTTCTAGTACCAGACGAGGAATTATGTGTGATCAGAAGTGTCGACAGACACACACAAGGCATTCCAAGGTTCACATCTTGGCTCTGCCACCAAGTAGAATGAGACCTCATCACCTCATTTCCTCCTCTGTAAAATGGGGAGGGTACTTCTTACGAGGATTCCATAAGGCAAGATTCTCAAGCATTTTATATCCTCACTCCAAGTGTTAAAGACAGGATAACTTTTTAAGAAGAATGTAAAGCAAGAGCCTGCCTTCTTTTTCAAAACAGAAAGCCTCTTCATCAGAAGCTCCATCTCGCATAGGTCTTTCTAGAGAAAGATGCTCACCTGTTCGGATGCCACATCCCTCTTCTGAGAGAGCACCTAAATATAAAACATACGTACTGGGACAGCTGGGAATGATGGTGGCATAAACCAGAACTGTCTTCACACCCTCTGCTGAGCACATTTTCACCTGCTCGTGTGATGTAGCCTAGCAGAGCCTCTGATAGACACCTGAGAGTTGTGTTTTTTCCCCCTTAAGTGAAAAACAGTTTGACAGTGAAAACCACTTCTTTTGCTGGAAAGAAACAGGCAGCTAGGCATGCCAGACACAGGGATCTTTTGCCCTGAACAGATCTTTGCCCTAAACAGAACTTTTGGGCCAGACCGTACTCTCTAGAAGTTCATGAAGGGTTACCTTGTCAACAATGGGAAAAGGGGACATGGATGGCTGCAAATGTTTTTTAAACTTCATTTCAAAATGCAAATGTATTGACGTTCAAGAATTAAATTAGTAACAGAAATGTGTGTGGTTCTATTTTGGTAGAAGGGAGGATGGAAGCAACGGTGAGGAAGGACCCACCTAAGTGTGCACCTGGTCATCCGAGCAAGGACAAAGGGCACACGAAGCTGTCAACCTTGGAAACCTGGGGTGCAGGAGCAGGAGAGAGCAATCGGTATTTTCATTCGAAGCCTTTAAATCATTTTATATCAAACCACTACGTGTGACTTCTGCAATTTGTTCTTAAAACAGCACAGCTATGTATATGAGAGGCAGAACTGGGTTATCTATAAAGCCCAAGTTTTGAGAACTAAAACCTTACTTGGGTAATCACTGTACAATCTGCTCTTCAGAGGAGACCCCTTGAATTTCAAACACCCATGTGGACAATTTCTCTGAACTGCCTCCCTCCTAGGACTTGCTGCCACACCATAAGCCAGTCCATGTCATCCAGTTAAAAAAGGAAACACATCAATACAGTAAGAGAGATGTAACTGCACCAAAGGCACAGGAGCTGGAGTCAGATGCACCTGGCTTCCAACCCCAGCTTGGCCACTTTCTGCAAAGTGCTTCCTGACCCAAACCCAGCCTTCTGGTTGGCAAAGAGAGGATCATCACACCCATCTTGCAGGACCCCCCGCTAGAGGACCCAAGGAAGCAGGTGAAGCAACAAGCAGGGTCCTGTTGCAGAAGGCAAGCTCTCCATGTGGCAAAGGTGTGTGAGCTTATCTGTCTGCCTGGACTATAAGCTCCCTAAAGGTTCCATCTTGTTTCTCTCAACTCACATGGTGTTCACAATTAGATGGGGCACAAGTAAGATTCTCAGTACTTCCTTCCTGGCTGACCAACACTTCTTTGAATCTGAATGTACCAACCTATCAAGACTTTTGATCAACAGACGCTAGCCACTCTTAACTGAAGATGCCATCTAACTGACAGGCTAATGTTTATCATGGCTCTAAGATCTTGTTCTGTGTTTTCTCTGCATTTCTTCAATAAGTTTATTTTCTCAAATTATCAAAGCAACACATGTTCGCTACAGGAAAAAAAAAATCCATTTTTGTATTTTCACGCCCCTCTTGTACATACATGAGACCTCAGCCAATTAAGGAACAGGAACATGGTAGAAATTCCAACCCAGCCAAGAGGTCAAAGGATAAGCCACTGTACTTCTAAACAGTTTATATTCTCTCCAAGGAGTGCACATACCCACTCCCACTTGACCCATACAACTACTCAAGGGCTGGCAACTATCCCAGAAGAGAAGCCACAATAGTAACTTGGTGGCAGTTAATCATCTGTGGATTCTTACTGAGTACCCAGCATGATTGTAAGCACTAAGATACTTCCTCCTCCTCCCCAATCTGCAAGTGATGGGGGCACAGTCCTAACCCCAGTGTTATACCATTCCACAGGAACTCCCATCATTCTGGCCTGGCAGAGACGGACAGGATTCTTGATTCCAGAGGGAAGGCCTCAGCGAGCTTCAGACAAATTGACGATGCTCCTCCCCTGGATGGTTTTCTCCCCTTGTGCCAGCACCCCAAACCAGAAAAAAACATTCAGAATCCAGAAACCTTTCAATTCTAGATGTGACCACTTACCTTCTATTTCCCATTTCATCCTAAGTTCAAAAGTAATACATGAGCACAAGCATGTTATTTAAAAAAGTTTAATCCTAAGAGACTTCGCATGTTTTATTGTAGCATTATTCACCATCACCAAAACGTGAAAGCAACCCCAGTGTCTATCAGTAGATGAATGGATAAGCAAAACACAGTCTACACATCCAACAGAATATTCTTTAGTCTTTAAAAAGGAAGTGAGTCATAACATCCCACAGCATGATGAACCCAGGGGACATTAGGCTCATTGAAGTCAACCAGTCAAAAAAGATCAATACTGTGTGAGTCTACTTATAGGAGGTACTTAGAGTAGTCAGACTCCTTGAGACAGCAAGTAGAAAGGTGGTCTCCAGGGACTAGGGGAGGAAGAGCAGGGAGCTATGCTCAAAGCGTACAGAGTTAACTCTGCAGGACAGAAACAGTCTGTGGAGATGTCTGGTGGGAAGAGGTGGCACCACAGTGAAATGTACTTATTAATACCCCTCAGCTATGCATTTCAAAATGCTTAAGATAAATTTTGTTCTATATACTTTACCACAGTTAAAAATAATTTTTAAAGGAATTAAGTACTGGTACACACAACAGGGATAAACCTTGAAAATATTCAACTCAACAGCAAAGAAACAAACAATCCAATCATGAAATGGGCAAAAGACATGAACAGAAATCTCACAGAGGAAGACATAGACATGGCCAACACGCACATGAGAAAATGCTCCGCATCACTTGCCATCAGGGAAATACAAATCAAAACCACAATGAGATCCCACCTCACGCCAGTGAGAATGGGGAAAATTAACAAGGCAGGAAACCACAGATGTTGGAGAGGATGCGGAGAAAAGGGAACCCTCTTACACTGTTGGTGGGAATGTGAACTGGTGCAGCCACTCTGGAAAACTGTGTGGAGGTTCCTCAAAGAGTTAAAAATAGACCTGCCCTATGACCCAGCAATTGCACTGCTGGGGATTTACCCCAAAGATACAGATGCAATGAAACGCCAGGACACCTGCACCCCGATGTTTATAGCAGCAATGTCCACAATAGCCAAGCTGTGGAAGGAGCCTCGGTGTCCATTGAAAGATGAGTGGATAAAGAAGATGTGGTTTATGTATACAATGGAATATTCCTCAGCCATTAGAAATGACAAATACCCACCATTTGCTTCGACGTGGATGGAACTGGAGGGTATTATGCTGAGTGAAATAAGTCAATCGGAGAAGGACAAACATGATATGGTCTCATTCATTTGGGGAATATAAATAATAGTGAAAGGGAATATAAGGGAAGGAGGAAGAAATGTGTGGGAAATATCAGAAAGGGAGACAGAACATAAAGACTCCTAACTCTAGGAAATGAACTAGGGGTGGTGGAAGGGGAGGAGGGCGGGGGGTGGGGGTGAATGGGTGACGGGCACTGAGGGGGGCACTTGACGGGATGAGCACTGGGTGTTATTCTGTATGTTGATAAGTTGAACACCAATAAAAAATAAATTTATTATAAAAAAATATTACACTAGGAGAAGAAAACCAGATGCCTGAGGACACATACAGTATGGTTCTGTTTACAGGTTATCTCCCACTTGCCACAAGTTTGCATTACACCACTTCACTTCTACAGAAGACCTCCATTACTACCCGTTTTTGCTAACCAAAAGAAATCAAAAGGTCTTCCCTTTTCAAAAAAGGGGAGGGAAGGGCAGCCCTGGTGGCGCAGTGGTTTAGCACCGCCTACAGCCCGGGGTGTGATCCTGGAGACATCACCTCCCACATGGAGCCTGCTTCTCCCTCTGCCTGTGTCTCTGCCTCTGTCTCTCTCTGAATCAATCTATCTATCTATCTATCTATCTATCTATCTATCTATCTATCTATCTTTAAAAAGTGGGGAAGGGGGATCCCTGGGTGGCGCAGCGGTTTGGCGCCTGCCTTTGGCCCAGGGCGCGATCCTGGAGACCCGGGATCGAATCCCACATCGGGCTCCTGGTGCGTGGAGCCTGCTTCTCCCTCTGCCTGTGTCTCTGCCTCTCTCTCTTTCTCTCTGTGTGACTATCATAAATAAATTAAAAAAATTTAAAAAAAAAAATTAAAAAAAAAAATTTAAAAAGTGGGGAAGGGAATGCTCTTCACCTGACACCACGTCAGCTCACGAAGATTTCAAAGGAACATCCTGCTTTCAGACAGCAGGGGATGTATGAAATGTCCAGAAGTGGCAAATCCACAGAACCAGAAAGTAGTTTCATAGATGCCAAAGGCTGGGGGGTGGGGGCACATGGGTGGGAAACGACTGGCTGCTAATAGGTTCAGGATTTGTTTTCAGAGTAATGAGAATGTTGTGGAGTTACAGTGTAGTGATGGTCACACATCTTGGTGAATATACTGAAAAACACTGAATTCTGCACTTAAAAATAGGTGAAAGGCATGTGATGTGAATTTTATCTGAATAAAAAAACTCAGATGCTTAAGTATACAGCATAGCAAGTGTCCTGCACCCCTCCCCAAAGCCTCACCCTCCCACCCCACGCCCACTCCCCTCACTGTTGTTACTGGACTGTATGCACAGCTACATAAGTACTTATGTACTCTTACAGGTTTGGGTTTTTACGACCTAAATGGCATACACAGCATAGCCACCTGTCACTCTACAACCAGCCTGGGTGACTGACTATACCTCGCCAGCACAGGCAGACTGGCTTCCTTCCTCATCACAGCACCACCACAGGACACAACCACCATCTCTCCCACCAGTCTCTGGAACTGATCCCAACTCAAGCAAGGCCACAATCCACAGCCTGGTGCCTGTCTTTGTGCATGTGCATAATTCTTTCTTTGAACGACTGGAAACAGAGCGGCTGGGTCAAAGGGTATGCACAGTTTAAACTGTTAATGCTAACAAAGGCTTCCTGCCCCACCACCACCACCACCCCCAGATTCCCAGTGTTCTGTGATCTTGAACTTCCATCTAACCACTATGGGCCTCAATGTTCTCATGGATGAAACCAAGCAGAAGACCGAGTCAATTTTAGCACTAACATTGATCTTGTAAGCCCACAAGACCCAGAGGATGAAGGATGGAAAAGGAGAGGCTCTGGAGCAAATGGCAAACCTGAGCTCAGAGTACACTCACAGCCACTACAGCCGGACACCTGACCGAGAAAGGCCAAGGCAGGCAAGCAGAAGGACAAAGATGCTAGAGAGCTGAAAAGTATGTACTCTGTGAAACAGGACCTCAAGCTGCCAGGCTGGCAAGCTGCAGGGCAGGGCGGGGCCCTATACCCCCAAGGTGAGGGGCCTACAGCTAGGCTCTGAGGAGTGACTCATCCAGACCACAGGTGATGCCAGCAGGTACCTTGAGCAGTAATCAACAAGGATGCTCACCACACCTGAAGCTGGAAGAACAAAATTGGTCAATAAAAGCCAGTAATAGCAAAAGATTTAAGGAAGAGAATTTTGGAAAGGGGAGGTTTATTTTTTTGTTTGTTTTTTTTTTTAAGGCTCACACAATTAATGTTGAAAACTCAGTATCTGTCTCTGCTCCAGGCACCTACAGCAGAGTAAAGTCAAAGTTGAAACAGGGACGCCCGGAATACTGGCATGAAATGAAAATCCTCATCCCCGAGTCTCAAGGTCATGGCTGAGGTTTCAAACTGGGGCGTGAGAAGTGGAGAGACTGATTGGTTTAGAAAAGAAATCACATTGAAAGCTCACATCCCTTATGAATTCTAAAGAATGCCATAAGGTCAAGTCACCATGGAAAGAAAAAAGAGGTCACAGAGAAACATAGGAAAAGCCTCGATGTGGCAGCTGCCTCCCAAGGGGACAGAAGAACATGGAAAGTGGATGTTTGTGGGGAAGAGCAAAGGCCCAAGCAGGACACGGGCAAATGCAGCAGGGACAGGAGAGGGAGGAGGGAGGGGAAACTCATGGACATTGCAGTGACCCCACAGGGAGGGCTACCAGGACAGCAAGACTCTAAGGGTGGACCATGGCCCACCCTCAACAGCATCACCTGCACAGGAATGTGATGGGAATAGAAAGTGTTAAAATGGAGGTTCTACGGAGGTTCTATGGCCCCATTCCCAGAATTAATTCAACTAGGGTCTGAAGGGAAGGTCAGAAAGCTGCATTTTAGTAAATACTTAGGTGATTTCAACACACACACTAAGTGTGAGAACCACTGCATCAAGCAAGGAGAAGACATCCTACAGAGGGTAAGTAGGAAAGGGGAGAAGGAGCACATTCAAGTGCTCACCCCCCAGGAGCCACACGTGACCCCCAGGGTTAGCCCTGATCCTCCCGCTCCCCAGGGCTCCACAGAGCTCAGCAGGCAGGGGGCCTTCGGTCATGGCTCTTAGCAAGGCTGCTGGGTGAGGGAAGCTAGAGACCCACCTGGCACGGCCCACACACAGCCATAACTGGAGCTTGTGCAAGCTGAAGGCAGGCAGAAAGAGGGCGGGCGTCATGTCCACCAGTAACCCCCCTGCAACCCGGCCCATGCTAGGAGGGAGAGTCCACACTGCCTCCCCTCAGACGGGGCAGAAGGACCTGGTGGCCTGGCCATGATCTCTCTGGGCTCTGGACAATTCCCTGGATACCTAGAAGTGATGTAGGCTTCCTATGCACGTGAGAAACAGACTCTGACATATTTGGAACAACATGATAATATATGACAAACCAGGAGGCTATTTCAAAAGGCCCACAGAGATGTTCTGCAATCCTGACAACTTCCCAGAAAATCTTAATTATATCTAAGAACCCAAAGCAAGGAAGATTTGGAGGAAGCAGAGGACAGAAGGGAGAGGAGAAGGAAGCTGGGGAAGGGTTTGGAACATTCCAGGCCAGAAGGCTGAATCCATCTCTCTCTGTACCAATGGGATGTTTCTGGTCTGTTTATGGTCGTCTCTTTGTACTTGATTGACTACTACAATCAGATCATGACATAAGAATGAAGTCCTCCTCTTACCAAGAGTCAAGGAAATTCCCCAAGGGAGGCTAGAAGTCCTCTAGGGTGTTTGTGTATTAAATGAAAAAATAACCACTCTCTCCACACATGGCACCCCTGAGATGCTGGATGCGTGAACTAACTCCCAAACCATTACAAGTGCCATGCAACATCAGCAGATAAAAAGTATTTCTTCCTCTTAACTAGTAAGGTGGAAAGGCAGATAAACTGCATAATAAGGAATGCAATGAAACGCCGGGACACCTGCACCCCGATGTTTATAGCAGCAATGGCCACGATAGCCAAACTGTGGAAGGAGCCTCGGTGTCCAACGAAAGATGAATGGATAAAGAAGATGTGGTTTATGTATACAATGGAATATTACTCAGCTATTAGAAATGACAAATACCCACCATTTGCTTCAACGTGGATGGAACTGGAGGGTATTATGCTGAGTGAAGTAAGTCAGTCGGAGAAGGACAAACATTATATGTTCTCATTCATTTGGGGAATATAAATAATAGTGAAAGGGAATATAAGGGAAGGGAGAAGAAATGTGTGGGAAATATCAGAAAGGGAGACAGAACGTAAAGACTGCTAACTCTGGGAAACGAACTAGGGGTGGTGGAAGGGGAGGAGGGTGGGGGGTGGGAGTGAATGGGTGACGGGCACTGGGTGTTATTCTGTATGTTAGTAAATTGAACACCAATAAAAAATAAATTAAAAAAAAAAAACAAAAAAAAAATAAGGAATGCAGGGCGCCTGGGCTCAGTCAGTGTCTGCCTTTGGCTCAGGTCGTGATCCTGGGGTCCTGGGATGGAGCCTTGCACATCAGGCTCCCTGCTCAGTAGGGAGTCCACTTCTCCCTCTCCCTAAGCCCCTTCTCTGACTCAGGCTCTCAAAAATAACATCTTTAGAAATATATGGGTATGTATATTTATATATATATTTAAACACATATATTACATAACACTATATTATATGTAAATATAAAATAACTTAAATACATACCTATACTTAAGTATTTATATATATAAATATAAAATACGCACACACCTATACACACAGAGGTCTTGGACCCTAGTTCCTGACACATGGCTCCCAAGTTCTTTGGAATTTCCGGATGGAAATATCTTTTGTTTTCATGAGGTGACTCTTGGTGGGCTATGGGATGGGGACTGGCCACCAAAGAGACCAAGCTGTGATTAGAAGCTTGAAACCTTCAGTCCCACTCCCTAATCTTGACGGAGGGGAGAGGGGTTAGAGACTAAGTTTATGATCCATCTTGCCTAGGTGGTCTAACCATCCATAAAAATCCCTGACCTATAGGGTTCGGAGAGCTCCAGGGTTGGTGAGCATACTCACATACCAGCAGGGGCAAGCACCCCAACTCCACAAGGCAGAAGCTCCTGTGCTCGGGACTCCAGCAGACCACACTTTGTGTACCCTCTTCATCTGACTCTTCACTGTAGCCTTTGTAATATTTTTTATAATGAAACCAGTAAATGTGAAGAAGTATTTCCCTGAGTCCTATGAGCCATTCTAGCAAATTGCCGAACCTGAAGAAGGGGTGGTGGGAACTCCAATCTATAGGCGGTTTGCTCAGAAGCACAGGTGGAAACCCAGGGCTTGAGACTGACGTCGGAAAAGGAGGCCATCTTCTGGGACTGTGCCCTGAGACTGTGTTGTCTGCACTAACTCCAGTTTATCAGAAATGAATTGCACTGTAGGACACCCAGTTGGTGTCCCTAAATTTGAGGATTGGCTGGTACAGAAAAAAGCCCCACACATTTGGCATTAGTGTTGTGAGTAGAGTAGAAGAAAGCATTTTTTTCTTTTAGAGATACACTCATCCCACAAAAGCATTTTAGAATTCTAATGCTGCACCCTCATGTTTTCACCCAGTACATGCATGCTGAGTGGTGGCCATGGGTCAGATGCTCTGGATCCCATGGGGAGCAGAACATGCTAGGCTACTGCCGTCCAAGAACTTACATCTGGTTTGTGGCAAATGAACAAATAAAGGAGATAATTCCTGATGGTAACAAATGCCATGCAAATATAATAAGCAGGAGGCAGTGCAGGAGTGGGGATAGCTCTTTAGACAAGGGGAGATTAGGCTCTTTGAGAAGAACAGTTAGGAACTACGACGACGGGAGAACATTCTGGCAAAGGAGTGGTGAATGCTATGGCACGGGATAGAGAGGCTTCTCTGAGGACAGAAGGCAGGCCGGTGTGGCTGACGCATGATAAACAAGGAGCACAGTGACTGAGTAGCAGAGAAAGCAGGTGTCGGTTGAATCCCACAGGGCCCTCTGGGGCCATGGGAAGAATTTTCAGGCAAAGCCAATGAAGGGTTCCGAGCAGGGAAGTCATACAATGGCATTTGTTTGATTATTTTTAAGTCATTCTACCATGTGAATTATGGATGGCAAAAGAATACAATGGAAGAGACCAGTTAGGAACTACTGCAACATTGCAGGCAGCAGATGGTGGCGGCCTGAGCCAGGCTCACGGCCGTGAGACCAGAAACAACGGCTATCTTTGGTGTATTTTGGAGCAGACAAGACCTCTGGATGGAAATGGGAGGTAAAGTATGCAGAGAAACTAAGGCTGACTCCTGAGATCGCTGGTCTGAGCAACCATTGATAGCACTTATTGAGACAAGCGTGGCAGGCAGACCCTGAAGTGGGGACACTACCTTGGATTACCTAGGAGGGCTCCCTTTAATCACAGAGATTCTTACAAAAAGAGAACTTTCTCTGGCTGAAAGACAGAGGAGATGCAGTAGAAGGAGAAGTCGGGTTCCAAGTATGACATGCAGTCAGTGACCCGCTGCTGGTTCAGAGATGTAAGAACCATATGTAGGGCCTGGAAGAGGGCTGCAGAGCTAGGGGGTACCCCAATTGTCAGCCAGCAAAGCAACAGGGACCTCAGTTCTATAATCACTTGGAAATTATTTCTGCAACATCAAAGGAACAAGGAAATGGGTTCACCCCTAGAGTTTCTGGAAAAGAACACAATCCTGCCAAAATCTCAAATTCAGTCCAGAAAGACCACATCAAATTTCTGATCTCCAGAACTGTAATATAACACACGTGCATGGTTTTAAACCACTAAGGTCCTAACCATTTGTTACCACAGCAAGAGGAAACTAATACACATAAGAAGACAGAGGAGGAATCGAAGGCCAGGTGGAAAGAGCAAGTACTCTGGCTCGGACCTTAGAAATCCAGCGGAGCAGGCCAGAAGGCAGGTGGTCACACACACACACACACACACACACACACACACCTAATGGAGAGGCCAAGAGTCACACCTGCCTCCTCCATCCTCAACTCCAGCAGGTGGAAAGCCCACGTACTCAGGAACTGGGTCCTGCTCCCCACTCTAAGTCAGACAGCAGCACAGCATGTGGAGCTTAACAACAGTGGGGTAAATGTTGGTTGTCCTATTAAAAAAAAAAAAAATCTCAAGGTGCCTGAGTGACTCTGTCCATTGAGCATCTGACTCTTGATCTCAGCTCAGGCCTTGATCTTAGGGTCATGAGTTTAAGGTCATGAGTCTAAGCCCTGCCCAGCGTGGAGCTTACTAAAAAAATTCTCATTCCACATCCCTACCCTCATTGTCACAACCCCTTGCTCTCAACCGTGGCCAACCTCCTCCAGAGAGCTGCCTACACTAGCTGTTCCCAGTTCTCGTCCACGCTCTCCCAGCACACTCTCCTGACCTGGCCTACTGACCTGCTCTTATCAATGTCACCACTGGCTGCTGCTAGATTATTCCAAATGCCATTAGATTATTCCAATCCACTAGATTATTCCCAACTTGTTTGACCATCAGCAGCACATGACACTGTTGTTCAGTCTCCAACTTCAAGCATGTTCTTCACTGGGCTTCCAGGACACCCCATTCTCTCAGTATCCCCCTTCCTCCGCAGACACTCCCTCAAAATCACCTGTGCTGGTCCCTCCTCCTCCTGTCGACAAGCTCCTAATGTGGGAGGCCCCAAGGTCCTGACCCATCTACACTTACTGTTTCAGGGATCTCATCCAGTCTTGGGGCTTTAAGTATGTTTATTTGTCCACACCTTTCAAGTCTGTACTTCCAGCCCACAAAAGACATGCCTCCTTCCTGTCTCCTCTAATATGTCCTGCTATCTCTAACTCAGCACCTCTGCACCAGAACTCCTGCTGGACCCTCACATTCCTCCTCTGCCCAAAGCTGGCCGCATCCTGGTTAGTGGCAATGGCATCCTTCTGGTTGCTCAGGCCTTCCCTGTTCCCACTCATACATCACAGCCAAAGTCGCACCGTAAATGCCCAGCCAGTTCTCACCACTGTGACCACCCACCCTGCTTTCAGCCATCACTTCCCATCTAGATTCTTGTGATAATCCCTTTGGCTCTCCCCCCTGCTTCCACCCTTGCTCCCCTATACTCTCATCTCTAGGCAGCAGCCAAAGTGGTCCTCAAAAACCTAGGTCAGATGATACTCCTTTCTCAAAATCCTCCAAGTGACTCCCCATTCCACACAGGGGAAAAAAAAATTAAAAACCTAACCTTCTCACTGCAACTCATAAGGCCCTGCAGGATCTAACCCACCAGAAGCTTCTATGACGTCACCTCCTCCTAGTCACCCCTCGCTGCCCCTGGCATGTGCCAGGCACACCCTCACCCTATGCTTACCAGGCTACCCCCTCTGCCTCAAGCGTTCTCCTACCAGATGACCACTCCTCCCCCCTTCAAGCCAATGCTCCAAAACTACCTTCTCAATGACGCTCATCCTCACCTGTTTAACATCAGACTCTCCCACACCCCTGGTCTCCGTTAGCCTGCTCTATTTTTACTTTGCTTCCAGCAATTATCACGTTCTGACATACCTATTTTATCCTATCTGGGGATGACTGTGTGTCTCCCCCAGACTAAAATGTAACTCTGCAAGAGCAGGGTCTGGATCTGTTTGGTTCAATGTTAGCCAAAATTCCAAGAAGCCTATGATAGCCAGCTAATGAATGTTTATTTTTAAAAGGAATACATGAACGAAAGAATAAATGAGTACTTCTAGGTGAATGCCTGGTCACCAAAGGCTCATGACCCAAATGACTGTCCCGCCATCTCTGTATCTCAGCTCATGACTTGCCCAGCACGTGGCAAGGTTAACAGGAACCAGCTGAATGAACACATGACCATTTCCTTGGGCTCACTGGACCCAGAGACCCCAATACCACCAGCTTCTCCATCTGGGCCTCAAGAATTCCTCAAACCCAACACACAAACCCTCCTCCCACCCTCATCCCCAGCTGGCAGTCCAGATCCTGAGAAAGATGGCTGGGAATGAAGGAGTAAGATTTGTTATGCTGGTGCTCAAGTGGATCTGATGAGCAATTAGACAGCTGGAAGAGGCAGCTGCGCCCCTGCTGCGGGCACCATGCCACTTGGAGAAGCAGCTGGTGGTCCAAAGGCTCTGTGTGGCTGGGCGCCCAGAGCCCCTCAAGTGGCTGCTGCCTCTCAGAGGTGGGAGCCAGGGAAGCAAAGAGCCTTTCCCAAAGATGTGGAAGGACTGAGGCATGGCTGCCAGCACCCGAGGGCGGGTGTGAGGCAGGTATGGGAAGTCGCCCTCTGGGACAGGTATGACAAACAAACAGTACCGGTGGAACAAGAGTCGAGCCCATGTTCACAGTCGATAAGGACAAATCATAATGTGATTACATCACCTGACTGAATTCTCTCATCACTCCTAGAAAGTACACATATACCCTTGGAGTTGGGAAGACCGAATTCCTGAGAAGTCAGGAAGCCAGTGGGTAGGGAAGCGGGCCAGGTATGGCTCAGACTTCCAGAGGACACCAGAGGATGCTGCCAAGTAGGAACCCCACTCCAGACATTCTTGGCAGTTCCCAGTTTTCCAGCTTACAGCCCAGTAGTTCAAATGCTTTGGGACCTGGTGCGAGTGGGAGTGCAGAAGTTTCCTTCACATCATTACCATGAGGTTTGAGGATGGGGCTTGTGGACAGTTTTCTGTGTCATTAAACTCTGTTTCTAGAAATCCTTATTGATCATTTGTAAGGACAAGTGGGACCTGGGAGAGTGCTACAATCTTCTTTCCAAATATTTGCTCAATGGCTTCTGCATCATCAAGTTTAGGCATGAAAAAAGCTAAAAAGCAATCTCCTGAGGATCTGTAATCTCAACGGCCATAATAACAACTATATTAAGTTCTTACTGCTGTTCCAAGTCCTTGCCATACGTTATTCCATTTAAACCTGAGCAAAGCTCCTTGAGGCAGGAACTATTACTGCTGCCACTTTATAGATGAGCAAGGTCGTGGAGGTCAGGTGAGGGACGTGGGAGCTCTGAGGAGCAGCAGGCGAACCCTCCACTATGCCATCTTCCCAGCACCCTGTGGTCTCTCTGCATACCTGCAGTTCCCCAGGTCAGCTGTCCATGCCCCAAGCCAAGCACAACCCTGATTTCTTGTGGAAGAGAACCTCCCACCCCCTCACTGGATGCAGACTGGACCTCCCAGATGTCAGCTCTTCCAGGAAGCCTACCTTGAACCACCCAAAACAGCCCATCACTCTACCCTCTCCATCTCTCATGCGCTACAACTGGGTCAACTGCAACCCAATGGTTCCACCATCTGTACACAGATCTGCTTTTATCCCTAGTGAGGATTTACAGAATGGAAACAAATAACCTGTTGCCAAAATATAGCCCCAGGACATGTGGCAGGCCCTGTGCTGCTCCTTTAAGAGCCTGTACACAGTAGAGCAAGGAAGCAGGTGGTGCATTTAAGGCACAAGCCAGCAGGCACAGGGAGCTGCAGAATGAGCTCTCCCCAACCACCTGATCTGATCCTTCAGGCTAGCTCTTGGTTGGCTGACATCTACTTCCACCCATTCTAGAAACCCTCTTTGCTGCCAGGCTTGAGGCCCAACTGACTACAGCAGCTTCTCTCCTGGGGCTCTCACCAACGCGTCGTCTTCTGATACCTCACCTCTATGGACTGAGAAGAAGTAACGAACCACAGGTGTATGTCGGGGATGGGGGGGGATGTTGACCCCTCCTGCCCCAATTCCTTCAGTTCCTGTCTACCCCACTTCCTCCTCCTGCCTCTGGGCCTTTGCATATGCCCTTCCACCAACCTGAACCTTCTGCCCACAATGTCCATCTTATCTTTCAAGGACTGTTTGATGTGATTTCCCACAGGAAGCCTACCCTGCCCATCCCCACCACAACCTAGGTGAGTGTCTCCCACTCTGGCCTCCCCCAGCTCTGGAGCTCTCCCATCTGGCTTACCTCACTCTTGTAGAAGGCTTCCTGACCTCTTCATCTGCCCTCCCCACCCTCCTACAAGCTCCACGAGGGATCTCCTGCATCCCAGAGCCCAAGCACTGAGCTGCTACCCAGCAGGCACTTAACAAACATTTGATACATACAATGAAGAGTGAGCCAAGAAATGAACAGGGAAATGGAGCATGGAATAGTCCAGCACACAGATGCTGGGCACCCAATGGCTAATCTAGTGTTTACTACGGGCCAGGAGACATTCTCAGAACTTTAACGCAGATTCCAAACTCAGTAACAGCCCTGTGAAGTAGCCTTGCCCTGTTTTATAGAGGAGAAAAACAGGCACGGAAAAATCAGGTGACTTACCTAAAGTCCTGCCATTGGAGAGAAGATAAATACAGACACAAACCCAGCAGGCTGGTTCTAAATCTGTCCGCTCAGCTACACACGATGCTGCCAGTGGCAGACTTTGTACGGAGACCCCACACGAACCACACCTCCCAATATCCCTGTGCTCGTGCGGTCACTTTCCACGCTGACTTGGACGGGCTCCAGCCAATGGGGCATTAGCAGGCGTGAGACAAGTAGAGGCCTGACAGCCTTGCACACGGGGCTGTCCCCTGGGACGGCTCCCCGAGAACTTGGAGATGACCAGGTGTGCCTAAGCCCAAGCGAGGCATGTGGAGCCTTCACGTGAAGGAGGACCAAGGGACGCAGCCACCAGCCAGAACACAGTGCCGATGCAGCAGCCCTAGCTGGACTGGCCCAGAAGCCTCCACCCACCCATTCTCCATCCCCCAGGCCCCTGAGGAACTTCAGCCGTGGCCTCGCAACAGGCAGCACAGAGGAGCCATCCTGGCCGCGCCCCACCTCAATCTCTGCCTCGCAGCCATGTGAGCAAATAAAATGGTGGTTGTTTTAAACCACTAACTTTTGGGGTGGTTCGTTAAGCAAAAATAACTAACAGAGACACTGCCTTCCTTTCACCGATAGGATCATGCAGTGATCACGCAGCACCCAGTGGGGTACTTCTCAAGTGCTTACTCATTCGGCAGTATTCACAGGGCATACTGTGCGCCAGGCACTGTCTGGGCCTGGGATCCGGCACAGAAGAAAAGAGAGAAGGCCTCAGTTCCCAGAGAGTCTATATTCCAGTGGGGGAGCCAGACAAGCCAACAAATAAATTAATTTTTACATCAAGCAGTGCCAAGAGCTACAGAGAAAAATGCAGCCGTGTCAGGGGTGCCCAGGACAGATAGAAGGGCCTCCTGGTAAAGTGATATTTAAGTGAAAACCTTAAGAAGGGGAGACGGGTGCACACAGATCTCAGGGTAGGACATTCCAGGCCAAAGGGCATGAACAAGGGTCTTAAGAGTGAAATATGGCAGATGGGAAGGAGGGAAGGTGTCCGGGGCAGGATGGTGGAAGGCAAGAGAGGAAGAGGAGGGCAGGGCCAGATCATGTCCAAGTATGAAGGGAAGCCCAAGAGGCCAGAGGGGACAGGACCCAACCTCTATTCTCAAAGGCTCCTCCTCGAGGCAACAAAGGTGCAACAGTAGGGAAGGGGCGGCCCATGTAGAAGCAGAAGCCGAGGCCTCTGACTGCTCTGACCAGGGAGGCAGGCAGGCTCAGAGCTGCCGGTCTCACCCCCATCTACCTTCCTTAGAGATGAAAATTAGATTGTCACTCTTACACAACCACAAGGTGGGAACAGGAAACGCATGTGGCTGCCGTCACAGGTGGTTTTCTTTTTTAAGACACACTCTAATGGCACCTCCTGAGCCTGCCACCTAAGGAACCCCATCTAAAGAAAAGCAAACCTAGTCCGGAGACCGTTTGGAAGGGGGACTTTTTCAGCCTTAATTGAGTCTTCAAATAAACTAAACAATATTGTAATGCTCTGCTGGGTAAAGCCACTACAGAACACAGGCCCTGCTGTGCGTCTGGTAAATGGGACGTGGGACCGGCGGCTCTCCGGGAGGAAATGCTGCACCTGCGTCAATCACGGACCACTGGTTCCTTTCTCATCACAAATCACTGCGCATTTCAGTCTCTCATTTATTCGCTTCATCTGGAAGAGGAGCTGCTCAAAGTTGGAAGATATTTATTTTTACCCACAGAATCATTTTCAGGGAAAAGCAGAAGGAAATGGACTGCACAGGCCACAGGAAAACGAAGCAAAGGCAGAAAGACTAAAGAAAGAATATAATCTGATAGGAGAGAGCTCTACCTAAAACTGCAGTATGAAAAAAAAATTAAAAAATAAAATAAAAAACTGCAGCATGGACTCCTGGTCCTGTCCATTTCATCTCCCAAATCCTTTGATGTTCCTTTAATTCCCATCATCCTCAACCCCAGTGCCAACTCCAGTAGCTGGTGTGGCTGAGGCTGGCTGCGGGGGCCAACAGCTCACCCCACACAGCCCTTTGCCCTGGTCAATTCTCTCTCCACAGTGGGAGGGTGTGACAAATTTAAAATGCAGATCTGATCTCTGTTTGGGACTCTTCAAAGACATTCCATTTTTCTTAAAGATTAAACCCTTTCCTGAGATGTAGGTGGCCCTGGGGACTCTGGGGCAGCCCACCCCCATTCCCCTCTCTGGGGTCCAGCATCGGCCTCTCCTTAGTTCTTCTGACACCTGTTCTTCCTCCTGCCTCAGGCTTTCTCCACCTATGAGGCAACTAGATAAACCTGGTGTGGGAAGGGGACAGCCTTCCTCTCCTTCAGTCCTGAGCTCCCACATCTCTTCCTCATAGGAGTCAGGTCTGTGGTTTACTATTTAGGGGACACCTGGGTGGCTCAGTGGTTGAGTATCTGCCTTTGGCTCAAGTCGTGATCCTGGGGTTCTAGGATCGAGTCCCACATCAGGCTCCCCATGAAGGAGAGACAGGCTCCCTCTGCCTATGTCTCTGCTTCTCTCTCGGTCTCTCATGAATAAATAAATAAATAACATCTTTGAAGAAAAAAAAAGTTTACGATTTAGGAGCAATTTTTATTGGGGGGAAAAAAATCAATGTTCTATATCATTATAAGAAAAACCTGCTCTCTTTCAGGCTTATTTTTAAACCAGTGCTATTACCACTTAGGTGGGTCCTTACCTGAGGCCTCACCAAACAAACATAATTAGATCCACTAATAAATTGCCACAACAAATCTGGAAGGAGAAACGTGACTGCTCTTTCGAGAACACAAAACTGTCATTTCAAATTAAGTAACAGTAACAAATGGTGAGACATGGGGCTCCGGGAGCTAGGCACATCTGTGTTTGAACATTAACCAGCCACCCTCCGTGTTAACCCATCCGCTTCACTCCCGCCAGCCACAGCCACTTCTCAGAGACGGGAAATGGTTTCTCAAAAATGGTAAACCATCTTCCATTTACATCAGACTAGGCCTATCAGTACTGAGAAGATGATTTTGCTTCTAGGAAGCCTAAGAAATTGTTTAGCATGTGTGATTTATATGATTATATGAAGGAAAAAACAGAATCTTCTTCCATTCTCAGAATTCTAGACCGACTTTATCCCCCTGACGGGGCAGGAGTAACCGCCAGGATCTCGTTCAAGCTTCCCCAACCCCTCGTACCCTATGAAACCCTCAGCCCGATATGCTCTCCTTTACCCATTAATAAACTCGTCACAAGGCATCAGAAGATATTACCAACTGCAAAAGGAGATGCCAGGCAGGTGAGAAAGAAACAGCCAGGTGGCAGAGCAGGAGAAGCAGGGTGCTCAGAGGTCAGCCGGGGCCAGACAGGAAACCTGCCCCCAGTATTCACTTCACAGAGCTGCATGACCACATGGGTGAGGGGACCAGGCTTTCGTTCTAGGATACACAGCACAGGTCCTAGAGTGGCATCAAATGGACATTTAGTCCATCCAGGTTCAGCTAGGTGCCTAGACCAGGACTGGACATGAGACACCAGGCCTGCACTGAAAGAGGAGAAAACAAGCCCCGTACTGGATGCCACCCCCCACGATCCCGCTCACCGAGTCTATGCACCAGGACACACGCCCAGCAGACATGCAGACTGCAGCTCCCCAGGAGTGTCAGCAACCACGTGCTTCTCCCAGTCCGAGGCTCCTACCAAACTCAGAGGATGTAGGGCTTAACAAAGAGTTTGAGAGAGTGTGGGTGTTTATAAACAACCTCACTCTTAAACACCCACCAGCCTCTTCGTGCAAGGTTTTATTTCACAAGCAACAATCTGTTCCACTTCTGAAAGCAGGAGCATCCACGATGTGATACCTTCCCCAAAGGATTTTCCAAAATAATTCTAACTATTGGGGATTCTCACCATCCATCCTGGTTGGAACCCAGCCTCTCCAAGAGCCACAAAGGAATCTGTGACATTAGGTAACAGACACAGATGTGCTGGACTTCTACAGAGATACAAAGTCCTAACATTAGCCTACTTCACCCACATGACTCACACATGCATCTGTAACCAGTGGCTCCTCTGTTTGAGCAGAGCAACAAGTAGTACTTATGGATACTTGAAAGCCCAACCAGATTCCATGAGGACAGAACCAACCCTGCAATCAAGGCCTTTGGTGTCTTCCAAATGGACAGACCCCAAAACCCAACACAACTATTTAATTAAATGTCCAGCAGGTGTCCAAGCCAAGATGAAGGCCCAAATAGGGTTATCAGCATTCTTGAACAGACAAGAGGTATCTCTTGAGCCTACCAACTCAGTTACAGAGCCACTTACTGAGAAGGTTGGTAGGACCTCTCATAGGAACACAAAGGCCATGGAATGATGTATTAGAGAAACATGAGTGACAAGAAAAGAACCATAAAAATTGACTTTGCTTTTTGACAATGTGACACATTTCTCTTAAACTTCTTGCCTTAGCTTATGCTGCCTGCCTTCTTCAAAGCACCTGTTTTATAAAGAAGATGTGGTTTATGTATACAATGGAATATTACTCAGCTATTAGAAATGACAAATACCCACCATTTGCTTCAATGTGGATGGAACTGGAGGGTATTATGCTGAGTGAAGTAAGCCAGTCGGAGAAGGACAAACATTATACGTTCTCATTCATTTGGGGAATATAAATAATAGTGAAAGGGAATATAAGGGAAGGGGGAAGAAATGTGTGGGAAATATCAGAAAGGGAGACAGAACGTAAAGACTGCTAACTCTGGGAAACGAACTAGGGGTGTTGGAAGGGGAGGAGGGCGGGGGGTGGGAGTGAATGGGTGACGGGCACTGGGGGTTATTCTGTATGTTAGTAAATTGAACACCAATAAAAAAGAAAAAAAATAAAAAAAAAAGCACCTGTTTTTTGTCCTCTTGCATACACCCATAAGGTCCTCATGGGATTTCATGCTGACCAACCACCAGCACCTTGCTTTGCAGCAACACCACCGTTCATGTATGCTCTGCTTCACCCCTACATGAAATAGGCTGTTGAAGAATGACAGAATTGCCAAGAGTGTCTTCACTTTCTGGTGGGCTACCTGTGATTTGAATTCTCTGATGATAATAGAAGGCAGCCAAAGCAGACCTAAGTGAACTCCTGGGATCAATGCTCTTCTCCATGAAAGTCAGCAGCCTAATACTCTCCTCCAACCAGAGACAGGACAAGAGATGGCAGCTTTCCAGAGAGAAGATGAGAGGGCTGCAAACATCACTGCTCACAGGATTTGGGGTCAGGACTGAAAAGTGACCTCCTCTCTTAAAGTCAGGGCGCTGCTAGCTTCCTCCAACTGGCCCTTTCCAGCCATTAGCTCTCTCAAGGTGTGCTGGTTGGTTTCTGCCCCACCACTCACAAGAAATTACTGTAGACACGCACTACCTATTGGAAGCCTGGACTCCACTTCCCTCAACTTCTGGGAAAGAGCATCCAACTTTTGTTTGGGAAGCCAGTCCTCCCCAAATTTCATCCACCACTGACTCCACCCAAGGGCTGCCCCAGGGCTGGTATGTGATTAGGGCTGGGCCAACCAGAGCCTTGCAATCTTCCTCACCAGCTACTGGTTCTGAGCTGGGCATGCTGGAGTCAGTGCAACCCCAGGAAGTATGTGCACAGTTCCACTACACAGAAGCAGAGGCTCTCCCCCATCTTCCACACTGGACTCAAACTAGAAAGGATCCAGGTCCCGAAGCTGCTGTAATCATCCTACAATCATGTGGGAAGCCTGATCTGTCTGATGATGGAACCAACATGAGCAGGGAAAGGCTGAGACAGAGAGAGACTGGGAAGTAAGGACAAACAAAGCAAGAAACAGACACAAGAGCACAGACAGATTAGGCCCTAATAATATCAAGTCCTTGACCAAGCATTGCCTAAAGCCACTATAAGTCTTTACATAAATCAATAAACTCCCTCTTAATATAAAAAAGGGATTTGTTATTTTCAAGATTCCTTGAGTCAATACCGAGTCAATCATTCTTTCCTCTTCCCCCTACCTTTTGTTTACAACAGTGACTTCTACAGAAAGACCAGGCCAAGCCCAGATGAGAATTTTAGTCAATTTTCATTAATCCTCTTAAAAGCCACCTAATACATAAATGTTACTAAACAATGCAGAAGTAACTGCTTAACTAGTGAGTGGGGGGAGATACTGGGGGCAAAGTCAGAACCTCTCTCTGCATGTTATGCTAAAATAAACTCCAAAATGTATTTAAAAGACTTAAAAATTTAAAGTAAGTCAAAGAGGTAAAAACTAGTTCTCAGGAGCTATAAGAACTTTCCAAATCAATGGACAAAACCACAAAGAAATTTCAACCAATTTTATTAGGTAAAAAAAATTTTAAATGCTACAAGTCAAAAAACATTACACAGAAAAATGGAAGAAAAACAAGTATTTGCCACAAAAATGGCCAAGAATAAGCAGCAAATACAGATCAAAAATGGAAAGCCTAAAAATCTAATAGGAAAAAAATAAAATCAAGATTGACAACAAATAGACTCTTCATAGCAACAAGCAAACTACAAATGGCTATTAACACCTGGGAAAAATCCCACCACTACAGACACTTAACACTTGTCATCAAATTAGCAGAGAGCAAAGATGCTCAACAGGCACACCCACAAAGCCAGTGTGGATGCGTTCCTGCTGGAAAGTGTGTTGGCTGCCTTTGTCAAGGGCCTCCAATGGCCTAGTGATTCCCTTTGCAGGAATCACTGACCTAGAGAAATCATAGAATCACATACGTACATGCATGTAAAGATGGTCATCACAGCAGTGGTAACAATGAAACACAACTCTTGTGCCCGGCCATAGCAAGGAGGGGGATGTGATGTGGCCACAAAGACAGAGGGGGAAGAGTGTTTAATGACATGCAAAAATGCTCATGATGTAATCCCAAGTGAAATGGGAGAATGCAAAATGATATTCATAGAATGATCCAAATTTGTTTTACATAGACACACAAAGATAAAAGGCTGCAAATAAGTACTTTGAAAATTTTAACAGTGGCTCCATCTGAATGAGGACATTGTCGTTTTTTTCCTTTCTCCATCCTAGTGCCTGCTTTTATAATTCATCTCTAATAAACGTAAAGCTCTTTATAATCAGAAAATGTACATGCACACTTCAGTGGAAATATACACACACACCAAGTACCTTGGTTCAGTATGTCGACATTTGGGGGACATTTCCTAGGTACATAGCACTGAGCTAGGTGTGCTTTGGAAAACAAATGCAAGTATTCCTGTCCTCAAGGCGTTTTAGTCCAGTGAGCTACCTACAACCCAGGAAATGGTGCTAAACAATTAAAAAGTCTACTAGCCAACCAAACGCTAAATGCAGAGGCAGATGTAGGCTCCATCTGGTTACCCACATGCCCCACATTTAATGTGCCTGGTGTACTTCTTGGCATATAGCATGGCTCAATGAACATGAACTACTGCCAACATGACCTTTACAGCCAGGGCAGGGTAGCCTGCCTTGCATCCACTGCCTACCTCCTCTCTCATAGCAGAAGCCCAGTCTTATTCTGAAAAGCCATGCTCCAGGCTAAAAGACCACATCACACCTCCTTTACCTAAGACCAGCCAGTAATCTGTAAACCCAAGTTGTTAGATGGGGCCTCCAGGAAAGCTTCTTAACCAAAGGACAGACAGTAGGCCATCAGCCCTGTTCGTGCAGACATGCATTCAAATGAAGACTTTTAAAAAAAGGTACTGCTGGGTTATGCTGAACAATCCCACATTTTTCCCCACTTGATTATTCCTGGGATCTTTATTCATTAAATATATATATACTCATATTTTTAGAAGTGTTGACTATTAAAAATAATGACAATCTAAAGGAATACCTCTTATGCATGAACTATTTAAATAAAAATAGGATTTTACTTTCAAATATTATTTCCCCAGTTCCCATTTAATGGAGTTTTTCCCTCCAATTATTTCTAATACCTGAGATCTTTAAGTTGAAACACTAAAGTATCATTAATAGTTTTGAAAAAAAAATAAAATAAAATAAAATAAAATAAATACCCGCAGACTGAAACAGACTGCCTTTCTTTCTTCAATCTAGTCTTTTGGTTAAACCAACAGCACATAGTAATTGCTGGAACACAGCTGATGGACATTTATTTAATGAGATTTGTGTTGGATTGATGTGAAGAAGCTAAAGATATAAAATCAAAACCTACAGTACTGGGAAATATATATGTAAAGCAGTTCTGGGTTATCTATGCAACCAGAGGTAGCATATATTAAAAAGAGGAATCAAGTTTTAAGTCACACATATCCTCTCTCAACTTACCCCCCAGAGCAGAAACAAGTCCTACAGTAATAGAAAACTGTACTTTTCCAATAACCCCTAAATTGTTATTTATTTTCAAATCCTTCCCTGCTTCTCTTCAGTTCCCTAAGGCCTCTATGCACTGCCAAAAAGAACTGTGATTATAAATCAGAATTTATACTCCGAACATATACGTATACACCCAGATCAAATTTACAACTTAGGTCTTAATCCACCTTTTATTGTGTTTACATTTTTCTGTTCCAAACACTGATTAATTTTCCTTTCAATAAGAGAAGCATAGAGTGCAAATCTGCTTTACCCAGAGGTTTTTCCATTTCTTTCCCCTGTGTTATTTTGAGGCTTGCCACTCAATCAGAAAGTAAGAAAACCCTGAAGACTATCCCAACATTGAGCAGGTGAAAATACACCAACAGAGGAGAGGAACTTGGGAGAATGAAAAGGCAGAAATAGTGATTTCCATAATAAAGCTCCCAACGCTGGCAATGGTGCACAGGGAAATATTTGACTGTACTGCTCCCATCCGACATGCCTAAGATGTCCCAATGTGCAAGTGCTTCACTGCGGCTTCCTAATCAAACTCCAAATGAAGTACTGTAGGCCTAGGGGAAAGGATTGTACATGGCATGCTGCAAACCTGAGCACTGTGCCAGCTGGTTCCGCAGCAGCTCCTGCCAACCCAGGGTATAGGCATGACAAGGGGTTTAACAGTTTGTGGCTACGTTCCCCCCCAAACTTATTAAACACTAGAGACAAAGAAAGGGAGAGAGGTCTGCTTCTGATCACCTGCCAAGACCGTAGGATGGGGTCAACTGGAAGAAAAAGCAAAGAAGAGAGGAGAGAAAGAGAGAGACTGGAGGAAAATAAAGACACCAAACCAGAGGGACTTAAAGAGAGTGGAAGACAAGCTAAGGGAAGAAAGAGGGGAGAAATGAGAGACAGAGACATCCATCCACACACTCATACAGAGAGAGAGGAGAAAAGAAAAACACAACCTGAGGAAGAGAGAAGGGAGACACACAGGCCGGGCGGGTGGAGGGGGGGGACCCAGAACCAGAGTAAGCAGATCATCAAGTCACACATTCAGCAGGCTTTTTCTGGGCACCCGCTACACTGTTGAGGAGAGACACAGCTGTGCCCAAAAGAGTTTCAGTCCCAAGCGCAAGTATGTCAATGTAGCACAGTGGGGAGTTCAGAGAGGAATTCAGAATAACCCCAAGACCTTTGGGCCAGAGCCAAACAATATTTAATCCTAAATAATACATCATTTTGAGGGATGAAATGGACAGAAAACACAAATCATCAAAATAAACTCAATTAGGTAGGACACCCAAAATGCATGTGCTCCAACAACAAAAATAACAACTTTAGCAAAATTAACAACAGCTGTGCTTCAGTGACACCAGCAAGAAAGTGAAAGGCCACCCAGAGAGTGGGAAAAAGTATTTGCATATCACATAATAAGGGCCTCGTGTCCAGAACATACAAATGACACACACATAATAAAAAAGGACAATCAACTCAATACAGGGAAAGGGTCGGAAGAGAGAGCTCTCTGAAGAGGATACACAAATGGCCAGGGGACCCATGAAAAATCATCAACGTCACCAGTCAGCAGGAAAATGCAAATCAAAATTATGAAAGTTATTATTTCACTTCCATGAGGACCCCTATAATAAGGGGGACAGGCGATCGATTCTGGCCAAGATGGGGAGTAACTGGAATCCTAGTTCGCTGCTGGTGGGAGGTGCCCTTTGGAAAACATCCTGGCAGTTCCTCAAAAAGTTAGTTACCATTTGACCCAGCAATGCCACTCCTAAGAACATACCCAAGCAAAACGGCATGTCCACAAAACAACTGGCACCTGAACATTCAAAGCAGCATTATTCACAACAGCCAAAGACAGCACCAGTAATCTATCCACAGAAGACTGGATAAGCAGAATGTGGTCCATGCATACAATGGAAAATTATTCAGCCCTAAAAGGAATGAAGTACTGATACATGCTACAATTTCAATTAATCTTGGAAACATGATGATGCTAAATGAAAGAAGCCAGACACCCATCACACCATTCACTTCATAGGGCATAGCCAGAACAGGCAAATCTAGAGAGGCAGACAATACAGAGAGGCAGACAATACATCAGGGATTGCTGGGGGCCGGGGAAAGGGGAAGGAGTGGCCACTTCAAGTGATCTGGTGAGGAAGACGGAACTGGAGCACAGAATTACATCAATAGCATAACTGCAATCCAGCTAAGGGTAATCACCAACCAGCCCGCATGCTGGAGAAATAATCTGTCCCCATGCCTTCTGACTGCCCAGCCCTGCACCCTTTAGGCCTATACCCAGCCCTGCACCCTTGGCCTATACCCTATGCCCTTTAGGCCTATACCCTATACCTAAAGGCCAATCAAAAAGGTGAAGTAGTTGACAGTTTTTTATTTTGGGGGGGTGGGAGGGATTCAAGCAAAGAAAATATCAGTGCTGAGGCCCTAGGAGGAAAAGAGATACCCTCCTGGAACAGACAAGCCCAGGTGGCCAGAGCACAGAGAGAAGGTGCAGAAGTGCATGGATGGGGAGAAGCGGCTGCGGTGACCACAGGCTGGCCTATGCTGAAGAGAGGCAACATCATCCTGACATTATGGTCTACTTCTATCTGCATGTGAAAAAGACCAGAACCCATGAAGTTATTTGAACGATCTGAATAGGTCATAGATGTGAAAGCACCTGATAAGCTCTAGGCACATCAGTACGAGATGGAGAACCAAGGAAGGAAACTTAAGGGCAGAGTCCCTCCAGGGGCACAGGGCTGGATCTTCATAAGGATAGTTCTCAGGGAACCATTACCATGCCCACTCTGCAGATGAGGAATATAAAGCTCAGAACTGTGACTTGCCTAAGGCATGCAGCTCAAAAAAGGGTTATTGGCTGGGGTACCTGGGTGGCTCCATCAGTTGGGCATCCAACTATTTTTTTCTAATATTCTATTTATTCCTTTGAGAGAGAGAGAGAAAACACACACATACACACACACAAGTGGCAGGGAGGAGCAGAGGAAGAGGGAGAACCAGACACCCTGCTGAGCTGGAGCCCAATGTGGGGCTCGATCCCAAGACCAGGAGATTACAACCTGAGCTGAAGGCAGATGCTTAACCAACTGAGCCACCTAGGCGACCTGAGTGTCCAACTGTTGATTTCAGTTCAGGTGGTTATCTTGAGGTCATGAGATGGAGCCCTACATTGGGCTCTGCGCTGGGTATGGAGCCTGCTTGGGATTCTGTGTCTCACTCTCCCCCCTCCCCGCTCTATCCCACCGCCTTCTCCAGTTCACACAATTCATTCTCTTGCTCTCTTAAACGAAAGAAAGAAAGGAAAAGGAAAAGGAAAAAAGGAAGAAAGAGAGGAAGAGAGGAAGAGAGGAAGAGAGGAAGAGAGGAAGAGAGAGGAGCATCCAGTAGCGTGCAAGAGGGAATCGCAGCTAGATAGCGGAAGAGAGCTGATCGAGCGGAGAAGAGAGCCTCTTCTCTCTTCCCGTTGAGGAAGAAGACAACTCCCTACCCTCTCCCCCCTCCCCTCCCGCACCCCGCCCTCCCCCTCCAATCCCCCCCCCTCCGAAGCCCCCTCCCCTCTCCCCCTCCCCGCCCCGCCTCCCCCCTCCAAAAAAGGAGAAGGTGGTATGGCCAGGACCCACTGGGCAGTCAGCCTGATCCCAGAGCCTCTTCCCCAGCACTTCCAGGGCTCACATGGCAAGTGCTCACCAAAGGGTGTCAGGCACCTGCACTCCTCCTGCACAGGCTGCTCAAAGCCCTGCTTTGTTCCTAGGGTAATGGGTTCCACACAGTAATGGAGTATCAGAATCCTCATAGCTTAGGGAGAAGGACATCCTTGTTAACAGCCAAGTTTCCTGAAGTTTCAGCTACCCACTGTGAGGCTCATTGGGAGACTAAGAACCAGAGCTGTTCTTTCTTTTACCAAAGGAAAAGCAAGCCCAGGATTGTTTTTAAACCACATCTACTACCAAAGCAATTATACCATGGGAAAGACGGCAGGGGGGATTTCAACATGGCTTTACAGATGTTTCCCCCCCTTAATGACCATAAGGTTTCATAAGTACCTTCAAACAAAGGCTTGAAGGTTTCATTCTCAAAATATGGACTGTCAGATTGCCTACACTAGGCCAACTGCTGAACACCCAAACTGGGGACACTTGTGAAGGGGAGGAGAATTTAGAACTATGCCCAGACGTTTGAACTGGAAACCCGCTACAACAAAGCCAGCTACTATTGTGCTGTAGGCTTAAATTAACAAAAGAGGCACAGCTCGTTAAAAAAACAGAGCCAGCGTCTTTATTGATGCCAAGCCCTCAGATAACCCTAGGAAAATTCTTATACATGCCAAAAAAATGAGCTGATAATTCGCCGAAAGGAAATTCAATTTATAAATATAGAAAAAAAGTATTCCATCTCCATAGCAACTCAGGAAATACAAATCAGATACAATCAGCTAGATTTTGTGCCTAGTGGTGTTTAAATGGTAACCATTCATTCATGCTGGAGAGTGGCCAATCAGCCCTATTTGGTGCAGACACCATCAAATGGACACAACCCTGAGCAGTAACATGGTAATCTATCACAGAAGTCAGAAAAAAACATAGCATTTCATCCCACAACAGTACTGATGGCACTACATTCTCTGAAGTAACTAGAAACATGGAAAATTGTATATACAAAAGACATTACTCGCAGCAGTTTTCAGTAAAACATTAAAAAAAAAAAGGTCTAATACAACAGGACATTGACTAAATAAACTCTGGTCTATGTCCTAAATGCAGTATGGCACAGTTGTTGCAAATTGGAGTTATCAGTCTTTTTTAGATTTTAAAAAGTCTTGAGGTGGATGATGACAGGGAAAAGCCAGGTACAAAAATGCATACACAGCATGAGTTCAACTTTTTTTTTTTTTTTTTTAATGTCAGCAGGGGGAAATAATCTTTTGAAGGGAGCCCTGTTTTATTTTCTCTAGTCAACTGGCATTTGGAGCCCAAGAGTCAACTTTGTACCCTATTTAATGAACCTGGCTAAATAGTGTCCTCCTTGGACAGTTTGACCTTTAAATGACTTGTTACAAGGCACAGTAAACCCTTATTCTAAAAAACACAAACAAGACCTCACTGTTACTTCCAGCCCAAATCATCTCTAGGGGAAGGAGTAATATTAATTTTCACTTTGGGTTTGATGATGTAGCTTTCTCCAGTCTCACTCAAAGATAAGCATTTGGGGCAGTCAAGGGTTATCGCCTGCTCATTAGTCAAAAACAAATGCTGACATTTGTCCGCATGCAGCTTTTTTGAATCTATCTCAAAGGAGACTGGCATTTCCATCGTGTTGAATGGGCTCTCCCAGCATTTGGGCAAGGATGATGGGCCCATGTACAAAGCAGTCCAGCTCCCAAAACAGGACTGTCACTCAAGAATGAGGGTTAGATGTATTATGCGATCCCGCTCCCTACCGTGTTGATGAAGCAATCTTTCTCTACGCTGCTGATGGCCCAGCAGATGGGTTACTAATGAGGAGAATGAGATTGTTTATTTGAAAAATAAAAACTATTTTTGCAACTGATAAATCACTGCTTGACTCTTTGCCCAAACAGAAAGCCAAAAACAACGGTTTCTCAAGTTTCAGAACCTGTTCCTGATCCAAAGAACAGCAGCCTCAAAGCCATCTCTCAAGGTACTTCACAAACTTGAAAAAAATGAAAGCTAACTTTCAAAGTTCTTTGGTTTTAATATGTAATTTGGACATCCTAGGACAGAGGTCTGCAAACTATGGCCCTCACACCAAATCTGGGCTCACACTATTTTTGCAAATAAAGTTTTATTGATCTACAACTATGACCACACATTTGTAGAATGTCTAGGGCTGCTTCAGTGCTACAACAGCAGGGGTGAGAAGTTTCCACAGAGGTTCACGCAGCCAACAAAGTTGAAAATATGTACTAACTGGCCCTTTACAGAAAAAGTTTGCTGAACCTTATCCTACAAAGAAGGCAGGCAATTCATGTGACTGACCTTTTGAGTCCAAAGAGATTTCGTATGACACACAACTTAGCTACCTGTCAAGATCTCAGCATGACACAGGCATGGCTACAGAAGTCAGAGGCAGCACAGTTCTTCCCTTCTGATTTGCCTCAGGGCACCACCCCATGGAGACTGTCTGTTCATCCAAGAAAAGCAAACCGCCTACTTCAAATACCACGTAGTTTGCTCTGATGGAACATCAACATCTCTGCACAACATAGAAAGTATCTTACTTGATTAGGAAAAAGGTCATGTAAGAGTCAAAAAGACACCGTTCTTCAAAGGAAATAAGGTAAAAAGGGTACAGGGGTGCCTGGGTGGCACAGTTCATTGAGCGTCCCACTCTCGGTTTGGGCTCAGGTCGTAATCTCGGGGTAGTGGGATCAAGCCCTGTTTCAGGCTCTGTGCTCAGCGTGGTGTCTACTTGAATTTCTCTCTCCCTTGCCCTCTGCCTCTGCCTGTGCCTCTCCTGCTCATGTGCTCACTCTCGAGCTCTCACTCTCTTCCTCTCAAATAAATAAATATTTTTTTAAAGGGTATGAAGAATAAGATACTTTTATTTAGGGCTGTTATGGTCTGCTGGGAGTATGTAACTTTAAAAAGAATCCTTGTATTTAAATAAAATCATCCTGGATCTGATTAGCTCAGATCCACTTGACTTCAGGAAGGTCACATCTGTTTCTCAGCTTTATCATCTGCATAATGTAGACAGTGGGCAAGACATACTCTTGGGTCCAAACCAAGACTAAAATTTTAGGACTATCCTCCCACTTCTGTAATTCATTCAAGGCTAAGCCCAAATTATATTTACTGAATATTGACTATGTGCCAGACACTGTGCTTCAGGTGTGGGGTCAATAATGCTAACAGGATTCCTGCCACCATGAAGCTTAGACTCAAGAAGAGAGACTAAAAACAAGCCAATCCACAGATAAATAAAACTACTCATGAATTTTAACAAGTGCTCTGGAGAACATGACTGGGATGCTGAGACTTAACAGTGGCAGCTGTTTGACTAGCAAAGCCAAAGAAGGCATCTCTGGGAAGGTGACAGACCCAAGACCAGCCTTAACAGACAAGGAGCAGCCAGGCATTGAGGAGGGAGAGAGGAGCATTCTTGACACTGTAGACACAAGAAGCACTGAACACTCAGAGGACTTGCTGACAGCTCCCCGGTGTGGACCACTGAGGGTGGTTCACTTCCACAAGCAGCTCAGGCCTTGAAATGAGCCTTCTAGGGCTCTGACTGGCTATGTGGCCTCACGCAGATCAAAGAACTTTGCTCCTTAGCTTTCTCACATGGACAATGTGGACAGTCAAGGGAGACAGTGACTTCCCAATATCCCAGCCCGGCCGTGCAAAGAGTGGGGCATGCTACAAAAACAGATACGAGGGCAGAGAGGCAGTGAACAAACAGCAGGCAATGGGGGAGAAGAGACACAGGACAGGGCCAGAGGGCCTAGTCAGGCAGGGTTTTATTTTAACTGCACCAGGAAGTCACTAAAGAGTTTTAAGCAAGACAGTTTTGTATTTTTAAAAAGCCACTCTGGAAAACTGTGTGGAAGCTCCTCAAAGAGTTAAAAATAGACCTGCCCTACGACCCAGCAATTGCACTGCTGGGGATTTACCCCAAAGATACAGATGCAATGAAATGCCGGGACACCTGCACCCCGATGTTTATAGCAGCAATGTCCACAATAGCCAAACTGTGGAAGGAGCCTCGGTGTCCATCGAAAGATGATGGATAAAGAAAATGTGGTCTATGTATACAATGGAATATTCCTCAGCCATTAGAAACGACAAATACCCACCATTTGCTTCAACGTGGATGGAACTGGAAGGTATTATGCTGAGTGAAGTAAGTCAATCGGAGAAGGACAAACATTGTATGTTCTCATTCATTTGGGGAATATAGATAATAGTGAAAGGGAATAGAGGGGAAGGGAGAAGAAATGGGTAGGAAATATCAGAAAGGGAGACAGAACATAAAGACTCCTAACTCTGGGAAATGAACTAGGGGTGATGGAAGGGGAGGAGGGCGGGGGGTGGGGGTGACTGGGTGGCGGGCACTGAGGGGGGCACTTGATGGGATGAGCACTGGGTGTTATTCTGTATGCTGGCAAATTGAACACCAATAAAATATAAATTTATTATTAAAAAAAAAAGACGACTCTGTGATGTGAAAAGGAGGGAAAGAGGGCAAGAGCAGAAGCAGGGGGAACAGCATGTTACTGTTGTCCTTGAGCAAGAGATCACCATGGACTGGGTGGAGGTGGGATAAAGCAGCACAGCTTGATCTCCATGCCTGCTCTGAGCAGCTGAAGTGGCTGCCGGGACCACCGTGTTGAGAAAGAACATGGAGTGTAGACAGGTTTCACCAGGAAGAAGCATCCAGTTTGATTAGTGATGCCTGCCCCAGGCATAGAGTAAGCAGTAACACCAACACTTGTCAGGGTCTGTCCTCCATTTACAGAAACAGGAGCAGTGTTTCTCCCATTCGGACATGTGGGCAGCTCACCTAGAGATCTCTAGGTGCAAGTGCAAGTGCAGATTCTGAAAGAATGAGGCTGGGGGAGGGACTGTGCATCTGCATTTCTAACATGCTCCCAGAGGATGCCAGTACTGCTGGTCCAGAGGCCTCACTCTGAATAGTAAGGATCTGGAGAATTTACCGTCTTTTGTCCCCAGAGATTTATAGAGTGAGCACCAGTTCCCAAGACTTGACACACAAAGATACTCGAGAAATGTTGGTTGAATTGAGTTGGATTTTGTGTATATGTGTGTGGGGTTTGTGTGTGACTGTGTGTGTGTGTTTCAGCCCTCAGCTGCTACAAAAAGAATTCCCAAGATAACAGGGATACCTCAGCAAAAAAAAAAAAAAAAAAAGAAAATAGAAAAAAGAGAAAAAAAAGATCCCCCTAGAATATGGCAAACATTGCATGTATATAGCATCCATCTTCTGTGAGGCCAATGCGTCCTGACCAAGTTAAAGATCATTTGGTTGGGGTGGGGGGGAGAAGGGCCCAAAAAAAGCAGCAATGAAAATGCAAGGCTAGAAAACTGCCTCACAGGAATGATTCTAACCACAGGGTTATTCTTGGAACTCTAAGCACCGTGAATGACTGGAAATACAGTGAGGCAAGAAAGAGGAACAGCACCGCGCCCCCTGCTGGACCGCCAGCTACACTGCATGGTGAGAGCAATGCTGGCTCCTACAGAAGCCCCAAAAGGGTAGCTTGCATCCTGTTTCTGGATCCCACCACACTCCTGGTCCATAATCCTAACTGTTATGAACCTCAGCAGAGTCCAAATTTCCCTCCCCAAAACAGATCTAAATCAGCTCAGAACCAGGGGCTGTAGCCAGACCCCGCTGCCTGCAGATGGAATCAGCTGGCCAGTTGACTTGGTGTTAAATAAATACTCCCAAAACCTAGAGTCCAAGGCATTCAGCTTCCCTGGAAACCAAAGCCCCTTTTAAAAATAAACAGAGCCCCCTACAGCTCCATGTGGTCCCAGGCAGCCCCAAGAGCTGTCTCTCATGCATCATACAGTCAACAGACTCAGATTTTCTCTATGTTTTAAACTCACAGAATTACAAAAGCCTTAATTTTTAAAGAGTTTACCTTAATAGTGCACATTCATTTTCGGAATATCATTAAAAAATCATGAGAACATTCTCCTGTTGCAGAGAAGTGATTCATGCTTTCTACCCGTACACACCTCACTTCTGGGCCTCTGCTGGGTACAGCAGCCCAAACTCCCAGACAATATCAATCCCATTTATTCTGCACCTTTCTGAGTGGCTGCATATTAACATTAAACCCAAAATCCATAGAGCACTCTTCAGGTCTCCAGAACGCCGAACAAGACTACTTGTTAGATAACGTGACAGTGAAAAGAATTAATCACTACCAGAATTATAGTAAGGGGTGACACAACCAAGAAGTCATTTGTATGCAAGGGATTTCATACCATGGATGAAGTTGCCTCTTGCCAGGATGCTGGAGGAGGAGGGCTAGACGCTGGCTAGCTTCCAAGAATAAAACACAGGGCTCGATTGCTTCATCTGTCTAACTAGTGTTAGTTAAAAGGCAGGTGGGGCCTCTTCATTAGCGCCTGTGTATTCCTGTAGGCCTAACTAAAATGAGGACGGCAAAGTAGATGTGGGGCTAGATGCTAGGGAGTCATCGTTTTTAATAGATCAAAGAAAGCTTGCTGAGCTCAGACCTAAGAACAAGACTTGTTTAGGTTTTGCTGAGATCTGGGCAGAACCTATATCAGCTCCTCAAATCCTCAAATAACTTGAGGGAAGGAACATAAGCTTTCCATGCTGCCTCTGCTTGGCATCCAGGGCCAGGCCCTAGGTAGACCCAGATGCCTACTGCAATTTTACAATCCTCCACAACCAAGTATGAAAGATCCCTTTTAAAGATAGGCATATTAAGATTTAGGCCATCTTTATCTCTGACCACCACCAAAGGCTTTGTGAATTAGATTAACAGGTGTCTGTAAAGATTTTTCAATGAAGGAAGTGGACGATCAAGGTCTACAGATTAGCTAGAAATGTACATACGATTCTGTCCTTACTTGATTAGAGAAGAACATCCAGGAAACCCGACAGCATTCACCCATCGGGATTCTAAACGGGCCTGGTGTACAGCCCCCGATCTGAATCCCTAGTTAACGTTAACAGATCCTGCCCCTAGAATACAGTCTCTTGCCCTGGACTCTTTCATAAAGTGCCATGGAAGCATCTAGGGGGACACAGAGCTAGGATGCCATCCAGCTGGTCTGGTTGTCTGCTGGTTGGCCATATTAAAAATATATTCAGATCTATCTCTTGGCTAAAGATCATTTGGGAAGTTCCAATAATCCTCCCACTTTTGCATACACAGTTTCTTCAAAATTCCTCATCCATCCTTTTTCCACGTGGACAATTCCTATTCAAACTTCAACCCTCAAAATAGCATTTTCTCCATGAACCCTTCTGGTTACACTTGGCCTTTCTTCAGGGCCAGCTGAGGGGATGTGGCCTCCCGTACTGTGACCTTCCCACTCGTCTGTCTGCCCTTCTTATCTGTCAGCTCTGAGGACAGCGAACATGGCTCATGTCCTCATCCCAGCACCTGCACCAGGCCTGGTCTGTGGCAGGCCCTCCCTACACATGTCAGAGAGCTCGATGATGTGAGGAAAGGGGCCCAGAAAGGACGGCAGCGAGGGAGGAGATAGGGAAAGGCACTACTCGCCACCTACTCCACCCACTCCAGTCTTCAAGTCTGACGCATGTGCCCTGATCACCTGCAACTCAATCGGACTGGTATTTCATGTGCTGAGGAAAAAATCTCCCCACAGCTCTCCAGTAACAACAGATTGGACAGGGATGAGAAGCCACCCAAAGCAAAGCCACTCCCCTGGGTGAGGGTAAGGAGCTCTGGCTCTGCAGTCGTCCCAGGCTTCCCTGTCAGCCACAGGACCAGAAAAAAACTGCCCGGGCCCTTTGAAAGGCCGTTTCTTCAGAAGCAAAGACATGCTGGAAAGTGCTGCGCGAGGACTTGTGCCAGACACTGGACCATGAAGGGCTTAGCCCACAGCCCGGTGAAGAGCAGGCCCTCAATAAATGGAAGCACCATGACAGCTGGGGAGGAAGAGGCCACTGCCTCACCCCAAAGCACAACCACTGTGCACAGATATCAGTGCTGTTTTCATTTCCATCAAGGGCATGCAATTCTCACTGTTAGTTTTTTGGGGTTTTTTTTAAGCACAGAAAGAAAAATAAAAATAAGAAAATAAGCAGAGCAAGGACCTGGGTGAAGAAGGGAATGGGGAGTTGTTTAATGGGTATCCCGAGATGGGATACAGGATGAAGTCAAAGAGGTAACAGAGAAAAGAGAAATCCTGAAGACACATCTCTGTGAATAAACCTAAGCCTGACTATAAATCTCTCGGGTGGGCACATCAGGTGTTTCTCCCAGTGCCTCCAGCCCCAATCAATGGAGGTTCATCAGCCTTGCTTCACCTTCCCGATTTGCTGTGTGATCTTGAGCAAGTGACTTAAGCTCTCTGTTTATTTTCCTTATTTACAGAATGAGGATGGTCATAGCATCTACCATCTAAGATATGCAGATTAAGCAAGCAGACTGTTCTTTAAACAGTGCCTAAGAGACTGAGCATTACTTAATTGTGTGTGTTTTAAGATTTTATTTATTTATTCTCAAGGGACAGAGAGAGAGAGAGAGAGAGAGAGAGAGGCAGAGACATAGGCAGAGGGAGAAGCAGGCTCCTCACAAGCAGCCCGATGCAGGACTCAATCCCAGGACCTCAGGATCACGACCTGAGCCAAATGCAGACATTCAACCTCTGAGCCACCCAGGCGTCCCTAAATGTGTTTAAATCCACTCTCTCTCCCTGATGTTTTGCTGAATGGTCCAATTCAAAGATGAGGAATTAAGAGTTCACCCCAACAGCTTTCCTTGTGAGTTGGACAGGGATCATACAGTGTGATGGTGCCCTGCAAACCATCCCCTCTCCCAGCGGCTCTTCCATAAAACCCTCAACAAGGGTTGGCCCCACCCACGTAAGAGGTAGAAAGGTAGCATTACCAACAGAGTCCTCAGAGAGGCAGGCTGGGCCAGGTCACGCGGGGCGCTGGGCACTGTGGTTTTAACACACACAACGGGCCACTCAGTGCTCTCCCCTTCTGGCCTTTCCCTACAAAGTTGCCATGGTCAGTTCCAAGAAGCAGGTGGGCCCCTATAAAAGCCACGCACATCCCACCGGGCCATGCTCACGACCTGAAGTAGAGGAGGTCCTGACTTCCCAGGCTCAGTCAGCCAGAGGGCCATCCTGGGATCAAGACTTGCTGCCCTGCCTGCCCATCTCTCCCCTCCCTGTTCCGCTCTCAGTCTCAGCGACAAGCTTCTCCTCAGAGCCGTCAGACTACTACAGCATGCCTTCAGAAAATGCTGAGTGGAAGGAAGGGGGGAAAAAAATTCTGCTTCATGCGATTCATATATGGGCAGGAGCTACAAACAATTCAGGACGCTAAAATTAATTTGCTCCCTCACCGATGAGGAAAGGGTAAGCATGGAGGCAGACTGTAATAAAAACGTACTTTATGTGTACAGCACATATTTATTCCTTTTTAGAAAATTTGCAAAGCTGCCACCCCCCCCCCAACCGGCTCCCATAAAATCTGACCATCCTACTCAGCTTCTATTCTTAGCTCTTGCTCATTTGCGTAATTTTAACACTGCAGAATATAGCTAGCCTAAGAATATTTTTTTATAATTACACCCATCACAGGACCTGTCAGTATCTAATGAAGGATAATTTCAGCTATTATAAGAAGCTTAAAAGATCATTTTCATGAATAATTCGTAATATGAATCATTAAATTCAAACAATGTCAGAAATTTCAAAAAAAAAAAAAAAAAAAGAAAAGAAAAATATTTTAGGTGTCTAAAAGTAACCAGCCCTCTAAAGGCAGAATCATTTCTGTCATGCACAGAAACAACACAACACATGGGGCAGATCTTCGTCTGAGGGGAGGAAACAGGCAAATGTCACTTCCTACTTCTAAGTTTTCACCAGCCACCACCCCCCAACCTGAGGATAAAATCAACACCTTCTCAGCAAGCCACATGGGTGTTCCTTACTCTAACCCCTGTTTATCTCTTACCTCTTCCTCCCTCCAGGAAAGAACACCTGTCTGAAACTGAAACAACCCTACACTGGAAGCAGAACCAAGGGGCAGAGAGATACATGCCCCTGGTAAACTGTTTGCATACCTGGGTCCAGCCATACCTGCACCCCAGGCCTACTTCTATGTGATAATACACTTTCTTGCTGGCTTCAGTTGGTTTCTATTGTTTGCCAAAGGCTCTAGCCTAATAATATCAGGCTAGAGGCCTCCACAGACCCTGAGGGAAAAACAGAATCATGGGGCTCAAGGCCAGTCCTGGTCAAACTCAGAGTACTGGGCAGGCAGCACAGAGGGAGCTGAGGTGGGGGATGGGGTGGGGGTAGAACCAGCAGGTGGTAAATCTATGTGTGTGAATGCTGGGGTCAGAGGGTGCTCGGGATCTATGTAGGAAGGACTGGGTGAAATCCAAGAAAGGAGGTGGCCTGATTCACAGGTAATGACAGCAAACACATGGCAGGAAAGCCCTGAAGTCCACTCTCTTCAGGGAACCATCAACATCAAAGGACAATTCCCATTTCCAAAGGAAACTTGTATGTGCCTGCCTTGAAACTAAAGACGTTATGCACTAAAGTATGTAGGGGTTTTCAGTAAGATAAATGATGTTTATGCCTTAAATAAGGGAAGGAGGGAGGAATGGCCTTAATACAGAAAATACTGAACATATTAACTCAATTTCTAGATTCTGGAGTATTACCCTCTTCTGTAAAATAATGTTTCTCAAACTACAGATTGCATCCCCTCAGTGGGGTGGGGAAGGTAACTCAGTGAGTCACAACTATTTATTAAGATGGAATAGAACAGGATATAAAACATAAGAATGGTTTGCACATAGTAAAGGTAAGTACTGCTCTAGGAAGGTAATGTCTCAATTCCTTAATACACGAATGTGTGAGCCTTTAAGCATCTCTCTTATCGTGACCTGTAGTCAAAAAGGACTGAAAAACCACTTTTGTTATTGGTTTTAACCAAAAGGCAACTGACAAGCATAGAACTCATGCTTATACTGAGTGACTGTACTTCTATAAATCTTTCCCATCAACATGAAGCCCCTGGATTATAAGGACACCTATGTGGAGTTCATTTCAACACTGTTTATGGTGGCAAAAATCTGGAAATAAGCTAAATGCTACCTATAGGAAAATGATCTTCAAAATTCTACCACAGCTGGGGCATCTGGGTGGCGGAGTCTGTTGAGCATCTGACTCTTGGTGTCAGCTCAGGTCATGATCTCAGGGTCCTGGCATCAAGCCCTGCATTCGGCTCCATGCTCAGGGTGGAGCCTGCTTCAGAGACTCTCTCTCTCTCTCTCTCTCTCTCTCTCCCCTCCTCCTCCCAGCTCGTGTGCTCTCTCAAATCTTTAAAAAAATAAAAATTACAGCTGCATGATGGACGCTAATAAAAAAGATTAAGAAGACTAATCTAGATCTGCATCTATTGATCTGGAGCAAGATTTGTAACTGTTGAGTGATATACTATTATCTGAGAAAGGCTAAATATTTCAAGGGTCAGCAATTTTTTCTTTAGAAGGCCAGATAGTTATAGTTCTGTTGCACTACCAATGTTCTGTTCTACTGAGAAAGCATACACAGACAATACTCAAATACTGGGTGTGGCTGTGTTTCAATAAAACTTTATTTACACAAACATATATAGCAGGCTCACAGACCATGGTTTGCCAACTACTGATGGAGACTGTAATCCCACTCCTGCCAGGTGGGGGGATACACGTTTGTCAAGATCTATGGTAAGGTGATACATATCAACATTAATTCCGGTTGTCTAAAACGGGTAGCATTAGGTGAGATTAACTTTTTCATACATCTGTATATTGTTGAGTCTGTTACAAAAAGTATATATAACTCAATGTTAAGATTTCAACAAAATATTCAATTATTAAAAAACAAGGTATGAAAATACAAGCTGTGTAGTGACTGACTTCACTAAAAATCAATTCTCTAATACATTTAACCCTTTTTTATTATTGCAAATAACAGAAAGTACCTTGTATAATTCCTATTTAATTGGATGCCAAGTGTCATACAAAGAACTCTCCAGCTAGAAGTTGCAAAAAAAAAAAAAAAAAAAAAAAGTGGGAAGAGTAATACCAAGTCATGAGAAGCCAAGCAGATTAATTTTATCCTCTCTCAATGAGACACAAAATGATATTGAAGGAGTTTAAAACTTAAGTTTGTGAAACTGCTCATTTTACCAGGTAGTTACTATCCTCATCTTACAGATGGAGTGGCTGAGCACATGCCCTCCCAAAATGACACCAGCTGAGCATGAGGTCAGGATTCATACATGGGTCTCAATTCTAGTTTAGTACAATTTTCATGGCACTGACAACAGCTGATCAACAGGCCATTTGTCCATGGTAAATGCAATCTTGCATGCTAAAGGACACCCTAGATTCACAGTAGAAGCAAGCACAGGATGCAAAGAAATTGACAACTTACTGCTTAAACAGAAAGAGAAGGTCTATTGTTTCTTGTTTCACTCAAATGGGGACAGTTTCAAAAGCATTCAGCAGAAATCATGTTTCACATTTTACGCCACTGAAACTGCCCCCATTACTGCTGCTGCTAGCAAAGCCAGCACCACCAACTCCCTTGTGCAAACACAGAGTAGCTGCTGGTTCAGAAGTGTGGCAGAAATGGCTCCCGTACCCTAATACCCCTTCTTTCTTTTTTAGCAAGAAAAACACCTTTTGGGCCTGGCACCTGACCATCAGGACAGAAAACCAAGACTATTATTTCCAAGCATCCCCAGCAGCTCAGTGTGGCCCCATGAATGTGTCATGGGCAAACTGCAGAAGAAAAGGTTCCTGAACTTGAAGACTTAGGAAAAGAAACTTCCCAAAATGAAACCCAATGACAGAAAAATAAAGGGCAGGTAATCTGCCCAAGGTCATGTTGCTAGAAAAGGGCAAAGCTAGGGCTTTCTGGGCCAAATCCATGACCTCACCCTCACTTTCCAGGCCAGCCTGCTGTCATGAATGCTGCCCCACTCTACTCTGGAAAAGAGGTGAAAAAGGAGGAACAAGAGCAAGTAGCACCCAGCCTGCATCCCACCAAACCGTGTTCCCTGGCACTCGGCACACAAGTGATTGGTCGGTGACAAGACATTGGATGTAATTCACAGTCGTATTGTACTCCTGCCTGACTTTACTATTAAATTCTTTATTGTGTGTGTTTATGCCACCAGCTCTTCTCTCAGCCCATAAAGTCCATGTGTAATGTAAATGGGGTAAGAAATCACTAACCTCTTCAGGCGGGGGTGCTTCTCCTGTAAAAGGTCATTTCTACCTATAAGGATACGTTCCAGATTATCAGTGACACCTGAGCTTTGTGCTTTTCTTTTCCCCCCTTTCTGCTTATCTTTGTTTGTTTTAACAAGAAAACACGAACTGCTGTTCGACCTTAAAGTTGTTGAAAAACCACTTTTAGGCAAGCTACCAGTTCAGCAGACTGCTTCTGGCCCATCGGTATATGTTTGCTTACTGTCTACTCCTCAGAAGGAAGCCAAGCCCACAGAAGCAAGGCCCCAAACTGTGCAGGCACTGTTCCTGGTTGCCCAGCAGTGGGACCCCTGCACTCTGCTAACGGCAAGATAATGAGAAAAACCAGAGGCAAACCAAGGACCAGTAATTAAAGACAGCTGAGTTTGGCCTAATTGGCTCCACCAGGGGGGAAGGAGGGTGTACTTTTGGAGGGATTGGGTCCCAGGGGAAGGGAGATTACAAGTCAGAGAGAAATGAAAAAGTAATGAGGAGTGTGGCAAGGTAAGAAATTTCAGGTACAGCACATACCCAGAATTCCTACCAATCACTCTGGTTGAGGGCACCCAGGAAGCCCAACTCATGGCTCCGTGTCCAAGTCCTGTCCTGTTCCGCCCTCTGGCATGGCTGGCTGGGAGATCCTTAGGTGCTCCCTCTCTGGGAACCCACCCAGTGTACCCTCCCAGTCACCCCAGTCTGTGGGCTCCAGAGGGGTGCACACTGCAGGTCATTCACTTCTGTGTCAGGACACCCATGATCCGGTCCCACCATCTACCTGCTGTGTACCCAGGACAAAGCACCTGACCATGCTGATGACAGGAGCAACCAAATCAAATACACAGAGAATGGCAGGGGTTTTCACCAAGTTCGGCCCCAGTGTATGCCCTGACCTTTTAAAGTTTTGGTCTCCTCCACCTGTGCTGCGGGGAGGTAACAGTACTGGCCTCACAGGAGGGTTGCCTATCAAGCCGTTAGAGCAGGGCCAGTCAGACGATGCCGGATCCTCACTATTATTGTAAGGTGCTTAACTACATTCATGACTTCACTCATTCATCAACCAGCTGCCTGCCACCTACCAGGGGTCAGGCATTGGCTCCAGAAGGTGGCTGCCCAACAGTATCAAAACCAAGTCCACCCCTATTCTCAGGGAGTATGCATCCTGGCATCAATGTTTATTAGTTAGGTCACTAAAGAAAGAAAAAGAAAAACTGTAAAGTACAAAATAGGCAACAAACTACAGAGCTGGGGGGATTGACGGTGGGGCAGGGATGTCTCTGCATGGGGCTGTGTTGGGCAGCAGGGAGGTTCTAGACACTGAATAGAAGGCATTCCTCGGAGGCCTGGGGGAAGGAGTATTTCTACTGAAACGCAGAGTGAAACTGAGGCCGTTAACAGTGAAATAACCCCAGATCGAGAGAACAGCTTTATCTTTTTACAGGATGTCTATTTTTCTATTTGGTCCAAGAAAAAACATTTAGACAAGTCACGCTCATCTGAGGTACAAGGCATCATTACCCACTCAACCAAAGCACAGTGACCAGATGCCTGATGAAAGCTATAATTAGAAACTTAGAGCATCTTTCAGAACCAAAGTGGCATTTAACAAAACCAGCCACCTGTCAGCTTCCTGGAAGGAGAGGACGCGGACACCAAACAAGACACTGACTGACAAACTGCACAACAATCACAACACCAAGGCAGCCCTAAAACGGGGCAGTGGCAATGACAAATATATGTCTGCCCTGGGTCTCCGCCTCTGAGTGCTCCTGCTTTCTTTCTGGGCCTTCATTTCTCACGGAAAAATAAAAAATGAACAAAAATCATGAATCGATACTTGGTATTTCCAGGCAATTGCTCTTGCAATGATTTAGGAGGGGAAAGCATCCTGCAGAGGATGCAATCAGGTTGAACAAATAAAACATTATCTTTTATGGCAGGCCCCAGAGAGACACGGGCACTTCTAGAACCAGGGACCAGACCCTCTTGCTTGCTGTGATGACCCCTGTACCTTTGATGAAGCTATTCTCAATAGTGAAGGCACAAAGGGCTGGTCTGAGGAGTGGGAGGAGCTTTGGCAGCCCCCCTCCCCCCCACAGTTTCCACCCTCCCCAAAGCCACTTGAGGACAGCCAGCTGTCTACCCAATATCAATTACCCCTCCTTTTATGCCAATTAAACAATCACATTTCCCAATCTTCCTTTCAATTAGGGAGCCGAAGAGCTGTAAGTCGAAGTCATGTTGGGGGGCCTGAAAAGCTCCTTAAAGATAGATTATTCTTAAAGCTTTAAATCCTCATAGAATTCAGGTGTGAAGTGCCTGCTCTGTCCTTCCCCACTTCCTGCTTCTACCTGCCTGAAATACAGATGTAATGGCCGGAACACCACCACCATCTGGGTACCATGAGGCAATCAAGAAGATAAAAAGCCATGTACTGAAGATGGTTGAGCAAAATCAAAAAAGCAGCCCGAATTCCTGATGATCTTTTATAAGCATCACACTAGCCCGAAACAAGGCAATTTCCAGATTCATGTTAGATAAGAGAAAAATCTTGTGGAAGTCACTGTTGTTTGAGGTTTTTTTTTTTTTTTTTATGCACCCAAACCTAGTTTACCTGATAGACTAGCCCAAATGAACATACCAATTCAGCGAAAACAGAGTGCATGTTATGTAGATACAGCATCAAAACAACATCTCCAAACCCCTACCCAATAAAACCACCAAACCCCTCCTAAGTAAAACTTTTGGAGATGCTACATTTCCCATGTCACTCCAGCTGCATGGCTATCTGTTTTTTTCCTCCCCAACGTCCTCTCTTTATCAGGACCCACCCTTATTTTCAAGGGTGTTGCCCCTTCCTGTTCTCAATCCAGTGTATTTGGTGGAGCTGCTCACACCTTACCCCCTTCTAGGTATGGGCACGTGAGGAGCCTGGCTTGGGCCATCCAAGTTCTAACCTAACCCTCCCCTTAAAGCCTCTGGAATAGCTTAAGAGGGGCATTCCACCCATGCTGAGCCACCAGCGTACATCTGGAAACACGTGGATGTCATCAGTGAGGACATTCTAGATGACACTTAAAGCTTAATTCTTTTTACTGATCCAAAATAAGTCTGGAAAACTATATGTTAAATCTGAATGGTGAATACATTGAGTATTAGGTACCTTACTCCCCAGACTTTTCAAGTAAGTTCTCATTAAAAAAAAAAAAAATGTGTGTGTGTGTGTGTGTGTGTGTGTGTGTGTGTGTGTGTGTGGTGTGTGTGTGTGTCAGAGTTTGGGCCACTGTCCCAGGAATGGCTCCCTGGGTGCTGCTGTACTGAGCACTGTATAGGGGGCCAGGTACTGAGCTACCAGTTCAGAAATTTAAAGGTCAGTAAACTAGCCAATCACACAAATGTTTTACCAGGAATGCAAAGCTTTCAAGGAGATTCACTCTATGATTACCACAATTACCCACTTTCAGAAATTAGTGTACAGGTGTTCTGCTAATGTGCCTTGACCTTCTATAGCCTAGACGCCCTCCAAAATGCATCTCCAATCCAAAATACCATCAAGAGTTGCCTGGTACTTTACATATGTCATCTCCCTGAAACTTCAAATGCTTTATCAAATCAAATTATCATCTCTGCTCCTCAAATGAACACACCAAAGCTCTGAGTTAAGAACTCATTCCAAGAATATGGAACTAGTCAAAGAGCACAGAGATTCAACCCAGATCCTACCAGCTACAGAACCTGAGCCAGCCTTCACCTCCATGTACTACGGTGCCTCCCCCCCTGCACCTGCACCTCCTCCTCTCCTTTCACTGTGGAAGAAGGAGCCTTCGTGAAATGCCAGTAGCCTGCCTGGTCTCCACCACTCCCGAGAAGTGGTTTCTCCCCGAGTCTAACTGCCAGTTCTCCACGTGGCTGACGGCACACCATCAGGTTTCAGTCATCCAGGGAGAAGAGGGGAAGGGAGTGGATCTTTCCCTGGATACAGTTAAGGGGTGGATGCTACCAGCTGAGCCATCGTGCCCTGGGCAGCCCCACACAGGCAGGCAGCTCCTGATCAGCAGCTACACACCATCATTGGGGCCCAGGGCGATGCAACAGATCTTACCAGCTAGGACACTGCTGGGAGAATAGAGGTAGAGGAGCACCGGGGAAAGCACGCACTCAGCCTAGACCGGGCCAGAACCTTGGCTTGGCTCTTTCTAGACAGAGGACTGTCCGGATTCATTTCACATGTCCACGTGCCCAGGCCATGGCACCCAAGTACTTGGCCAAACACTCATCTAAATACTACTATGAAGGGTTTGTTTTTTTTTTTTTTTAAGAGGAGATTTTAACCAACTTTGAGTGAAGCAAATTCCTCTCCATAATGTAGGTGCACCTCATTCAATCAATGGAAGGGGAGTAGACCTTAAGCTGAAGACCTTAAGAAAAAAGGCTGAGCTCCCCAGAAGGAATCCTGCTTCCAGATAGCCTGAGACTCGTCAACTCCTCCCTGGATCTCCAGCCGGCCAGCCTACTCTGCAGATTTTTGTGTTTCCAGCCTCTACAATAGCATGAGCCAATTCCTTAAAATCAGTCAATCCAATCTAGACAGATAAAGATGGACATATAGGCAAGTACGTGTACAAAGGTGTATATATATACACACACATGTACATCTCTACACGTTTGTATACAACATATATATATATATACACACACACACGCACACATACATACACATGTGCTTACATAAGTGGGTGTGTATGATCAGTTTCTCTGGAGACTCCTAATATGGTGACCTGGAGCACATCCATCTCTCAGAGCCTTGGTGCTCCACATCTATAGAATGGCAATGACAACACCACCAACCTCACAGAGACACTGTAGTTAAGAACCTGGCAAAGGGTCTAGCACCAATGGACAGGACCTTTTCTCCCCACTGTCAACCAAAGATTGCTCTAGGCAATTCCTAGAGAATCACTTATAATGATCTATTTGTCTACCTTCTTACTGTCCATCTCCCCTAAAATAAACTATCAGCTCAAGGGTAGCGCTTGTACCTATCATTCACTCAAGTACTCCCAGAACTATGCCTGGCACATGGGCAGTGTTCAATTAACAACTTCTGAGTGAATCCAAGGGCACCCTTTCTTACCGTCCACAAGTCAAGATGTGCAGGGGATCCCAGAAACATCTTTCAACAAAGGGTAGTACAACATGGTCTCTTCATCCCAATTAATAACTAATAAAGGAATCAGTACTTCTTACAGACACATCTTTCCCACATTATTGGACACTCTAAGATTTGAGAGAGAGCATGCACACACAAGTGAGAAAGCACAAGCAGGGGGAGGGAGAAGGAGGCTCCCCGCTGAGCAGAACCCTGGGATCATGACCTGAGTCGAAGGCAGGGGCTTCACCGACTGAGCCACCCAGGCGCCCCTGGACACTTTTTCTACTGCAGACCCTTACAAATTACCAAGCATTCCTTCTAAGATTCTAAAGAGTGCAAGCCCCAAAATAAGCATATTGGGTGTGAGGTCTCTTCCTAAGGAGCCATGTAACTGGTTTCAAAGACAGACACCACATGCATCAAAGCGAGTACCTAGCATGACTGGTACAGTCCTTATTCCCCCCATTCCTTTGTACAGAACTCCTACTGGGAAGGAGCCACCCAGCCAGAAAGGACACTTCCCAGACCCCTCTCTGCATCTAGGTGGGACCACCCATGGGCTATGGGCAGAGCAGTGTGGGTCACTCCTGGAAGTAGTGAGAACAATTCTTCTCTTCCTCTTTATTAAGTACCATCGCTTCCCCAAACTTTCTTCTTTCTCAGATAAGCTGTTCTCATCTATACCAACTTGCCTAGTACTCTAAAGTCACTGCTAAGATTACTTGGATGCAATCTGGCAAGTTTTATCACATATCTATCATCCACTTGGTCAACACACAGAAAAACAAAATTAAGTCTCTAAGTCTCAGATGATCCTCCGTGTAGTCAGAGAGACTACATACCCGAAAGATAGGATTACACTCACCAGAGTGAGCAATCGCATGCCAGACCTTGGCTGCTGCTCCTAAGTGAAACAGGAGTTTAGCAAACTCAAAGATCAGTGGGATTACATTTCTTTATGATGACAGGAGAAGAGCTGGCTCTTACAATAAATGTAACGTCTGGCCTGAACAAGGAGAAGGGAAATGACACCTCCAGAAGAGGAAACTGGATGAGCAAAGAGAAGGGATCAGGAACTGGTCAGGATGGGGACACATGGCAAAACTGCACTGAAGCCTCGTGAGCAGTGCCCAGAGAGAGAACATACTAGACACAATGGAGAAGAGCCAAGCTTGCAGAGGAAGGGAAAAGCTAGAGAAAGATGTGCTTGAAACCCACCATGGATCCCTGAAGGGGGGGCAAGGGTGGGTACAAGTACAGATTTAACTTGACAGTGGTGAACACCTTCCACTGCACCCCCCCCCCCCACTGTCTTCTTAATTGGTGGAACTTATGTGGAGACAGGTTCTGAGACCAAACCTGGATGGAAGATGAAAGACATAACCTCGATTGATCTCAGACATCTCCTGCTGGCCAGGAATCAGACTGTTGGCACATTTGTAGCATACCGGCTGGCCTTGAACTTCATTAATTTGAAAGAAGTATCCTCCAAGGCAGTGGTTCCCAGTGGCCAAGCATGGGAGGTTTTCCGACTCCCCGGGTGATCCAATGCAGAGCCAGGACTAAGAACCCCAGCTCTGCTCTAAGTGGGGGAAGAGGGTAGAGCTATTCATAAGGAAGCTGGTGGGAAAGAGAAGTGTGCTCTTCTGGTTTGCTGAGTTGTTTTTGTTTTGTTTTGTTTTGAGAGAGCGAGCATGGGGAAGGAGATGTGCAGAGAGAGCAATGGACTCCCCCATGAGCAGGGAGCCCACTACAGGGCTCAATCCTGGGACTTTGAGATCATGACCTGAGCCAAAGGCAGACACTCAAGCGACTGAGCCACCCAGGTGCCCCTGCTGAGAAGATTCAACCTAGAATTTCAGACAGCCTCTTGCCAGCATGAGAACGCCTGCCTGAGAAGAGAGCAGGCACCCAGTGGGGCACAGTGGCTGGGGTACAACAGTTCACAGGAGTCCAGTGTGTGTATCCCTCCCAACACAGCCCTCAGGAACACAGGGCTGGCAGCCAGGAATCAGCCAGTGGGAGCATTTACACTATGAAAATCAATGAGCACCCGAAATCATGCCCTTCCCCCTCAGAGGCCTGGTGGTTAAACCAATACCAGTATACACTGCCAACTCTGTGGAGAGAAAAGAAAGGGGTGGGGAACACCACAGACTTAAGAAACATGGGGGTTGGGGAGGGACTCCTGTTATTGTTTAAATCCCTGGATCAAGACATCCTTGAAGACAGGCACTGTTAAACTTTTTTTTTTTTTTTTTTAGGCCAGATAAAATTGGATTTTATGACTCTTGTAATCAAGAGCTCTGAATGATGAAACCATAGGAGAGTCGAAGTCATATGCAAACTGTGGTTACAAAATACAAAACTATGCATGATGAGAAAGAAGACTCTGATTCAAGGCACGAGCCTAAGAAGGGTTATATGGGGTCCAGCACATTGCTGGTGTGGTCCTAGAACGAAGACCCATCAACTCGCCCACGGCTGCACTGTCTGGAGCTACCTTAGGTCTTCCATCACCTACATGCCAGAAGGCTGGGTTCCCAACAGCTCTGAAATTTTTATTCTTCACATTCTGAACATTTGTGGGTCAAGCTCTGCTCAAGGCACTTTGATCACAGCCGAGAAAAAAAAAAAACAGGCAAGGTCCCTGCTCTTGTAGATAGTACAGACAGCAAACAGAGAAGGGGATGAACCACCAAGATGGTCCAAGGTACCAGTAAGCCCTGTGATGAAGATTAAGTAACACAATAAAAGGCAAGTGGGAAGATACAACGTGGCAGAGGAGCTGACTGCTGAAACAGAGACCTGCCTGCCACCATGGGATCAGCCGTGGAGACACAGGGAAAGAACATTCCAGCAGAGGGACACCTGCAGAGGCACTGAGGCAGGAACAAGGCTGGTGCATCTGAGGAAGAGCCTGATGGCCAGGGTGGCTGCAGGAAAGCGCAAGGGGGGAGCAGGGCAGGAGGAGGCAGGGCTGGAACATGAAAAGAGCCAGACCACAGCCAACACTGGAGGCCATCATCAGAAGGTCTGGAGCAGAGTGATGGGATCTGACATATGTTTCCATGAGGCTTCACGTTTATCCAACTGCAATCAGACAGGAGGACATGCACAGAGTCAGGAACTAGCTTTACTCGAAACCCAAGAAGCCTGCCTCAGACCAAGACATCTTTACCTCTGTGCACACCCAGGGCAGGAACGCAAGGCCACCCAAGTGGAGATGGCCCAAACCCGCGACAGTTTAGACTGCAAGATACAAAGTTATGCCCCACATGCGTGCAGGCTCCAGGAATCCCCTCGCCCGTGGCCATCCACCTCCACAGAATCAAAGGGTCTCAACTGCCCTGCCCTATCTCCTGCGAGCCCAGGGAAACAGAAGCCTGGTGAGAACATGAAGCACAAGCACTGAATAGGGAATCTGTGAGCAGGCCACCTGCAGGCAGAGACACGACATATCAGGGAGGTTGAGGACTTCCTTTTTTTTTTTTTTTTTTAAACTTCTGTTTCTTAGAGTAAACTTTTTAAATTGCTACCATGCCTCCCTCATCTGTCAAGTTCCTCCCACTGTACCTCCTGCCTCACCGCCGATTACTCTGATTGCCACCAGCAATAGGCCATTTCTTCTCTGTCCCTGAACTCATGACAGATTAATTAAACTGAGCTACCGACAAGAACATGCAGCCTTAAATCCATCACTAGGGAATAAGATACGGTGGCCAAGGCAAAAGGACAGCGGAAAGTACCTAATGAGGGGAAGGCGGGAGCAAGAGCCTCATGATGCCCCAGACACTATCATCTAGAAAGACAGACTCCAAGAAATAAGAGCCCCTCACAAGCACATGATGGACTCCATTTCCAGTAAAGAGCTGATAGTTTGCCACGAGCCTATGAACTACAGAAACTGAACTCAAGCTTGAGGACAGGCAGGGGAAATAGGTGGAATTATTGCTCTTATTAACACAAAGCTCAGGGCTAAACTGTCCTGTCAAGCACGGCTGGATTCAGGGGCTCAAAGGATACGATCACAGCTCAGCTATGATCCCAGCTCCTCTCAGCCAACCTGGCTCAGCCCCTCCATCTGTGTGACAGCCTCACATGGACACAAGAGAGCTACAATGGCCCCAGCCTTCCCAGTCCAACAGGAAAGAACCATGCTTCTGGCAAGCAGACCATCTGTCTTCCACAGTCTGGAAAGCCAGTTCCAATTCACAAGCAAATGCTCCTCGGACAAACCCAAAAGAAAGCTAACACCAAGCAAGGTTCTGCTGAGCAGCAGGCATGGTGAGAACATCCTCCTGTGGGACACTGAGAAACTGGCCTCATCAGCTGCACATACAACCACTGACCACACCCAAAGGGTAAAACCAAGGGTCCATGGGACAAGCAAGGTCCCGAATGTACGGTGTGGAGGCTTCACTCCAGTGTCTGGAGCAGGCAGGGACAGCAATCACCCACAAGAGCTGACACAGCAACCCCAGAGTGGGGCAAGTGTGTACCTGGGGCAAGGGCTTCCCTTGCTTGGCTAGACAAGCATGCCATGCATAGGCACAGGCCAGGGACAGTGGGCTTTCCTGCCCCATGTGTGCTGCCAAAGGCCACAGATCCCCTCTCAGGTCCCATTTTGTCCACCAGGGGACCGCTGACCAAAAACCCAACTTTCAAAACCTCAACTTCCCACTACAAGCTGAGTAAGACATTGATGACGATGGTCCCTATGCCCATGGGGGGTCAAGTTAATACCTCAGTACACCTTCACAACCAGTGTTCATTTCCTATGGCTGCTCTAACAACCACAAACTTGGCGGCTTACAGCAACTGAAGTTTACTACCTTAGAGCTTGGGAGGCCTGAAGTCTCAAATGTCTCACAGGCTATACTCAGGCCATCAGTAGGGCTGTGCTCCTTCTAGGGGAGAAGCCAGTTCCCAGTCTTTTCCATTTTCTGGAGGATGCCCACACTCCTTGACTTGGGGCCCTGTATTCCAGCTACTGCTGTTTCTGTTGTCACATCTTCTCCCTCCCTGGCCCTCCTCCTCCCTTCTCTAAGGACCCTCATGATTACACTGGGGGCATCCGGATAAAGCAGGATCATCTCCCCTTATCACAATCCTTAACTCCCATCTGGATAGTCCCTTTTGCCACGTAAGGCAGTATATTCACAGGTCCTAGGCATCAGGACATGGACATTCTTGAGGGCCATCCTCCTGTCTACCACAGTACCTTCTACGTCCCAGACTTGGACACGAGCATGTTCTCCCAACTACCTCATTTAATTACTATTTATCCTCACAAAAGTCCATGAAGTACATACTATTTTCATTCTAATTTTAGGACCATACAAAAGGGCTGAGAGAGGTAGAGGTACCTACTATAGGATCAGTGGCCAGTATGTACTGACTGGCTCATGTCAGCAGGATGCTAAGTGCTTTACACATACTAACCCACCTCCATCTTACCCAAAACCCCATGAGGAAGTCATTACTGCAATTCCCATTTTAAAGAGGAAGAAACAGAGTCACAGAATGGTCATATGGCCCCATCAGTTGTGCATGGGAGTCCTCAGTGTCCTTACACAGAAGTTATCCATCCACCCAAGGCCATGGTGAGATGCTAGGACCATGTGGCATGCTGGGTTTCCCCAATGTTGAGACCGTGAGCATCTTGTTCATGGGCCATGCCCAGGGCCCCATGTGCAGGATGAAGTGACACCTTGGACAAAGACACAGGGGCCCTGATAGAATAAGCCATCCTTCTTTCTCCATGTGGTCGATGCAAGGGAGGAGGAGTCCTAAATCCATACCACAGCCATGCTCCTGGACCAGTCCTGACGGATCTCCCTCAGGACACCTCTCCCCAGTGGCATTCCTCACAGCTCTCGGCAGAGGGCCTCCATCTGGGAGCTGTGCTTCCCCATGGAGACTTCTACCAGCCAAATGCTCTCACCCTCGCTCCCCATACCTCAAGGGCTGGTTGGGGAGATTCTCAAATTGTGTGGAGTTGATTAAAAAGTCACCTACTAACCCCCACGGACATTCTTCCCTCTTGGTCCCTGTTGGGTGAGAAATAAGTCTGCAGACTCGACACTCAACTCACCAGGAGAGTCCCTGGGTCTACACCTGGGTGGCAGTGTGTGAGGGATAGTGACCACAGCTACTCAAGCTGGAGTTTCCTAGAGAGTCCTGTGTCTAGGTCTTACAGGGAACTAGAGAGGAAAGAGGAAGAGCCAGGATTAATTATCATCTCTAATGGAAAGAAAATTATCTGTTGACCACCGGTTGTGAGGCAAGTACAAAATATCTCTCTTACAGAAGAGCCGCACATGCACATTCTCTCTCTCACCATCAACTACCATCTGACAGAATCAGCACAGGATCCTGTTAAACCAAAAGCCCCACCCCCAACCAAAAAGGACCATGTAAAGAGCCAGTAGGTGACAGCATCTCTACAAGTAAGGGCTTGTCTGGGTCCCATCAAGACACTAAAGAAGCACCCAACTAGTTACCCCCTTTCTGACTCCACAAGCCACCATCAGAGGAGACTCAAAAGGAACGATGTGCCTGAGCAACAGATTTGGGCTTCTGGTTTACTCACTATGAATGGATGAACTCCTCTTCTGACTACACATCATCCTCTGCATGCTTGGCTAATGTGAGTCCATTCTTGAGAAAATGAGCCATCTTGTCGACAAAACCCAGCAGGTATCTGAGGGGGTTCGCCGCTCCTCAGGTCCCTCAGTGAGCTGCCAGAAGGCCTTCTCCAGGCAAGAAGCCAACTTGACATACTAGGTTTCATACTTCAGTGAATTCATAGATGAAAACAGGAGTCTGGAGAGCCATCTCCTGCTCTCCCTCTCTAAGTGAAACTCCCCTGCACTGGAGAAATGTCTGAATTCCTTAACAGAACTGATTAAGCATCCAATAGGAGTCACACTGCAAGCTTAACTGTCAGGCCAGTTCACTGTGGACACAGCTCTAAAGCTGGAAGGAGAGCAGACAATCCACGTCAGGATGAAAGAGATCCAAAAATTCAAGTGAAGGCATAAGCTTTTGGGAAATCAGGTCTCAGGAAGGAAAACTAGCACTCGAGTGGTGAATAACCCAACCTCACACTCCTGGACCATATTAAGGAGAAAAAATTGCTTCAGTTAATATTGAGGTCACCCAAAATCCTAAATCCATATTTACTGATGAAATCTTCATTTATTTTAGAGGGAACCGTTCTTTTAGAAAAGGGAGACAATAGGAATCTGAAATCTACAAAATTAAAGGTTGTCAACAATCTATTCTAAGGCCCCGTTTTAAATGTTTTTTGTTGTTGTTGTTTTAAATCTTAGGAGGCATTTTTCCACAACAATGAAGCTGGGGGTCCCAACACAGCCCTAAGCAATCTATTCAACCCTGAGTATTTGGGGCTTAGAATGATTTCTCAACTCTTTTCCCCTACTGATGAGGGGAATAACAACTTCATAAATAAGTTGTTGCCAAAAGATAAAGAGAATCTTTAGGTCCTCAAACTAAAAGGCTTATAACTGTGGAAAATGCATTCCGAATTCCCACCTAGAATATGGGAAGCTGGTATACATCTCTACGTCCACCCATAACCCCAAGGGAATCAGAGATCAGGAAGGACTCTCTCCCCCTCCCACCTCTCCCTGCCCCTACTCTTTCAACTCCCCAGACACCCCAAGCCATCCTAGCCTGGCTGAGACACCCCGAGCTACTATAGCCTGACAAGGGCACACACTGTATTTGAACATGAGTCAGCAACTAGCTGGGGTTGAGGACTGAGCCTTGATTCACTTGACCAATAGAGGGCATCACTTGAAAATTAGGTCAAAGCTCTTTGAAAGCACACCTTTTAATAAGGCTGTTTCCTGGTGCCTGGCACATTACAGGTGCTCACTAGGATTTCTGAGTGAGAGGCATAAACTACATGGCCTAAGGCACCACAACAGAGCACTGACCTGTGCACGCCCACACTAGAGGACTTTCATAAAAACCTTTCACTGACCAATGACCTGCAGAGAAGGCAGATGGTCTTACATTTCACAATAATGAACAGCAGTAAGGACTGCTGTCACACAGAGTACAAGACACGCCACACGGTCTCTACTGATCCACTCAAGGGCCATCTCAACATCCTGAAGGCACATACTCAACTTTGGCTCAGGGCATCCAGGCTGTGCCTAAGGACCGGCAATGGTAAAGGAAACAATTCTGTACACTGTGGGTTCTGTGTACTCGAGTGCCAGAGGAAGGACTCCAATGATGCTCACATTCCACCATGTGTTTTATAAAGTTGAGGTTTTAAATCACAAGCCCAGAAATGCTTCTTTCTTCCTAGGTTTAATTTTCTTACTGCACCGATTCCTAGTTCTGAGCAGGCAGGGCACAGATTTCTCAAAAGGCAGTCAGGTATAGTCCATGAGTCATGTGCATTAGAGTCACATTATCTAGACATGCCAATGTGGGGCCCATCCTAGATGAAACCACCCATGACAAAAACAGCATTCTCCCCCCCTCCCCGGAAAGAGGCATATTTAATAAGTTCCCCAGGTAATGCCCTCTGCACACTATAGTTCAAGAACTTTGGAAGGCAAAGAACCCAGGATTTGGAAGAAAATGACCTGACTTTATTTCCACCCTCGATACACATACAAAACCCTTAAACTCCCATAAGCCTCTAATAATGAACTTTCTAAAATACAAGAAAGAAAAACCAAAAAAATTAAAAATTACAACAGAACAGAGGAAAAATATCTACTCTTCACAGGGTGACAAAGTCCAAAGGAAACAGAGGTGAAGCTGCCTGGAAAGGGGAAGATAAATACCACTCACTCAAAATGCATCATGGATGGAACGAGCAACTACAAAAGCAAGGTGCTGGGGAAACGAAGATGGGGAGTGAAAGTCAAAAGACCAACATCCACAGAACACATGGTCAAATAAATTCAGAGCCATAATAGCAACGTCTGTTTGAAAAAGTGAAGAGCCCACAGGAAAACATGATTAATTCTGCAATGATAACCCCTAGACTAATGATGAACAAAGCAAAGCATGTGATAAAAATCATAAGAGTAATCATCAACATGTTGAAGCCAAACAGAGACCATAATCAACACAAAAGCTTCAAACAAAATTCAAGACTTTCTGTTATTCTGTTATTCTGTTATTCCTATGCAAACCATATCCAGATTCCAAGTCAGTCTCCTTCTAGCACACAGAAAAATAACAACCACTTACTGAACACCAATTACAGACCAGGTGCCATACCGGAAACTTCGTGTTCATTGTTTCAGTAAATCCCCACAACTATCTCCATGATGTTGGAGGGATGTTTCCACTTACAGGTGGCAAAATAACTCCAAGACATCAAGTTATACCTGGTGAGTCTAGATTCAAATGCAGGTCAAGCTGACTCCCAGGACCTGTAAGCCTGGAGGGTCCACCCCTTTGTTAAAATGTCTACACTAAAAAAATAAATAAATAAATAAAATGTCTACACTCCAAGAGTTCATTTGTGTTTAAGGAAACCTTTTAATGGTAAACTGGCTGAAGGCTGCAAGACATTTCAGCCAAAGTTAAATATCCTTTCTTCCAGCTGACCGGAGAAATATTTGAGTTGATTCAGGACAGTTAAAGTGTAGCCAAAATGCAGAGAGAAGCAGCATATGGTATCACCTCCTTTGGTGCAATCTTGGTCAAGAGATCTTTTTTTTTTTTTAACCTGCATTTCTGACTAATATTAACAGCTAAAATTTATTCAGTACTTACCCTAGAATAGGCATTATGCTGAGATATCTAGAGGATTTACCTCATAAGGTAGGGACCCCATTTTACAGATGAGGAAACTAAGATACATAGAGATGAAGAAGCTTAGCCAGAACTGGGGTTGAAACCAGGTCAGCCTAATTCCAGCTCTGGTTCTTCACCACTGGCCTGATGGAACTTTATCATGTTGCAAGGTTCTCTACCTAGCAAGTACCTCAAGATCCCAGACATAAAACTGCCTAAGTACACAAATTAATACAACTGTTGCTAGTGATCCAGCAATTAAGTCTTACAATATTAGTTATGCATTTAGCAAGAATACACAATGGGATGTTCCATCTAATTTGTTTTCCAAATTCCTGATCAGCACTGTTTCTCTAATTCATCTGCATAAGCAGTCATCACACTTTGAGGGTCTCCTACACTACAGGTACAAGGACTGTTGAGATTTAAAAGTTTGGACCCCTTCCCAACCAGGCTCAGTCTCCCCCTCACCTTCAGCTGTCTGACCTTCTCTTTTCAGCATCTGGACAGCTCCAACGTATTTCTTCAGTTGGACTTTGAGCACCTCGTTTTCTCTGCAGGTACAAGAACGTTAAAAAAAATACATTTTTAAAAACTGGAGATTTAGATATAAATGGGGGGGGCAATCTGTATAAAAAAATAACATAGGGCTCATGATATAAATATTAATACATTTTCTGTATAAGAGATTGTTGTTGGAGGAGACATTAGCAAGGGCACATTCGCAAAAAGCCTGCAAAAACTGTAAATTAAGTGCTAACTGGTTCCAGTCCCCACAAAGTCAGGATACAGACATAAGTTGTGCTTGGATTATCTGAGTCTGTCAAGCTGTTAGGTGCCTGTTCGGAATCAGGCACTCGGTGATATTCTGTTAACAGTAGCACGTCCTAAATACCATGTATTCGACCTGGGGAAAAATCACTTTTTATTAACTGCTACAATGCACTGAACATGTATTATTTGCCAGGCATCACGTGAAATCTTTGTCATCTCATTAATCTTTCCAATATCTCATCACACCTATTTTACAGGTGAGTAAATGGAGTCATAAAGAGAAGCAGCAGCTTAGTCCACACCCATCTCCATACAAGACTCTATATTATGCAACACAGAACTCAGGCTCCATCGAGACCCTACTCTACCAAATTCATTCCCCAGGTACATGGCTAAGGAAAAGAACATGAGGATCAGAAGGCGAAAACTACCATTTACTGAGTATCACACAGCTCACACTTCACCTACATGACTTCATTCATTCTTCATTCATTAGGAAAATGTTTAAATGCCTATCGTGTATTAGGCACAATGACCCAATAGTATTCTCCTCAATTTACAGAGGAGGAATTGAGGCACAGATAAGGTCTGTGACTAAGGTCACATGGCCAAGGTCAAGGTCATAAGCAAGGCTCACTGCCAAGACATAAACCCAGGTCGCTCTGTCCCAAGGCCCAGAAGAGCTTTTCTCAGTCTCCTTTTGGGATTTGGACTTGGTATCTCATCAGTGCCCCCAGAGAGAGTTGCTTTTTCCACACTTTCTGATTCTACTCCTCCCACCCAAAGGTCTTGAGCCTGAGTGCCTTTAAGCATCAGAGAACATTTCCTCAATATGAAAACAGCTTTAAGACTAGGTTTCTTTTTATAAATATAAAAATGTAAATGCACATCACAAAATACTCAATCAGAGCACATTTCAGCAGGAATGTAAAAGTCAGTTGAAAGCCGAACACCTTGAAATCAACCCAGTGACATTTTTATAGCTATGCTATCATACTTCTCTCTAGGTATGCATGCACGTGCTCATACACGCAGTTAATCTATTTCTCTTGGATGAAACATTTTTCACACTCTTTTCTTTTTTTTTGCTTAAAGTCTTTTTTTCCTTTGTTCACCACTCAAGTCACCCCCCTTCCTCCTGGTATCCAGAACTGAAAATCCAGCATATACATTTCAGGCCTTCCTCAACACTCAACAACACCCATACACTCAACTATGGCTTACTTCGTAAAACCAGGTATTTTAAGTTTTTCTGCAACTAGGTTGTCTCCTTTAACAATTCACCACATAGGCCATTTCTAACTCCATCCATTTATGGATGCAAATGCCATTCCTTGGCATGGGCGTGCGCCACACACTTATTCAGGGTAAAAGCTTCAGACTTCCCATCATCAGTACTATCTTCCAAGTATCTGACTACACCTCAGCCCTGTGTTTGCTATTTTGCTTTTCTGCACTTTTGACAGAAAAAAAAAAAAAACATCACCAACTGCAGATTCTACCATATACTTAGGTGTCACCTGAGAACACTACGTTCATCTCAGAAGCTCTAGAGAGTAAACCACAGAGGAGTCCTTTATATCCCCCTCCCTCCTCCTAGACAGCCTCTAACGGATGTTCATAAAGATGTCTGCAACTTTCTCCATCTGTGATGTGAATAGCAAATGTCTGAGGCTAAGCAACTACAAGTCCTGGAAAGGTTTGGGGGAGGGAAATGTTCCCCGATACACGTGGATTGTCCAGCCTGTTTTCTTGGATTGCCTCGGCAGAGTCTTGTCACTCATTCCAACCTCCTCCTCATCACCACATGTGAATTCAAGTCACGTAGGACCTGAAGACCAGGGAAAGCAATTGATCTGCATTTCTATATGGCATCATTTAACAAGGGTTCGAGGCAGAGCATCTTCCATGTGGCGGAATCTGCAGGCTCATTTAGGCGGACAGACAGGTGAACCGTGTCAACGTCTGCTGCTTGGGCTCTCATTTGCTCACGGCACACAGGCCAATCCTTAGCTTCCCTGTTCCTCTGCTGTGCTGCAGCCAGCACAGAAAGGTTTCAAGTGGCTGCTTCTTTTCTGGGTTGGATCTTTTAATAGTGTCTTACAATCCTATTTAAAAATTAGATGCAACAGATTAAAACTGAAGTTTTTAATATAAACTGATATGCATCAAATTGGTGGGAAACTGCAGAGTACATCAAACCACTGGGTGAGCACCTCTGGGAGCCAGAAATTCATCCCAGACTATTTTGTACCAATGAACTTTTTGCCTTTTGTGGGAAGTTAACACTTTCAGGTCACTGGAACTGTTTATGGAGGAAATTCAAACACCTGTATAAGGCCCTTTTTGTTTTTGTTTTTTTTTTGTTTGTTTTTTCAAGTAATTAGATTCACATGAAGTTGCAAAGATAGTATCAAGAGATCCTATGCCCTTGGCCCAGTCTCCCCAATGGTTACAGCCTACCTAACTATGGAACAAGAGCAAAACCAGAGTTTCCTATGGGCATAATGTGTGTGTGCACGTGTACGCATGCATGCATGCACGCAGTTCCATATAGCCCACTGTTTTCACTGATGCTTCTAAGCATCCTCCCCCACAGTGTGTCTCTTGAGAATGGAATACAAACTTAAATGGCCACTGGAGTCACACAGACTAGGCCAAGGAGCAGAGCAAACCAGGACAAAGAGGGAGTAGGTGGCAGGTGATTATGAAAACCAGAGAGCTCCTGCTCCAGCAAAAAAATTTTCTTAAAACCTAACACATTACTAGAGTGCCTGGCTGGCTCAATCAGAAGAGTATGTGACTCTTGATCTCAGGGTCATGAGTTCAAGCTCCACACTGGGTACAGAGATCACCAACAAAAATAAATTAAAAAAAAAAAAAAAGCGCACATTACCAGGCCAAGAAAATAATTCCCAGGCTCTGAACAACTAATTTGCAACCAGCCAACAGAACTTTAATTTGTAGCTAGAAGAGCCATAGAGAGTCCATCATTCTTATTACACAGGTCTATTATGATTAGCAAATTAAAAATGCCTTTTTGTTTGGCACCTCATGAGACAATAGAATGGATTAGTTAACTAAATGAATACTAACTATGAAAAGGCTCTGAGTGAGTGAAAGATGTGGGGAGGATGGTGTAGGCTCACTCATTCCTCCAAAGGCCTACAAACCACCACAGGTCCCACCACCACAAGCTGGTCAGCCTCAATAGGTAAAGGCCAAGGTGAGCAAGGAAGACCAAAGCCTGAGTGGGGCTCTGGGCACATCAGTTCATAGGCAGGGTGTCTCCTGCCAGGGGGCCTCACCTCTTTGCTACACCCCACCCCACATGTGCATGCACAAGAGGGAGCATGAGTGCCACACAGCCCTGACGGCTAGACATGCAGGCAGCATCCCAACAGACTCCTTTGAGCGATGAGCTCATAGGGCTATTACTTTTAGCCTTTTTCTCTTTTGGTTGCTCAGCTGTATTCCCTAATCTTCTATAGGGAAGTTATGTTTGCAGACAAAAACATTAAAGAAAATCCTCAAGAGGAAAGATGGTAGTACTATGGATCAGGCCACCCCTTCACCTATATGGGGGGAAGCACCTCCACCCTGTCTACACTGACAACACATGCATGGTGAGCCTGTGAGGCAGAGAGCTCAGATCAAGGAGGCATAGGTATTTGTCACCGTGTCCATTAATACCTTAGAGCAACTCCCTCTTCTCCACTTCATAGGATTTTCCCCTTCTTTGGTTCTAGGATGTATACTGCTCAGCTGAAGATTGCCCTACCACATCTAGTTGTTTTTATAACCAACAGAGTTGATTTAATATCAAACCCTGACATGCCATCTAAAAAAACATCTGTTGTTTTTGCTGGGATGTTGTTGTTACTAAGAACCACCTGCGCTCAGACCTTCCAGTGACACGAGACACTAGGAAGTCCTAAGGGTCCAACCACTTCCCTGTCCACCCAAGTGTAGTCACTGCTGCTCCAGGTGCAGCTGAGGGCTTCTCATCCCATTTAGGACCAGTCAGTGATCCACCTGTCAATGCCAGGCCCTCTCCAAGGATCTGGTCTTTCAACTCTAACTCACCCATCTGCCTCAAATGAGGAGGTGTGGTTGGGGGAGGTTGGGGGAAGAGGGGTATCATCAGTCATCACAATGTCCACAATGAGCAAACCACAGAACAAGGAGGAGTAGGGGTAAAGCTTCTGTCAGGCAGACCTAGCCCTGTCATGGCCCAAGCAACTGCAGTGGGAAACCAACCTCACAAAGATAAACTTGCAGAGAAATCCCCCATTCCCTGACTGCCCTCGAGTACTTACCCAGTTCTCTCCACTCCCAATGGCAGTGGGACCTAACTCCCTCACAGTTCCACCAAAGAGGAGAAACAGCATGAACTAAAACAGAATCTTCCAAATGCGGTACATTGCCAAGATCATTTTAGAGGTATACCAATCTTTTATATATATATATATATATATATATATATATATATATATATATATATATATATATATATATATATATAAATAAAACAGAGATATTCCTCTAGTAGATTTTTAAAAAACTGATTTTCCAAATATTGCTCTGATATAAAGAATCCTTTCAAAAGAAGTTCAAAGGTTTTCAAAGGTGGACTGAAAGAACACTAAAGAGAGAATAATGCAGGTAGGACACAGGCGTGGCCCAAACCACAAAGCTGGTGCACCATGACCACAATCTGGGGCAGAGAACCTTTGCCTTAAAATAAAATAAAGGTATACAGAGAAGGTATTTTAAAGTGCTTCCTGAACTGCATTAGAGGGGGTGACAAAAGATCGTGGAAAGAGGAGGAAGGGGATCACAGGTAAGCACAATCAGGGAGAGATGCACTGAACAACTTCATTCTCTCCCCCCACCCCTATTGCCCCAGAGCTTCTCAGAGCCTTCAAAGTGAAGTATTCGTGCACACTGGCTACCCTACAGTTTGCCAAATGCTGTTTTAGATTGGACATAGTCCCCTAAAACTGGGAGACCAATTTTAGTGGCAAAGAACTGAGTTTCTGCTAGAAAAATGTGGCCCACATGGACTGTGGCAGAGGTAGGCACTTGAAAGCTTTAGATTTTCCTTGAAATTCCTCCATGGTAGCTAAGAAGGGAAAAGCAGCTCAAGGCCAAGACATCCTATAGGTAAAAGCTGCATTTCACTCAAAGGATCTGTATAACATCTATGATGAATCACAGTTTGCCCCCGCGTGGGGCACTCTATGTCAGAGACGATGCACACAGGCTCTTGTGTAGTCTGTACCACACCCCTGCAAGAAGGGTTGGGATTATCCCCAAATTTTATTACCTTCACTTTACAGATGAAGAAACAGTCTGCAAGAGGTTAAACAGGCCATAAAATAAAAACAAATTTTAAAAAATCAGAGTTCAATGTGTGGCTACAACTCACATGTCAACATCTCCAACTCCTGGTTCTTTCACTCTGCACCCACATGATCTCATTAGAGCACCAGTACATCAGGAGGTTGGTTTCACTGTGCCTGTTTTGCAGAATGGAAAGCAGTGGCACAGGGAGTCAAACCTGAGATTCAAACCCATGTCCCTTAGGCTCTAAAGTTTTGTGTTGTTCAACATATATTTAGAGAAGTATATGTAAAAAATCAAAAATTCAAAGCCCTAAAAGATTCCACTGAACAAGGAGGGCTGATGATGAGCATGGGTCTGCAGATTCCCTTGGCTGGTTAGGCTCCTGGGCAAATGTGAATACAACTCTCCCGACTGGCTAGCTTTGTTCAGGGGGAAATGACTTTCCAGAAGTTGCACAGTATGAGCCTCTGCCACCCATTATCACCCATCTCATGAGTGGAAGTGGCTGGTCAGAGGTGAGCTTAGCAAACAGGAATCAAGAGCCTCAGTAACAGTACACCCTCTGACCCATCAACTCCACTTCCAGGAAGCCACAGTCCATAAACGAGAAGTCTCAGAACACATACATGAGGGTGTTGTGAATATATCCAAAAGAAACTGGTTACAAACTAAATGTCAGATGACAGGGGAGTGGATAGATTATGGTGTATCTCCCTACAACAAGATACTATGGAGCTGTCACAGTTGTGAGGAATCTATGTTTAACACGAAGGAACATCTGTAACATACCATCACATTAACATAGCAGAGGACAAAAGTAGCAGACCTCCTACAGCCCCTTATGTATGGTTTGCTATGTATTTATGGTAGAAATATATAAACCATGATGCTAACAGCATTCATTTCTACACGATGGAATTAGGAGATATTTGTAAGTTATCCATCAATATACTTCGGTAGTGAACTAGGAAAAAAAAAAACTTTAAAAGTTAGGTTAGATCTAACCTGAGATGGGGGAAAAGGGGTGGGGGAAGAACACCTCCATCTAGCATCACACATAGTAATAAAATGAATGGTTTCTCAGAAGCTGGAGAACTCAAAGAAGTCACTCTCACCACTCCTACTGAGCACAGCACTGGAGGGTCTAACCAGTAAACTAAGGTGAAAAAAGAAGGCATCCAGATTGGAAAGGAGGAACTAAAATGGCCCCTACTGGAGTAGGTGACATGATCCTCTACACGGAAAATCGTGAGTACCTACAAAAATCTCCAAGAATGAGTTTTTCAAGGTCAGATGTAAAAATTGTATCTCTACACATTAGAAATGAATAGTTAGAATGCAAAATTTTAAGAGTCATCATAGCTCCAGAATGTGAAATGCATAGGTGTAAATCAAATAAAAAATGTGCAGGATAGGTATGCTGGAAACTATAAAACCCTGACAAGAGAAATCAAAACATAACTACATAGACAAGAATTATCAGGCTCATGGATTGACAGACTCAAAACACCTAGGGTGTCAATTAAACTGATCCACAGATTTCATACAAGCCCAATCAAAATCCCAGATTTTTTATAGATATGCACTAGCTGACTCTAAAATGTATATGGAAAGCCAAAGAAACTGTAATAATCAAAATCATTAGGAAATAGAAGCACAGTTTTGGAGAACTCATACTACCCAATTTTAAGACTTTTTATAAAGGTACAGCAGTTAAGGAATGGGGCATAGCAAAATGCCACAGAACCAGGAGTCAGAAATAAACTCACAAATCTGGCCAAGTAACTTTTTAAGATTTTTAATAATCTCTACACCCCAACATGGGGCTCAAATTTATAACCCCGAGACCAAGACTCTTATGCTCCATCAACTGAGCCAGCCAGGCACCCCTGGCCAGGTAATTTCTGACTACAGTACAAAGGCAACTCAGGACAAAGTACAGTCTTTTCAATACTTGGTTTTGGAACAGCTGCACACCCATAAGCAGATAAGTCAACTTCAACTAATACCTCACATCTTATACAAATATTAACCAAACTGTACCACAGATAAATCCAGAACATACAACTCTAAAACGTTTGAGAAAATCTGCATGCCTGAGCTGGGTTAGGCACACAGTTCTTAGATTTAACACCAAAAGCATGATTTGTGATAGGAAAAAAAAAAAGTCAAAGCAGATTTACTCTGCATGGAACATTGTTAAGAGCATGAAAAGACAAGCTGCAGAGTGGGAGAAAATACTTATAAATCATATAAACAACAGAAGATTCTTATCTAAAATACATAGAGAATATCCAAACTCAAGAAAACACCACCACTTGATAAGAGGGGAGAGGGAAAGCTGGCTGAACAGACATTTCACCAAAGATGATATATAGACAGTAAACAAGCACAAGGAAAATGCTAAACATCATTCATCATTAAGGAAATACAAATCAAACCCACTGAGATAGCACTAGAGACTTCTTAAAATGATGATATTAAGTGCTGGGGATAATGTGGAGCAACTGAATCTCTCTGGTATTGCTGGTGGGATGCAGAAACACTCAGGGACTCTGGGGAATAGCACAGCAACCTTTCATCAGGTTTAACATATTTGTCAAATGACCCAGCAACTTATTTTCATTTTCCTATAAAAATGAAAATGTATTGTTCATACAAAATGTCTACATGAATATTTATCAGTACTATTCATGATCCTCCAAAACTGAGAACAAGTGTCCTTCAGTGGGTAAAGGGTTGAACACATCCAGACGAAGGAATGCTATTTACCAATACAAAGGTGATGCCCTATGGATATGTAACAAGTTGGATGAAGCTCAGAAACACTTGCTAAATGGAAGAAACCATCTTCAAAAAGCTACATACCCCAGGATTATCATGTATATGACATCCTAGGAAAGTCCCAACTATGATGAATAGATTATCAGTAGGGAAACATTAGATGTTGGGGGAAAGTCTGACTGCAAAGGGGAAGCAGGTGACCATTTCCAGAGATGATGAAACTATTTTACATCCTAACTGTAGGGTTACATTCGTGTATGCAGGTCTTAAAACTCGTAAGTATACGTCCTTAAAAAAGTGAGTTTTACTGTATGTACACCAAAACCAAAAGACAATTTAAAAAGTATAAGTTAAAGAGGAGAAGAAGATAAGGCCACATTTCCCACTGCACCCACCTAGAAGGCATCTCCCACTAACGGGAGTCCACAATATGGGCACCTAAGAAAGATACCATAAAACCAAAGACTGCCAACTGCAGGCAGGAGGCCGGAAAAAAACCCTCAGAGTAACAAAGTCACCTCTTGCCACTGCATCTCTGTACTTTTCTTCATCTTTTTCTCAATTTTTTAAATAAAATACATGTGAGATTTACTGCCTTCATCATTTCTAAGTATACAGGTCAGCAGCATTAAGTACATTTACATTGTCGGGATGCCTGGGTGGCTCAGTGGTTGACTGTCTGCCTTTGGCTCAGCGCATGATCCCAGGCTCCCCTGCAGGGAGCCTGCCTCTCCCTCTACCTAGATCTCTGCCTCTGTGTGTCTCTCATGAATAAATTTTTTTTAAAGTACATTTACATTGTTGTGTAGCCATTTCCAGAACTTTCTTCATCTTGAATGGTGGAAACTGTACCTATTAAACAACTCCCCTTTCCCACCCCTACTGCACACCCTGTCAGCCCCTGGCAACTACATTCCACTTTGTCTCTGTGATTAATACCCTCTTAACTTTTAAGAAAAAGGATGAGGCAAATGTATCAAGAGTGGTACATCATTGAACAGATCTTTGGGGAATAAAGTGGCCTGTTGCCAATTCAAAACTTGGGTTTGTAATGTGGCTCCAAAGACTCAGTGACCCATGAACAAGAGTCATTTAGGACCTCTCAGTAAGAGAAGCCCAGCCGAGACTGGCTTGCTCAGGCTTCCATCACACCGAGGTCCACATTCTCACCCAAGTGCAGTACCATCAGAATTGCTGGGTGGGGTAGAAAGCTAGGTCTCCTTCTGAGATCCTGACTTTAGAATCCAAGAAAAAGTTCAATTCTAGATTCAACTATTTTATTGTCACCTTTCAGTTCTTTGAAAATTGCTCACATTCAGAGCACCATATGCCTTAAATTCCATACAGCACAAAGCAGGGCATGAATATAACAAGACAATTGGATTTAACCTCTACTGAACACTGCACTGGGTTAACCACAACACTGGCCAATCCCTTCCTCCTTTCAGGTGGGGGCTAGAGTGTTTGCCACAAAAAGCTGTCATTTTGTTCTCATTCATTCATCAGGAATTCACGGACTGCCAGGTATGAGGTAAGGGAAGGGAATCCATCAGAAAAAAAAAAAAAAAAAGACTATTCTCTTGACCTCTTGGAGCTTCCTTCATTTCTCAACTTTATTTTTCCATTTGATTAGGTAAAGGGTGCAACACTGGTTCTATTAACAAGGTTATCATAAAGCATCTATTCACCAAGGGCTGGGTGCAGAAGGCAGGAGGTTGCACAAAATAGACAAGGACTCTATACCCTCCTAGAGTCCACATTCCAGTGAGACAAAGAAGATTAGCCTCAGCAACCATGCTGCAAAGCAGAAAAGTCAGTAGGCAGTATAGGAAACTGGAAATATCTAGATTCAGACCAACTCTCAGCTCCAGTTCTTACCAGCTCTTTGACAACACCTGAAGAGGGATGGGGGTAGCAGTGGTAGGTGACAGTGGCGGCAGCAGTTAGTGGTGGTAGCAACAGTGGTGGTAGTAATAGTAGTAGGTGGTAGTGGCAGGGGTGGTAGCAAGCATCACCACCTAAACTCCTATAGTGCTCACTGGGTATCAAGTTATTTCTGACAACTCCTGGGATAGGCAATCTCTATAACGGCAGTGTGGAGAGGCCCACCTGGTGAGGGATGAGGTCTGCCAGCAACCAAGTGAGAGAGCTTGGAAGGCCATCCGAGCCTTGAAATGACAGCAGCACCACCCAACACGTGACCACAACCTCCTGACAGCCTGAGCCAGAGGCACCCAGCTAAGTCGTGTCCAGACTCCTGACCCATAGAAACTATGAGACAAGAATGTGTTGTTTTCATCTACTATATTTTGGGATCATTTATTAACAATTGAGAACTAACGCAGCTTTACATACATTAATTCATTTAATCCTAATAATTCTATGAGATACTTTTATCCTCAATTTCAGGTCTAGAAACAGACTTAAGAATAACAGAGAGGGCAAATAACATGTCCAAAGTGACAAATTCCTCTGACCCATCACTCATCTGTAAAGGGAGAGTCTCACAGTAATTTCTAACCAAATGTGTGCAGCGTGAACATCCCTGTCTGCACTTCACTCACCTCAATAATGGAAGAATCCCGAGGACTTAACCAGAACATTGTAGAAAGTACATCATTTACTCAACACGTTCCCACAGACCTGCTTGTGTACTGAGTATCATTTTGGCAACAGAAATGGAGTAGTAACAGGACTAGGTCTCTCCTCTCTTGAAAGCAACTTTCAAGGTGCACAAACCAGTCACCAAACAGACTTCAGATACAATGAGACCTATAAAAGCTCAAGCAAGCCACACCCGTTGGAATGGCAGAAATCCAGAACTCTGACAACACCAAATGCTTGCGAGGACACAGAGCAACAGGAATGCTCATGCGTTGCTGATGGGAACACAAAATGGGACAGCCACTCCCGAACAGTCTGGCAGTTTCTCACAACACTAAACATACTCCTACCATATGATCCTGCCATCACACGCCTTGGTATTTACACAAAGGAGTTGAAACTTATGTCTACACAAAACCTTGCATATAATATTTATAGCAGTTTTGTTCCTTACTGTCACAACATGGAAGGAATCAAGACAACTTTCCATAAATGAATGAATCAACAAACCGGTAAATCCAGACAAGGAGTATTATTCAGTGATGAAAAGAAATGAGCTACAAAAGCCATGTAAAGATAGAGGCAACTGAAATGCATATTGCTAAGTGAAGGAAGTCAATCTGAAAAGGCTACAGACTATGATTCCAATGGTAAGATAATTAGGAAAAGTCACAATGATGAAGACAAAGCAATCTGAGGCTAGGAGGAAGGAGGTCAACAGGCAGAGCACAGGGGTTTTTTAGGGCAGTGAGATCACTCTGTAGGATGCTACAGTGGTGGACATATGTCCCTCTACCTTTGTCCAAACCCATAGAATGTACATAATGTACATTACATACTAATGTAAACTATGTACCTGATTTAATAACATATCAACATTGGTTCATCAACTATAACCAATGTCACAGGAACGCCAGATGTTAACCGGGGAAGTTGGGGAGGAAGGCTGTGAAGGGATATGTGGAAACTCAGTATTTCTGATCACAGTTCTATAAATCTGAAACTGTTCCCAAAGGTCTATCGATTAATAAAGCAAGGAAGGAAGGGAAAAGGATACAGGATAAGTAAGTGGGTATTTCACATGGGGTAGTCTAAGAAAGCCTTTCTGAAAGGTGACAAAGAGGCAACACCAATAGGAAGCAAGGAAGGGCATGGTATGAACATGCAGGACAGGTCAAGTAGAGGTCTTGGTAACATGCAGGTTCTGATTCAGTGTCTCGATGGAACCTGAGATTCGGCCTATCTATCAAGCCCCCAGGGGATGCCCACATTGCCAGACTTTGGAGCACACTCATAGGAGGTTCCAGGCAGAGGAACCAGCCAGGGGAGGCAGGGAGCCCCCAGGCCAGACTTGGGGCAGACAAGGAGGCTAGAGCAGCTAAGGAATCATAAGGGACCCCAAATTATGGACTTCATTCAGCCAATCCAACGTGTTACACAGGGGAGTGACAAGCTATGTGGAAAAAAAAAAAAAAGGGACAAAAACAAATACACAGAACAGAAGGAAGTTAGGCTGACAACTCACCCAGGTGAGAAAGGATAATGGCTGGGACAAGGAAGACTGGGTGGTGACAGAGGAGACCGACGTAATCAGGTATTCTTCAAGAGTCCAAAAAGCCTTGCCAACTCCCGCCCCAGCCCCAATTACACCAGGCCACCCTGTCATCTTTAAAAACATCAGTAAAGGAAGCCAATGGTGGAGGAGGTGGTAAGTACCTCTCAAACAGCTTCCAATGACTGCGATAATTAATGTTTGTAAGTGAAAGCAATTATGCCCGCCCCAATGTCAGAATCAATAACCAGCAACCCCAGACAGCACTACTCAAAGGATAATTACTCACAACAAAACCAATGAACTTGGTAAGTGCATTTGGTAATTCACAGGCATCAAAACATCACTGTACAACACACCTACAGGAACTGCGCTTTCCCCAGCCCGAGGCTGGAGCAAGGCCACCTCAGAGTGATGGTCTAGTGGGTGTCAAGTAGGCACTAACCACAGCCACACCTCAATACCAGAAAAATGTAGCTCAGTGATCAGGCTATCCAAAATGGTGATCACAGTCCCAAGCAGCCACCAACAAAAGGCAGGAAGGGAAGCATCAATTGCTGGACTCTGTAGTGTTCATAGTCAGTTCTAGCATTCAAGGTCAAGTTCACTGAAAAAACAAAGTGGAAAAAATCACTTTTCCTCAACTGTGTGTGCTCCCCCGTAAGTCTCCTCTGCAACTCCAGCCGCATCACCTTACAGGGGTATTATAATCTCTCAGGCCTGTTGCTAGTGAAGGGGTAAGGAAAATTTCTGCTCCCCACCTCCCCCACCCCACCACACACACACACACACAATGTACCACTTTCACATGTAGACTGTCTTGAGTTGAAGGTAATCGAGACCTTGTAACCGCAAGAGATGTGTTCACACCTCCCTTCACTACCTGGAAGGGTCTAAATTGGAGGGTCTTTGCAGAGTAAGGGGTTACTGGCCCTTTTATCTCATGACCCACATCTGTATGGCAGGGCAAACATCTAATTACCAATCATCCACTCTTCTCATCACCCTGTGAATTATATTCCTTTCCTCTTAAGCCCTAGATCCCTACACCCCCGTTCTCCTTAGTTCAGCATGATATATATACCTGACTTTGCCATCTTTGACCTTTCCAGTCTGTGTGGACACCTTGTATGTGCACTATTAAATTTGATTTTCTCCTGTTAATCTGTCTCATGCCAATTTAATTAGTCTTTAATTAAATTATCCCTTAATTCTGGGAAGGAATTCTTGCTCCCCGGCACTAGGATAAGCACATGTATTTCTGTACTGTTTTCACAGACACCCTCTTCAATCTTCACCATGACTTTGACATCAGAAGCTAATACTTGTCCAGCACTGACTAGGGCAGCAGACAAGGGGACTAGGGTCAGCTAGGGATTTCAGATCTACAGGGAGACTCAGTAATTCTACTTGTAGGTAACAAGCTGGCAAGCAGCAGAACCAGGACCCAGAACCGGGCAGTGTGGCTCCATGCTACCTTTCTAAGGCCTCTATGCTCCTCTATGCTACCTTTCTAAGGCCATCAACAAGCCAAAGAGGTCCATGGGATTAGACCCAGCCAGCCAGCCAGCCAGCATCTCAGCAATGAGGGGGTTAGAGAGGAAAGGAGGTCTTTCAGAGAATTCTTCCTTGAGGCCACCATGGGGGGCCTACTCTAGGATTCCATGCGGGCTTTTGACCCCCTGCAACACATAGTGCTCTTCAGGACGGATCTGTCCCCCTCCTCTCTTCTTGCAGCTGCCCAGGGCTCCCTGAGTAGCTCAGATGAGCAGCCACACAGAACTCACTCCGACTCTGGGATTTGGCAATCCGCTCATCACTGTCACTCCCACCTGCCAGGCTCCTCCTAACACCTGTGCCTTCCCAAGGCTGGTCTCACTCTGTCTACAACTCTCCCAACTGTCCCAGTTCCCTGGTGAACACTCCAGGTTTTCTAAGAGTCTCTTCCAAGGCATGCTCTTTCTGAAGCCACTCCTCCACCACCAGGACTTTGTGACCAACCACCTCTTCTGTCCCTACCATACCCGAGAAGCTTACCTCTCAACTAGTAAAACATGTTAATGTGGCCTGTGCTCATCACCACCATTTCACCTGTAAGACCCTAAGGAAAGTGGTCAGATCCGATTTCTCTTATTTTAGTCCTTGTAAAACATTGAGTATTACTACCGTCCAAACTTGACCAAATGCGTTAAAGGGAAGCTCAGCAGGTTGGAGACTAGCCAAGATCACCCATGAATGTAGAGGATTGATATCTAGTCAACTCCAAAGTCCACACCCTGCAACAGGCCAGGTTCTTCCAAGGTGGTCAGAGGATGGAGGATCCCCTCTAAGAGATTCAGCTGGAGGAGCTTAGTCAGAAAGTAGATATCTCCTAGCCCTTCTCTTCCTGAGCCAATCCCGCCAAAGCCACTGGGAACCAGTTACATTCAGGGGAAATGATATAGTAACCAAAAATAGCCTGATATCCTAAGATGGTAGAGTAGGAGGACCCTGAGCTCACCCCGTCCCACGTTTTCAACTAGGTATCCTCCACATCCAAGTCAATAAGCTGGAGAATGATCAGGAGACTGGCAGGATGAACTCCATAAGTCAATATAGACAACAAGCTGCATCTGAAAGGTCAGAACATGGAGGGAGGGTGCCTGCAGGAAGGAGGGAGCTGCATGTGCAGAGTGAGCAGAGAAATGGGCCCCCACAGGGGGAAGACTAATCCCCTGCAACGTTTGGCTTTAAAAACCAGAGAGGCTGAATTCCTTGAGTTTATAAAACCAGTGGGGCTTGGAACCTGGAGCTTTGGAGGTCAGCTGATTCAGCACTGGGTGAGCCTGGAGGGGAGGGATAGCCAGGACACTGCCCTTAAAGAGACAGAAGCTTGGGCAGAGAAGCAACAGAAAAACAGCAGTTTATCCAACACCAGGGCAAAGAGGAGACATTAGTTCATACTGATTTCTGAACCTGTCGGGGGACTACTCTGAAAATGAGGGAGCTAGCAGGTGCCATTTTCTCCCCTTACCTGCCAACAAAGGCACAGAGACACCTGCAGGAGATGGGGCTGCACATATACCTGCTGTCTAACCCCTAGCCATGCACCACACCCACAGGTTCTCCAAAGACTCATCCACCTCAAGCCTGTTGGACTTACCTGGGCTCAGGGAAAGTTTTGTTAAAACCACCCAGGTGTTCCAAGCCAGCCAGGTGCACAGCTGCCACCATGCACACCTGCTGCATTACACCCAGTTGTGTGCCTCTAGCCACACACCCCAGGCAGAGGAACAAATTAATAACCTAGAAGACCAAGTCATGGAAAGTAATCAAGTCGAACAAAAGAGAAAAAAAAGAATTATGCAAAACAAGAATAGACTTAGAGAACTCAGTGATTCCATCAAATGTAATAACATTTGTATTAGCAGAGCCCCGAGAAGAAAAGAGTGAAAGGGGGGACAGAAGATTTATTTGAAGAAACAATAGCTGAAAACTTCTCTCATCTGGGGAAGGAAATGGATATGCAGATTGGGGTGGCACAGATAATGCCCAACAGAGGTGACCAAAACCACAACAAGCCTATTATAAGCCTACTGAATAAGCCTATTGAATTATATTTCAAAATAGTGATAAAAAAATCTTAAAACCAGTAAGACAAGTTACTAACAAGGGGAAAACCCATAAAGCTAGCAGGAGATCCCTCAACAGAAACTTGGCAGGTCAGAAGACAGCAGCATGTTATATGCAAGGTGCTGAATGGGAAAAATCTGCAGCCAAGAATACTCTGTCTAGCAAGGCTATCATTTAGAATAGGAGGAGAGATGAAGAGCTTCCCAGATGAAAACTAAAGGAGTTCGTGACCACTAAACCAGCCCTGCAAGAAGTATTATAAGGGACCCTTTGGAAAGAAGAGACGAAAAGTGACAGTAGAGGTAGGAAACACAAAAGCAGTAAAAATGAATATTTCACTCAAAAAAAAAAAAAAAACCACAATTAGTCAAGGAACTCAAAGATAGAAAATAAAACATACCTAAAATGTGGGGAAGAGAGGAGAAAAGAATGGATTCAAATACAAACAACCATCAACTTAATACAGACTGCTTAAAGCAGAACACTATATACAAACCTAATGGTAACCACACATCAAAAACCACTAATAAATATGCAAAGAATGAAGAGAAAGAAATCCAAATATATCACTAAAGAAAATCAGCAAACCATGAAAGAGAGACAAGAAAGGATCAAAGAAAATCTTCAGGAACAAACACAAAACAAGTAATAAAATAGCAATATATACCTAGCTATCAATACTACCTTTGAATGTAAATGGACTAAATGCTCCAATCAAAAGAAGGAGAGGGACAGAATGTGCCACCTAAAAGAGACCCATTTTAGACTTTAACACGCCTGCAGGTTGAAAGGGAGAGGACAGAAAAATATCTATCATGCAAATGAATGTCAAAAGAAAGCCAGAGTAGCAATGCTCCTATCAGAGGAAATAGACTTTAAAACAAAGACAAGAATGAGACAAAGAAGGACACTGTATAAAAGGGACAATCCAACAAGAAGATAACAGCTATAAATATTTATGCACCCAACACAGGAGTTCCTAAATACTTAAAATAGTTAAACATAATGGAATTGATAATAACACAATAATAGTAGGGGACTTTAACACCGTACTCCGTAATGGACAGATCCTATAACCAGAACATCAACAAGGAAACAGTGGCTTTGAATGATATGCTGGAACAGATGGATATAGCAGACATCTTCTAAATATTCCATCCTAAAATAGCAAAATACATTTTTCCAAGTATACATGGAATATTCTCCAGAAGAGATCACATATTAGCCCACAAAATAAACCTCAACAAATTCAAGAAGGCTGTAATCACTATGCCTATTTCCTGACCACAATGCTATGAAACTAGAAGACAACCACAAGAAAAAAATAAGATCAGAAATACATGGAGTTTAAAAAAACATGCTAATTAAACAATGAATGGATCAACCAGGAAATTAGAAAATAAAAAACAGATAAACACGTGAAAATTAAAATAAAAATCCAAAATCTATGGGATGCAGCAAAAGTGATTATGAGAAATATAGAGCAATACAAGCCTACCTCAGGGACGCCTGGGTGGCTCAGCAGTTGAGCGTCTGCCCTCGGCCCAAGGCATCGTGATCCCAGAGTTTCAGGATCGAGTCCCACATTGGGTTCCCTGCGAGGAGCCTACTTCTCCCTCTGCCTATGTCTCTGCCTTCTCTCTGTGTCTCTCATGAATAAATAAATGAAATCTTTAAAAAATCTTAAAAAAAAAAAAGCCTACCTCAAGCAAGAAAAATCTAACAACTTAACCTTATACCTTAGAGGAACTTGAAAAGAACAAAACATAAAACCAGCAGAAGGAAGGAGTAATAATAAAGACTAGAGCAGAAATAAACAATTAAAAAAAAAAAAACCACCAATAGAACAGATCAATGAAACCAAGAGCTGGCTCATGCAGGGGGTGGGGGGGACAGAATTGATAAACATTTAGCCAGACTAATCAAGAGGAAAACAAGACTCAAAATCACCAGAGAGAAGAAACAACCCCACAGGAATACAATCATAAGAGAATATTATAAATAACCATACGCCAACAAATCGAATAAGCTGGAAGAAATGGATAAATTCCTAGAAACAAACTATCCAAACTGAAACTGGAAGAAATAGAAATTTTGAACAGGCCAATAACCAGCAAAGTAAAGAGTCAGTAATATAAACTCACAAAAAAACAAAAGTTCAGGACCAGGTGGCTTCACAGGTGAATTCTACCAATCTTTTAAAGAATACCTATTCTTTTTATATTATTCCAAAATATAAAAAAGGTAAACTTCCAAATTCATTCTATGAATAGAACCAGATAAAGACACCACTAAAACAACACCACAGACCAATATCCCTGGTGAACATAGATGCAAAAGTTCAATAAAATACCAGCAAACCAAAGTCAACAATACATTAAAAAAATCATTCACCACCATCAAGTGGGATCTATGCAAAGGTGGTTCAATATTTGCAAATCAACGGGATACATGCCATCAATAGGAAAAAGGCTAAGAACCATAGGATCTTTTCAATAGATGCAAAAAAAAAAAAAAAAGCATTTGACAAAATATAATACCCATTCATGTTAAAAATCCTCAATAAAGGGCCGCCTGGGTGACTCAGTGGTTGAGCATCTGCCTTTGGCTCAGGTCAGGATCCCAGAGTTCCACATTAGGCTCCCCACAGGGAGCCTGCTTCTTCCTCTGCCTAGGTCTCTGCCTCTCTCTGTGTGTCTCTCATGAATAAATTTAAAAAAAAAAAAAACCCTCAATAAAATAGGTTTAGAGGGAACATACCTCAACATAATAACCATCTGTTAAAAAAAAAAAAAAAAAAAACTGAAGCTAACATCATCCTTAATAGGGAAAAACAGAGCTTTTCCTCTAAGGTGAGGAATAAGAAAGGAATATCTGCTGTTAGCACTTTTATTCAACATGGTACTATAAGTCCTAGCCACAGCAATCAGACAACAAAAAGAAATGAAAGGAATCCAAATCAGTAAGAAAGAAGTAAAACTTTCACTACTTGCAGATGACATGATATTAAATACAGAAAATGCTGAAGACTCCACTAAAAACTGCTAGAACCAATAAACAAATTCGGTAAAGTCACAGGATACAGAATCAATCGACAGAAATCTATTATATGTTTTATATACCAATAATGAAGCAGCAGAAAGAGAAATTAAGAAAATAATCCCATTTACAACTACATCCAAAATTAATTATCTAGCAATAACCTGACCAAAGAGGTCAAAGATCTTACTCTGAAAAACTATAAAACATTGATGAAAGAAACTGAAGAAACGGGAAGACATTCCATTTCATGGATTACAGGAATATTATTAAATTGTCCATGCTACCCAAATCAATCTACACATTTAATGGAATTCCTATAGAAATACCAACAGTATTTTTCACAGAACTTGAACAAATAATCCTAAATTCATATGAACCACACAAGACCCCAAATAGCCAAAGCAACCTTGAAAAAGAAAAGCAATAGCTGGAGGCATCACAATTCTGGACTTCATCTTACAAAGCTGTAATCATCAAGACAGTATAGTACTGGCACAAAAATAGATACACATCAATGGAACAGAAGCGAGAACCTAGAAGTCCACAATTGTATGATCAATTAATCTTCAACAAAGCAGGAAAGAATACCCAATGGGAAAAAGCCTCTGCAACAAATAGTGCTGGGAACACTGGACAGCAACATGCAGAAGAGTAACCACTTTCTTCCACCACACACAAAAACGAACTGAAAATGGATGAAACACCTCAATGTGAGACCTGAAACAATAAAAATCCTAGAAGGGAACACAGGCAGTAACTTCTTTGACATTGGCCTTAGGAACTTCTTACTAGATAGGTCTCTGAAGAGAAACCAAGGCAAAACTACACTACTGGGACTACGTCAAAATAAAAGCTTCTATGCAGCAAAGGAAATAATCAACAAAACTAAAAGGCAACCTATGAAATGGGAAATCCCTGTAAATGACTTATGTAATAAAGGGTTAGTACCCAAAAAACAGAAAGAACTTATTCAACACCCAAAAACATAATCCAATTTAAAAATGAGCAGCTCCCAAAGAAGTACCCAGATGACCAACAGACACATGAAAAGATAATCATCATCACTTATCAAGGAAATGCAAATCAAAACCACAATGGGAAAGCCCCTCACACCTGCTGAATGGCTAAATCAATGACACAAGAAACAAGGGGTGTTAGCAAGGATACAGAGAAAAAGGAATCCTCATGCACTGTTGGTGGGAATGCAAACTGGTGCAGCCACTGTGGAAAACACTATGGAGGTTTCTCAAAAAGTTAAAAATAGAACAATCTTAAGATCCATCAATCACCCTATGAGATATTTACCCCAAGAATATAAAAGCACTAATTCAAAGGGATACGTCCACCCCTATAGCAGCATTATTTACAATAGCCAAGATATGGAAGCAGCCCAAGTGTCCAACAATTGATGGATAATGATGATGTGGTATAGAATATTATTCAACCATAATAAAGAATGAAATCTTGCCATTTGCAATGAAGGCAATGGAGCCAGAGAGTATAATACTAAGCAAAAGAAGTCAGAGAAAGACAAATACCATATTATTTCACTCATATGTGGAATTTAAGAAACAAAGGGTAACAAATGAGACTCAAAAGAAACTTTTTTTTATTTTGGAGAGAGTGCACAAGCATGAGCTGGGGGGAGGGGCAGAGGGAGAGGCAAAGTCAGAATCACCAAGGAGCAGAGAGCCAGACATAGGGCTCAATCCCAGGACCCTGGATCATGATCTGAACAGAAGGCAGATAGCTTAACCAACTGGCCCCCCACAAACAGTCTTAATTATAGAAAAATAATAGGTACCAGAGGGAAAGTGGGGGTGGGGGTGGGGAATGGCTAAAACAGGTGATGGGCATTAAGGGTTGCACTTATGAGCACAGGGTGATGTATGGAACTGCTGAATCTCTATATTGGACACCTGCAAGTAATTATTACACTGACAGTCTGATCCAGGGCTCTTGCTTCAAAGAAGGGAGCAAAAAATATATAAAGTGAGAAGTTTGAAGGTCAACAGTGTGGCGTTGAATTGGAATTCAGAGTGTCCATCTAAACTTACAGAGTCATTTCAAAAGGACACCGAAGCCCACTCATCAGGGTTGCCACAGGACAAATCCAAGACAGTCTGACCATCAAAATAATGATAGTAATGGATGAGCTACTGAAGAGAAATCCATGAACCCATAAGTGAATGAGGAGAAAATTTAATGTATAATGAGATATTCACATAGACTCCAACTACCTCTCCAAAAAATACTGAACCACAAAGGAGGGAAAATGTTCCCAGCAGAGAAGAGTGGCAGATACTATCATGATCAAGGGATCAGAATTACTGTGATCAGTAATGGGACAAATTGAAGCCGGGCACCACCTGCTAGGATGTTCAGAGAAGAGCACGCATCACTTCAGTGATTCAAGTAACCAAGACGCATAAATGAAAGCTAATATTCCAAACAACAACCAACTGAGCAGCATTCTGCAAAATAAGCTGGCTGGTAATCTTCAAAAATGTCAAAGTTATGGAAATCCAGGGGAAAAAAACTGTTCCAGATCGAAGGAATTACATCCAACAAGCCATCCTGGACTCAAATTATTTTGCAAGAAAGGCCATTAGTGAGACAACAGGTGAAGGCTGAACATGAAGAAAGGACTAGATGGTAAAAATGTAATGTTAATTGTCTGATTGGGATGATTGTACACATTATGAAGAAGAATGCTCTGTTCATAGCAAATACTAATAATATTCAGGAATTCAAAAATTAAGTCAAAACAGATTCCCAGGCCCTGCTGCAGAATTCAACATTCACAATCTGGAGTAGGCCTGGAATCTGCATTTTAACCAGCCTCCGGGTCACTTCCGGGCCACACCTGAGCCCAAGAACTACTCACTGCCCTGCGCCGTCCCAGCACACCCCAATCAGAGCAAGAGTCCACAGAGATACAACGATGCTCCCCCTACTGCAGGTCAGGAAGCAATGGTCCCTCAGTGTGCATAAGAAATCTGACTACTTGTCTTTTCTAGCCATTTTCTCTAAAAAGACAGGGCAAGGGCTGCTAGGGGGCCCAAATTCCAAGAAGTCTGCATTTCTCCTTGACTGTTCTGACTTGAGCTGTGTAGTGTCTCATCTGCCAGCTGGAGGGGGGAGGGGAGTCGTAAAAAGCTTGTTTGATTTTTAGTACTCACTCCCTGTTGCCACCATTTCACTATTTCTTTTATAAACCCCATCTCATTAGCCACCTGGTAAATTCCACTCAGAATGGCACGCTGGCCCCACATTTCATACCCAGAGCCAGGGAAACAGCCCAGACAACTCGAGCAACTCATGAAGGTAATTAATTGCAGATGATACACACCCGAAATATCCTGAGCACAACAGGAAAATCACTGGGTTCCAAACTTAATAGCCGGAATCATACTTGACTGTCATTTACACTCATTCAAAACTCTTTCGAGTTACTTCTTTAGGGCACTGACTAATGACATAAAGGATAGAAGTGAGCAGTAAGCTGCCTTAAAAGTGTTTTGAGGTCCAACAGGCCTAATATGAATACTGACTCTACCTGTGTGTGACCTTAGGCAAGTCACTTGACCTCTCTGGGCCCTGGTTTTACCACCTATAAAATGGGAGAATAGAAGTGCCTACTTCAGAAACTACAGAAATAATTAAAGTGTGTGTGTGTGTGTGTGTGTGAGAGAGAGAGAGAGAGAGAGAGAGAGAGAGAAAATTTAAGTATCTATCGAGTGTCTGGAAAATAATAAATACTAAGTATATGTTTGCTATTTCCTATTCTCATTATTCATAAATTATTAACAGGAGCTCCATCATCATCTGGTAACCCAAAAAAGGTTTTCTCCACAAAAGTAAAAAGCTAGGGAAGACAACCCAGCAATTGCACTGCTGGGGATTTACCCCAAAGATCCAGATGCAGTGAAACGCTGGGACACCTGCACCCCGATGTTTCTAGCAGCAATGTCCACAATAGCCAAACTGTGGGAGGAGCCTCGGTGTCCATCGAAAGATGAGTGGATAAAGAAGATGTGGTTTATGTATACAATGGAATATTACTCAGCCATTAGAAATGACAAATACCCACCTTTTGCTTCGACGTGGATGGAACTGGGGGGTATTATGCTGAGTGAAATAAGTCAATCGGAGAAGGACAAACATTATATGGTCTCATTCATTTGGGGAATATAAAAAATAGTGAAATGGAATATAGGGGAAAGGAGAGAAAATGAGTGGGAAATATCAGAGAGGGTGACACAACATGAGAGACTCCTAACCTGGGAAACGAACAAGGGGTGGTGGAAGGGGAGGTGGGAGGGGTTGGGGTGACTAGGTGACGGGCACTGAGGGGGGCACTTGATGGGATGAGCACTGGGTGTTATGCTATATGTTGGTAAATGGAACTCCAATAAAAAGAAATTAAAAAAAAAAAAAAAAAGCTAGGGAACCTGCAATAATGTTCAAGTCATCCTCTGGGTATGTCGAGGTCAGGCATCCATATAGAGTCCTCTTCCCTCAAGCTAACTGGATGAGTCACTGATTCAACCTCACCTCCTCCAAAAATACTTGCCTGATCTCCCCAGGCTGGTGTAGGCCCCTTCAGGGATGGAACCTTTCTCACAGTAACTGGAGCTGAAGGAGGCGCACATGGAGTTGGGCTTCCCCAGGAGCCAGTTTGGGACACCCTAAGGTCCTCCATGTGAGAATCTACCTTTAGGAAGAGTAAATGCAAACAGCATCCCACAGGAGGATAACAACATAGCCAAATAAACCAACCGCCCAAAAGAGGAAGAACAAGCAAATGGAGCAGCTATAAAATGGCCAACTGTTCCCTAAAGAAGGTCCCAAGAAGAATGCATGACTGTACAGGAACAGAATACAGAGAGCTCAACTGCAAGCCTATTCTGGAGGTCTTCGAGTCACAGACCCACAGGAACAAGACCAGTAGCATGAGAGAGAGTGAAGCAGGCAGGGGTGACACACATCACGCCTCGTGTGAGGGCAGGGCTCACAGGAGAGCACACGTGCCCATCTGCAGGGGTCATCCATAACTCTACAACAGGCACCTGGAACTGGAGCCCCAGTGTCACCAGATCTTCAAGCCCTCCAACCAGCAGCTGGCAGTCTGGATTTCTCTGCGAAGTTTTAAGGTCTTAAAACACTGAATCATAATTTAAAAAAAAAAAAAGTTCCCCTGCCAAAGAAGACCCACCTGTGAGCCAAGTTCTGGCTGGGGCCCTAGTGCTCCCTTTGCTCTTCACACTCACCTCTCAGTATCAAGCTCTGCCCTCCATCAGACCACAAGTCTAAGCGCCACTTAGTGTCCCCATCTTAGACCAAGAGGAAATGGATTTAAAACCCTTCAGTTCCTGTCAAAAATGCATAACCTGATTCTAATCGTGAGCAAACAGCTAACAAATCCAGAGTGAGGGATGGTCTACAAAGCAACTGGCCAGAAAATAGATACACAAATCAAGGTCACGAAAAACAAAGACAGTATGGAAGGGCTCCAGATTAAGAGAGATTTAACAAATACAAGAGTTCAATGCAATGCCAGATTCTGGACTGGGCAAAGAAAATGGCCATAAAAGGCTTAGTTGGCCTCACTAGTAAAATAAAAATACGAGTTTCACATACTATCACATCAGTATTACATTTCCTAAATTTTATCATCACACAATGGGTATCAAAGACAATGCCCTTGTTCTTAGAAAACATAAGTACTTAAAGGTTAAAGGTCATGATGTTTACAACTCAAATGATCAGAAAAAAAAGTTTTTGTTTTTGTTTTTTAATTTTTATTTATTTATGATAGTCACACAGAGAGAGACAGAGGCAGAGACACAGGCAGAGGGAGAAGCAGGCTCCATGCACCGGGAGCCCAACATGGGACTTGATCCAGGGTCTCCAGGATCGCGCCCTGGGCCAAAGGCAGGCGCCAAACTGCTGCGCCACCCAGGGATCCCAGAAAAGAGTTTTTATAGGTAAAGAGAAAACTACCTCAAACGTGGTAAAATGCTAATGACTAGATAATATAGCTGAAAGGTACATGAGAGTCCTTTCACTGTTGTAATTCTTCAGCCATTTTTAAATTTTTCAAAGTAAGAAGACAAAAAAAACAGGCTTGCAACCAACAAAAACATGGGTTTATAGTAAAAACCCACAAAGTTGGGTTCAAAGGGTTGAACAGCTCCTAAATGACACTGAAAAGCCAAGAAGTTTTGCCTCGTAAATATAAATACAGCACACTAAATAGGATTTGAGAACATGGCCCAGCCAGTGCTGTCACTCTGATAAACATCACCATTCAGAGAGGTGCAGAGTTCCGGAAACCTGTTCACCTCCTTTGTGCCGATGCCAACAGGACCACTGAGCCAGAACCTAGCCAACACTTCCAAATGCATTTGGGCATCAGGGTACATGCTCACCATTACTGTGCAGCCTGCCTATGAGGAAGGGGCCAGGGTAAGGGGAGGCCTAGAACGATACCCTTTCCTCCAGAGAAGTGGTATGGCGTCTGGGATTTTGATGGGCTGTGGAGAAGCTGTTGTCACTGCCAGAGCCTTGGGAGGCACACATGTCTTGCATCTGAATACAAAGGTGGAAAACTCAAGTTTGGCTCTTGAATAAGTCACAATAGTCTCATCAAATCCTAGTCTCTTGAGACCACAGGAGGGAAATGTAGACTATGAATAAAGCAAAATTTTAAAGGTAACAACAAAATACAACAATGGAGGCTAAGAAGCAGAGAAAGAGAAAGATAAAAGTCTAGCTGGTAGACCTGCTCTGTTGACCCTCAGGGGATTAGGGGTAGGGATGGATGGGGTCTCTGTGTATGTGCAAACATGTTCAATGCAGTTTTATTAGATACAAGTCATTTAAAAAAACAAATCAAAGTATCTTCCTGTAAGATCCAGGAGTTTTTTTTATAAATTTATTTTTTATTGGTGTTCAATTTGCCAACATATAGAATAACACCCAGTGCTCATCCCATCATGTTCCCCCCCTCAGTGCCCAGCACCCAGTCACCCCCTCCCACCTCCCCTTCCACCACCCTAGTTCGTTTCCTAGAGTTAGGAGTCTCTCATGTTGTGTCACCCTCTCTGATATTTCCCACTCATTTTTTCTCCTTTCCCCTATATTCCATTTCACTATTTTTTATATTCCCCAAATGAATGAGACCATATAATGTTTGTCCTTCTCCGATTGACTTATTTCACTCAGCATAATACCCCCCAGTTCCATCCACGTCGAAGCAAAAGGTGGGTATTTGTCATTTCTAATGGCTGAGTAATATTCCATTGTATACATAGACCACATCTTCTTTATCCATTCATCTTTCGATGGACACCGAAGCTTCTTCCACAGTTTGGTTATTGTGGACTTTGGTGCTATAAACATCGGGGTGCAGGTGTCCCAGCGTTTCACTGCATCTGGATCTTTGGGGTAAATCCCCAGCAGTGCAATTGCTGGGTCATAGGGCAGGTCTATTTTTAACTCTTTGAGGAACCTCCACACAGTTTTCCAGAGTGGCTGCACCAGTTCACATTCCTACCAACAGTGCAGGAGGGTTCCCCTTTCTCCACATCCTCTCCAACATTTGTGGTTTCCTGCCTTGTTAATTTTCCCCATTCTCACTGGTGTGAGGTGGTATCTCATTGTGGTTTTGATTTGTATTTCCCTGATGGCAAATGATGCGGAGCATTTTCTCATGTGCTTGTTGGCCATGTCTATGAAGATCCAGGTTTTTAACTTCTCTTGAAAAAGCCAGTGTGTGATCATAGAAGGCCTGCAAGCCCTCATGGCCATTCGTGGGTGGCAATGTGTAGTTGGCAACTCCTTCAGGCAGGACAAATGCTTCCAGTATCCCAAAGGCTCCCCTACTCCCTATTCTCTCCTGTGGCCAGCCTTACTCATTCCATTATCCACCTGGCCCAGGCAGGAAGTCCAATTTGAGACAACCTCCCCCCCAGCCCCACTGCACATAAACACTGGCACTCTGATCAATTTCAGAGACAGCTGCGGGATGGAAATTTCCAGGTCAACGCAAAGATGGGATATAAAACTTAAGAGACCACAGAGTTTTAAGTCCAGGCAGTTCATACCAACAGCCCTCCCTCCAGGATGGCTTATGGTTCAGGGACTACAGCAGAACTTTCACTGGCCTGCTCAAAAAGGCTCATTCACTTTGAAGCAAAATCAGTCCTGCAGGAGGTACCAATGAAAACACATCTCTGAGGAAATCATTACTTTCCCCCAAACAGCTAATACTGCAAGTTGACAGAGCAAAAAAGAAACGATAGATAGATGATAGATAGATAGATAGATAGATAGATAGATAGATAGATAGATAGCCCAGCTCGTTCAAGCTGCCTGTCACTACTGCTTCACTTATCTTCACTTAATGAAGATATGTTTCTACTCTATTCAATTCCACCCCACACCTTGAGGATGAAAGACTGAGAAACTACAGAAGACACTACTACTATTTATAAGAAGTGTCTGTTCTCTGGCCTCCGGGTTCCAGGGGAATTCCAGAGGGCCAGACCACTGAATGAAATCTCACACATCCCAGCCAGCTGATGAGACACCGTGATCTCAAAGTCCAGGAGGGAACTGGATGCCTTTTGTTATAAGGGGGGTTGAGCTCGGGAATACAGTGACCAGCAGGAAGCTCTAGGATGTCCAACACTTCACTGCTTTTATTTGTAACATGGGGCTGCTGCTAGGCAGGCATGCCGCAGAAGCAGGAACTTGGCCTTGCAGCACATGCCGCATGCACCACAGAATTCAGCCTCAAAGATGTCCTGACAACATGACAACCCAAAGTAATAAATGCATAAACTTCATTTAAGTCCTGAATCTAGGGGGGGGGGGGTAATTACTTTTAAAAAATTAGGAACAATACGAGAATTATAACTATGGGCTGTGATGTTGTTTTGGAGTGCTATTGGAGAGTCCAGAGCTGATGGCCAAGAAAAAATCTTGAGAGATCTTTGGTGGGGGGGAAAAAAAACGATTTTATTAATAAACCACAAGGACAGGACCCATGGGCAGAAAGAGCTGCCTGGGGGTCATGAGGTGTGGCCAATTACATCCTTTCAATTTGGGAGGGTTAGGGAAAGCCTAACTCTCTAAGGAATTTTGGAAGTAACATTTCCAGGACCTTGAGGGGGCTAGCTGTTATTCACAAAAGGTCATTTATTACTGTCTAATAAAACCTTAGTCATGAGACCCTTCAGATGTATATCAGTGGGTCATACGCTTGGAGGATGACAACCAACATTTATCTTGGGGATTAGAGATAAAAAGAATTTTTTTATGTTAAAGCAGACTCACAGATCCTGGGGGTTGAGCTAAGATTGCCTCTTGGCCTTAGCAAAGTATTAACATTGAGGCAGCAGAGTTCCTAAATAAATAAATAAACAAACAAATAAAAAATCACTCCTCCTGTTTCAAGGACTTGTTGATAGGTTCTAGGAAATAAGAAAATTTAATTTTTTGTCTTTTTCCCACATCAGGCTGGATGTTAAATACGGTGGAATTACCTTCTCAGGCATCATAATATTATGATAATATAAAAGATTGTCTTTATTCTTGGGGAGTAAACCTAGAAAGAGGGGTTAAAAAAAATCATGTCTGAAACCATTTTTTCCAATAGCTCAGAAAAACTATATATGCACAACATATGTGTGTGTTCATTCATTTATTACAAAGAATGGATAGGGCAATTCCACCTGAGAATCAGAGCAGCAGGCCCCACCCCTAGAAGAACAGCACAAACCCCACACCCATATTAAGTCCACTGATCATACAGTGATGCAAAGCTTCAGCTATAGGCAAAGCAGGATCTAATATCTTTTGGGATTTTAGGGGAGGTTGTTTTTATTGAATACAGAAAGAGCAATTTCATTTTATAGTTTTTTTCTTTTCGTTTTTATTTCTACTTTTTTATCAAGCTTCTTCTAACAAGCAGACCAAACCACAACTAGGATCTAGCTTCCTTTATGTATTTTTTCATTTTTTATTTTTTTAATTTTGCCTTTCCCACTCCCCTCCAAAATGACAAGACAGAGGGATACACCCTAAAGAAAGAAAAGGAAGAAATGACAACCAGAGATTTAATCTGGTTTAATCTCTGCAGATTTAAGATGCCTGAACTAGAATTTAGAATAACAATTATAAGGATACTAGCTGGGCTTGAAGAAAGCATAGTAGACACTAGAGAAGCCCTTACTGCAGAGATAAGAGAACTAAAATCTAGTCACATCAAAATTAAAAATGCTATAACTGAGATGCAGATCCAAATGGATGTCATAGAAACAAGATTACAAAACAGAGGAATGAACCAATGATAAAGAAGATAAAACCACGAAAAATAATGAAGGTGAAAAGAGGAGGGAAACAAAGGTATGGATCACAAAGGCAGACTTAGGGGACTTAGCAACTTATTAAAACAGAGTAACATTCATATCATAGCAGTCCCAAAACATGAAGAAAGAAGGGCAAAAGGTTTATTTGAGCAGATTGCAGCTAAAACTTGTCTCATCTTGGTAAGCATACAGGCAGCAAAATCCAAGAAGCACAGAGAACTTCCATTAATTCAACAAAAGCCAACCATCACCAAGGCTTATCACAGTCAAATTTACAAAATACATAGACAAGGAAAAAATCCTGAAAGCACCCAAGTGGAAAAAAATCCTTAACCTACAAGGGAAGACAGATCAGGTTTGCAGCCAACCTGTCCACAGAAACTTGGCAGGCTGGTAAAAAGTGAAAGAAGATATCCAACATGCTCAATAGGAAAAATATGCAGCCAAGAATTTTTTATCCGGCTGTCATTCAGAATAGAAGGAGAGTTTCCCAAACAAACAAAAACACAACGAAAGGAGTTTGTGATCACTAAACCAGCCCCGCAATAAATATTAAGGGGGACTCTAAATGGGGGGGGGGGGGGGGAAGACCCAAAGCAACAAAGACTAGAGAGGACCAGAGAACATCACCAGAAACACCAACTCTATAGGCAACACAGTAACACTAAATTCATATCTTTCAATAACACTCTGAATGTAAATGTACTAAATGCTCCAATCTAAGACACAGGGTATCAGAATGAATTTTGTTTGAAAAAAATAAGTAACACAAACACACACAGACACACACACACACACACAGACACACACACACACACACACAAAAGCAACCAAGATTGGGACACCTGGGTGACTCGTGGTTGAACATCTACCTTCGGCTCAAGGTATGCTTCTCCCTCTGTCTAGCTCTCTGCCTCTCTGTGCATCTCTCATGAATAAATAAAAATCTTAAAAATATATTAAATTAAAAATTAAAAAAAAAACAAGTTCTATGTGCAGACTACAAGACACCGATTTGAGACCTAAAGACACCTGAAGATTGAAAGTGAGGGGATGGAGATCTATCATGCTAATGGATGACAAAAGAAAGTTGGAGTAGACCTATTTATAACAGACAGACTAGATCTTAAACCAAAGACTGTATGTAACAAGAGATGAAGAAGGGCATTATCTCATGATTAAGGGGTCTCCCCATCAAGAAGATCTAAAAAACTGTAAATATTTATGCCTCCAACTTGAAAACACAAATATATAAATTTAAAAAAGAAGCTCATAGATAATAATAGTAGGGGATTTTAACATCCCACTTACAGCAATGGACAGATAATCAAAGCAGAAAATCAACAAAGAAACTAGCTGTGAATGACACACTGGGCCAGATGTATTTAACAGATACATTCAGAACATTTCATCCTAAAGAAAAACACATGTTCTTTTTGAGTGAACGCTGTCCATACTGGGTCACAAATCAGCCCTTAACAAGTACAAAAAGATTCAGATCACACCATGCATATTTTCAGACCACAGCACTGTGAAACTTGAAGTCAACCACAAGAAAAAGCTTGGAAAGACCTCAAATATATAGAGGCTAAAGAACATCCTACTAAACAATGAACAGTGTAGCACCTAGGTGGCTCAGTCAGTTGAGCATCTGCCTCTTGATATCAGTTCAGGTCATGATCTCTGGGTTATGTGACTGAGCCCCATGTCCAGCCCTAAACTCAGTATGGAGCCTGCTTAAGATAATCTCTCTCCTTCTCCCTCTGTCCCTCCTTTACCACTTGGCACACAAGCTCTCCCTCTCTCACTCTAAAAAACAAAACAAAAAAAGAATGAATAGATTAACCAGGTTATCAGTTTAAAAGAAAATACATGAATGAAAATGAAAACACCAGTCCAAAACTTTTGGGATGCAGCAAAGGCAGCCCTAAGAGGGAAGTATATTATAAACCCTACCTCAAGAAGCAAGAAAGGTCTTAAAAACAAAACCTAACTCTACATCTAAAGGAGCTAGAAAAGGAACAGCTAAAAAGCACAAAGCCAACAGATGAAAGAAAATAAAGATTACAGCAGAAATAAATTATATAGAAACAAAAAAATAAACACAGTAGAACAGATCAATAAAACTAAGAGCTAGTTCTTTGGAAGAATTAATAAAATTGATAAAACCCCTAGCGAGACTTATCAAAAAGAAAAATGACCCAAATAGATAAAAATCACAAATGAAAGATAGATCACAACCAACACCATAGAAATGCAAACAATTTTAAGAGAATACTATGAAAAATTACATGCCAACAAGTTGGGCAATCAGGAAGAAATGGACAAATTCCTAGAAACTAAGAAACAGCCAAACCTGAAAAAAGAAGAAATAGAAAATGTGAACAGACCCATAACCAACAAAGAAATTAAATAGGTAATCAAAAAAACCTCCCAACAGAGGCACCTAGGTGGCTCAGTCTATGAGGCATCCAACTCCTGGTTTCAGCTCAGGTCATGGTCTCAAAGGTCAGGATATCAAGCTCCACACTGGACTTTGTGCTCAGCATGGAGTCTGCTTCAGATTCTCTCTCCCTCTCCGCTCCCTCAGCCCTGCTTGCTCATGCTCCCTCTCTCAAACCTCTCTCAAAATCTTGAAATAGAGAGAGAGATCTATAGATCTCCCAACATACAAAAGTCTTGGGCCAGATAGCATTCCAGGGTAATTCTACCAGACATTTCAAGAAGAGTTAATACCTACACTCTTCCCAAGGTGTTCCAAGAAACAGAAACGGAAGGAAAACCTCCAAACTCATCTTATGAAACCAGCACTACCTTGATTCCAAAACCAAAAACCCCACCAAAAAGGTGAATTACAGACCAATATCCCTGATGAAGATGTATGCCAAAATTCTCAATAAAATACTAGCAAATTGAATTCAATAGTATATTTAAAAAATTATTCACCATGATCAAGTGGGATTTTTTCCTGGGTTGCAGGGGTGGTTCATTATCTGCAAATCAATCAATGGGATACACCACATTAACAAAAGAAAAGGTAAGAACTGTATGATCTTGTCAAAAGATGCAGAAAATTCATTTGACAAAATACAGCATCCTTTCTTGATAAGGACACTCAACAAAGTAGTGATAGATATCTCAAAAATCATATAGGTCATAAACGAAAGACCTGTAGCTAATATCATCCTCCAGGGGGAAAAATGGAAAGTTTTCTTCTATAGTCAGGAACAAGACAAGGAAGTCCACTCTCACCATTACTATTTAACATAGTACTGAAAGTCTTAGCCTCAGCAATTAGACAACAACAACAAAAAAAAGTAAAAGGCATCTGACTCAGCAAGAAAGAAGTCAAACTTTCAACTATTTGCAAATGAAATATTCTATGTAAAAAACCTGAAAGACTCCACCAAAAAACTGGTAGAACTCATACATGAATTCAGCAAAGTTGCAAGATATAAAATCAAGGAGCTGAAATCTGTTTCATTTCTATACCCCAAGAACAAAGCAGAAGACGAAGGAGGCAAGGAACCAATCTAATTTGCAACTGCACCAAAACCAGTAAGATCCCTAGGAATAAACCTAACTAAAGAGGTAAAAAATCTGTACTCTGAAAACCACAGAATGCTTCTGAAAGAAATTGAATATGACATAAATGGAAAAACAACCCATGCTCATGGATTGAAAGAATACTGTTAAAATGCTTATGCTACCTAAATCAAACTATGCAATCCCTATCAGAATACCATCAGCATTTTTCACAGAGCTAGAACAAACAATTCTAAAATTGTAGGGAACCACAGAAGATCCTGAACAGCCAAAACAATCCTGAAAGAGAAAAAACTAGAGGCATCATGATTCCAGATTTCAGGCTATATTACAAAACTGTAGTCATAAGACAGTATGGTACTGGCACAAAAACAGACACATAGACCAATGAAACAGAAAAGAGAAGCCAGAACTGGACCCACAACTATATGGTCAACTAATCTTCAACAAAGCAGGAAAGAATATCCAATGGGAAAGACAGTCTCTTCAACAAATGGAGTTGGGAAAACTCGACAGCCACATGAGGAATGCAACCATGCCACTTTCTTACACTATACACAAAAATAAATGCAAAATGAATCAAGACCTCAATGTGAGACAGGAAACTATCAAAATCCTAGAGGAGAACAGAACACAGGCAGAAACCTCTAACCTTGGCCATAGAAACTTCTTACTAGACACGTCACCTGAGGCAAGGAAAACAAAAGCAAAAATATGCTATTGGGATTTTATCAAGATAAAAAGCTTCTACACAGTGAAGGAAATAACCAGCAAAACCAAAACGCAGCCAACAAAATATTTTTTGTAGAAGATATTTGCAAACAATAAATCTGATAAAGGGTTAGATTCCAAAATACATTAAGAACCTATCAAACTCAACCCCCAAAAAATAAATAATCCAGTTAAGAAATGGGAAGAAGACATGAAGATATTTTTTTCCGAAAAAGACATCCAGATGGCTAACAGACACAGGAAAAGATGCTCAACATCACTCATCATCAGGGAACTACAAATCAAAACCCCAGTGAAATACCACCTCACACCAATCAGAATGGCTAAAATGAACAAGTCAAGAAGCAGATGTTGGTGAGGATGTTGAGAAACCTTCTTGCACTGTTAGTGGGAATGCAATCTGGTGCAGCTACTCTGGACAACACACTGGTGCAGCCACTCTGGACAACTTTTTAAACAAAAAGTTAAAAATAGAACTACCCTATGATCCAGCAATTGCACTACTAGGTATTTACCCAAAAGGATACAAAAATACAGATTCAAAGGGATATGTGCACCCTGATATTTAGAGCAGCATTATTTACAATAATAGCCAAACTATGGAGAGAGCCCAAGTGTCCATCAATTGATAGAGATGTGGTGTATATATACAATGGAATATTACCTGGCCATCAAAACAATGATGAATGGAGCCAGAGCATACTATGCTAAGTGAATTAAGTCTGAGAAAGATAAATGCCATATGATCTCACCCGTATGTGGAATTTAAGAAAGGAAACAGATGAACATATGGGAATGGGGAAAAGAAAAAAAAGGGAAACAAGTCATAAGAGACTCTTAACTACAGAGAAATGAGGGTTAAGGGAGGGATATGGGTGGGGGACAGGCTACCTGGGAGCCAGGCAATAAAGAATGCACTTGTTACAATGAGCACTAGGTATTGTATATAAGTGATGAATCACTGAAATCTATCCCAGAAACCAATACTGCACTGTATTTTAACTAACCAGAATTTAAATTAAAAAAAAAAGAGTGGAAACAAAGACAAACGTGCCAAGTGTTGACCACTAGTCAATCTAGGAGCAGGGTATGTGTACTCAAATTCATTGTACTATTTTTTTTTTAAGATTTTATTTATTTATTCATGAGAGACACAGAGAGAGAGAGGCACACACACACAGGCAGAGGGAAAAGCAGGCTCCATGCAGGGAGCCCGACATGGGACTCTATCCCAGGACTCCAGGATCATGTCCTAGGCCGAAGGCAATGGCGCTAAACCACTGAGCCACCCAGGCTGCCCTCACTGTACTATTCTTGCACATTTTGGGGTTTTTGGAAATTTCTTGAAATTTTGAAAATTATTTTGGGTTTTTAGAAAAATTTTGAAATTTTGAGAAATATTTTGAAAAATTTCAAACCAAAAACTTAGGTAATGTTTTGTTTTGTTTTAAATAAGGAGTGCTTGATGGAAAAAAAAAAAACCATAAACAGGACTCAAAATGACATTTCTATACCCCACTGAAGGTGAACAGATGAAGCCGCCCAGGCTGAAAGTGACTGGCCAGGAGCTCCTGGCACCTTGGTCCCTCTGGCAACATCATGGGCTGAAGGATCCACAGTCTCAGCCACTTGGAGCCCCGTGCAGCAGGGAGAATGGGAAGCACTGCTAGGAATGAATGAAGGTGTGCAGGAGACAACAGAATCATTAGTTTTGTGAAGGAAATGAACTCTGGTCCACTGTGATCAATCAGCCTGTTACAATTCATTCACCTTCAATCTTACATTCATTGGTAACTTCCCTCTTTTGTGCTTTGTCTGGTAGAATCATTAAAGAGGAGGAGATGTATTTGTAGTATTTTTAAAAGGTCTACTCAGGAAGGGATTCTAGGAAAACAGTGACAGAAGCAAAAATTTTTTGTCTCTATAAATATATAAATAACAACTAAATACCAAAACCACCAGCCTGTGGATAAAGTAAAGCTGGAGGACTAATAAGCATGAAAGGACAAACCATCAGCCACAGTGGCATCAGCTTCTGTGCAGAGGGAAGCAATGAGGACATCTGGTAAGATATCCTGCAGAAAGAACCCTCTCAACCACCAATGGTTACTCCCCTGGAAAGGAAACATGCTGAGCCATCAAGTACAGAAACACTTCAGGAGTTTCCCTCCTCCCCACAGCAGGTGACTACAAGGAACCTACAGGGTGGCTGAAGGTGCTCACACAGGCTGGCCTCCACTCAGCCTGGAAACTGGCCCACTAGGACTCCCTTCCAGGGCAGGGCACCAGATGAAGACACCAACCACTAGAACACAATCATAATGGAGGAGACAGACACCAGAGGTGAGAGAAGATGACCAAAGTAAAGGCTGGGAAGCAGGACAAAGCAGAAAGCTTCAGGGAAAAGGCTGCCACACACCTGACCCTGCCATCGAAACAGAAGAGGGAGCTCTTGCCAAGCTGGAAAAAGCAGCCTCCCCTCCCCTTACTGCCCTCCAGAAGTTTCCTTTCCTAACTACACATGAAGAGCAACAGAGAAGGATCCAGATAAAATCCCAAAGTTTTAAGGAATGAGTAACAACTGGAACATATCTACAGGTAATGAAGGCATGCCAGAAATACCCATGTAACTGCAACTTTCTATTTCAAACTATGCTCAAAGACCCATGGAAATGATGGAACACAGGAAAAAACAACACGAAGCAGAATTTGACTCAGTCATGAGGTGACAAAACTCAGGCTATTAAAGCGAACATTGCAGAAAAAGACCAACCTAGAAGGTATAAAAAAACAAAACCACAAACCTAAAAGGAAAGAAAGGGATAAAAAAGATTTGAGAGAAAGTGACAAATACTCAAGACAAGTTAAGATCAAACAGAGAGAAAACAGAAGCCCCTAGAAAGGGGGGGAAAAAACAACCTTGTTCAAAGAAATTTGGTATTATATATTGTAAGAGCACACCACGTATCTAGGAATACGAATTCTGAGTGACTAACCCCAAGATGCAATCTAGCAGAATTACTGACTGCAGGAGAAACAGAAGACATCCCCCACCACCACCACTGCCGCCCCAGGGCAAGTGCCTTCTAAGGGAAAGAAAATCAGGTTATCACCCATCTGCCAAAAGCAATGCTTCCCAAATAGATAGTAACCAATTTAAGATAATCAAGAAAACGAGATCTAAGACTTTTCCGATCCACCAAGTACGAAGAACACCAACTATTAACAACGTGCAAGAAGTTCAAGCATGTTGTTCCTGAAAACACCACCGCACCCCACCTGACCCCGAGCAAAACAGAACAAGCTTACAAAAACCCAAATGACTAGCCACCCAGCCCAAGACCTGGAGGGGAAACTTGCAGAATTTACATCAACTGACAGAACTAAGATTAAGCAAGTATTAAAGTGAAATAATAGGCTACAGATTCAGGTAACGTAGATGCAGAAGGATTTTTTCCCCCAAGAAGGGGAAAGCATATGTAAAAAATTTTATGTGTTCTCAATTCTTACACCAAAGCATTGGTACTGGTGTTATTCTGAGCTTTCACAAATTATCTACACGTGGGAATGTATACCTAGATATACACATAAACATTTTTAAGATAAAACACCTCATGATTCATATTGCTAGTTCCAATTCAATACAAATTTTATTTGTGAAGAACTTATTTAACTTCTAGATTTGTACATCCTTTTCTCTTCATACCAAGTACGGCAAGGATCCACAGGATGATGGAATCAGGAGAGACCATATTAGTTCATGCACTTCATACCACACCAGTCTCAGAGTAACACCACCACCACCAGAGTAAGGACTAAAGCAGCCCCTGTGTCCATTTAGCCAAATACAGTCCTTCTAGGTCACACATAGCTCATACAATTGTACAAAGAAAACAAACACCATTCAAGCTCCTCTGAACTTTTTGAATTCTGAGGTCTTGGATATTATTTCATGAGCCATAAAGACAAGTGTCCGTGGACACAAAGCAGAGGGTAAAAAAGAGAAGTGCCCGTGGTCTGTAATGGAAAGCTCGGTTTTGACCCATGTCTGATGAATCTGATTACCTACCATTCCCCTCTCCAAAATCAAACAACAAAACAGCCTATTAAACGAGTTTCCTGATTGTTGAGGGTTCCATATAGCTTCCAGGACAAGGGCTTTTTCTGCAGGAGTTTGGCCCTTTGCAGTCCTGGGTTGACTTGAAAGAGGAGAAGAGCCAGGATGGTTTGTGGAATCTCAGACCAGTGGATGTCCCGATTGAGCTCTATGTTCCATAGCACCAAGGGCAATGACTATCTCTAGCTTTGCTCTCAAATGAGCAAACTCAAGCCCTCCACCACCTCCCACTGTAGTAACAGCTTACTGCAGCCCCCTTCCAAAACAACCACAGATCATGGCAAAACAGATCATGGAAGAGAACGTTATAAGATACCAGAGCAGTCAATACACCACCAAAGCCATGCCCTGTAATCAGGTGTTCATCCTGGGAGGTCCCTTCAGGTCTCATCCTCTGAAGCTCCCAGCAGCATGGAACCTGGTATTTCCTGATCTCGGTCCCTTCCCCCACATCCAGTGAATACTGATGAGATGAAAACTACAATGACATACAGGCCACATTAGCAACTTCTGGAATGGAAGACAGATGAAGCCCAAGGCCAAGTAGATGGGAGTTATCGTTGGCAGGTTCGTTCACAGTAGCTAGCCCGCAGCTACATGAGAGAGGGAAGGCCAACCACTACCAAATCCTGGAGTTCACAAGACTGTGAACTCCATGAAGGCACACAATTTTATCTGCCTAGAATACTGCTGGATCCCCAGGGCTGAAACTAGGTGAAAATAGCACCTTACCTTGTAAATAGCAGGCACCCAGCAAATACTGACTGAATGAATGAATACTACCAATGAAGCACCTGATCATTCATTCTGTTCAGAAATTGAGAAAATAATTCAACACTGCCTGTAATACACTAGCCACCACTACACTGCATTCTTGGGGTAGATGAATTCTATGATATGTGCATTATCTATCAGTAAAACTTAAAAATAACTGAGCCTCTGCTTTATACCAGGCACTGAGGATGTGTGAGAATGTAACCAACAAGGTCTGCCTCTAAGAAGATCAATAAGACTTTTATTAAGACTCTCCACAGGGGCACCTGGGTAGCTCAGAAGGTTAAGTGTCTGCCTTCAGCTCAGGTCATGATCCTAGGGTCATGGGATTGAGCCCTGCGTTGGGCTCCCTGCTCAGTGGGGAGTCTTCTTTCTCCCTCTGCTCCTCTTCCCACTTATGTTCTCACTTTCTCTTTCAAATAAATAAAATCTTTAAAAAAAAAAAAAAAAAAGACCCTCCACAGACTAGTTTCCCCCCACCCCCACCCCACCTGACACCCTGGAAGAAAAACCACAAAGACAGCCATGAGGGATATAGTCCCAAGTGGATTAAAATGGTGTCACAGTATCCTAGCGAGAATGCCAGTCCAAGTCAATGCTGTCCCCATTATACAGCTGAGCCGACTGCGGCATTAAGTAGGAAAGCAGCCAGCCAGTGGCCCCACCCAAAACCGGCAACACAGACGTGAAAAATCCATGCAGCCTGACCCTAGGACCAGTTCATTTTCCCTGTATACCACACCACTTTAGACATAAATCCTAGGGAAAGGTATGCCTCCATCACTGACAACCAGTAAAAACCCCCAGGAACACTGAACACCAGCATGCAAGTTACCACCAGGTAGCAAGGCTCAGATGGAGTCAAACCCTTCTACCAGTCACACTATAGCACACAAGCACAGAATACACCATTTCTGGGACATACACTATCCCTAGTTTACAGAAAAAGAGATACAGGAAGGTTCAGCAGTCTGGCCCAAGTACTCACAGCTAATAAGCATGGACCCCGGATTTGAACTGCCCCCTGTCAGAAGCTGGGACCAGACACACCAGTGGAGTGTATCTTAGTCTGCTAGAGTTGCCACTGCCCAGTACCGCAGACTGGGTGGCTTACACAACCCACATCTATTTCATAGCATTACAGAGGCTGGAAGCCCAAGACCAAGGTGTAGGAGGTTAGGTTTACTCCCAAGGCCTCTCTCCTCGACTTCCAGATGGCTGCCAGATGGGATACTTGTCCTAGTGTCCTCACACAGTCCTTCCTCTGTGTGCCTGCTTTTCTGCTAGCTCTTCCTCTTCCCCAAAGAGCCTAAGACCTCCCCTATCACTTTGGATCAGGGCCCCACCCTGACAACCTCATTTATTCTTTATTACTTCTTGAAGACCCTGTCTCCAAATACAGTCCCATTAAGGGTGAGGGCTTTGAACATATGAATTTTGGGAGGACATAACTCAGCCTGTAACAAATAATGACCCACTTCTGATGGAGCCAATGCCATGGCAAGTTTGTAAGTGAGTATAAGCAGTGAGTAACATGCAGCCGAGTAAGATTAGTAACAATTCAGATAATCCCCAAACAGCCCTAAAAATAGAATAATCCCCAAGTAATTATTCCCAAATCCAGTCTCCCTTTGGAAGTTACCTAAGCAGTAAACGAAATATAATTAATGTTTTTTGTTAGGCTTCTCAGGAGAGGACACTAAGCTAGGTCCCTCCTAGCTCAGGGACAAAAGAATTAAGATTTCCAACAGATTAATGATATTTGCAATTTATAGAACCATTTTCCTCCTCCAAAAATCCAAAGAGCAAAACCGCCAAGCACACAATCTCCTTCAGCTTGCTGTTTATTACTAAGAGGGAAAACTTAGCCACTTTCCAACAAGCCACCCAGCACAGATTCCATTTTCATCTTGTGTCACCTCCTAAACTTTGTATAATTTGTTATTAATAAAGCACCAACAGTGTTATCACGTGGAAAATACACATATTCCTTCGGTTTTTAAAGGAGCTTTGAGGCTTCTTTTGTGCTGGTTCCCAGACTGCCTCGATGGTGGTGAACACCACATGAGGTGGTATGTAGTCACCACTCCATCCTGCACCCACCTGGCCCAGGTCACCTGGCACGAACCTGGCAGGAGTCCGACGACAGGAGTCCAACGACAAACCCCTCCGCTGCCTGTCTGCCCACAACAGACACTGGCAGCAGCAACTGGATTCTTTCAGCCTTTGCTCTGAGCAGAGGTCAAGGCTGAACAACTTCAATAACTTTTTCTTGCTCTTTGAGCAGAGCGGTCACAGGATTGCTCTCCCGAGGGGTCTCACTCTGCCACCCCTCCCCACCTGGCTCTTCCAGCAGCTCAGGAGCACAAAGCCGATGACTTAGTTCCATCCCAGGAGAGGCCACTGGTGGCTGCTATGCAGCAGTGATGAGACACTAGGGAGGTGCTGACCTGTCGTCTGAGGCCCTTGTAGTCTCAGGGACAAACTAGCAGGAGCCTGCCATTCCAGACAAAACCTTCCAATCAATCACATTCACTTTTGCTGAATCATCAACAAACAGCAGCAGGGTGGCAAAACCGAGGCAAACACTAAAGGAATTAAAATACATTAAGCCCTAAAGAGAGAAAACATCTTTGCCATCACCTCACAAAGTGGGAGATGAAGTCCTTCCCCTCCCAAAGCAGGTGTTTGGCTCCTGGTTGGCAGACAAGCTCCTCCTGATGTGCACGTAGAGGAAGCTGCATATCACAGTGGGACAGGGCTAGATTTTGAAGCCTGAAGCCCCAGATGCAAGTAGCTAACTCAGCAGTTGGCAACTTACCATGATGGGGTAGGGGCAGGGTGGGCAAAATGATGGCCTCAGGCCAAAAGCAGCCACAACCATTGTAAATAAAGTTTTGTTGGTAACAGCACACAGTCACAACTAATTGTTGACGTGTCATACGTGGCAGTTTTTACATTACAGTGGCAGAGTTCAGTAGTTCCAACAGAGACTGTGTAGCTAACAGATCCAAAAGTATTTACTATCTGGTCCTTTACAAATGCAGTTTGCCGCCTCAAAAGCCACGGGAGGGAATCCTTGGGTGCCTCAGCGCTTTAGTGCCTGCCTTGGGCCTGGGGCGTGATCCTGGGGTCCCGGTATCAAGTCCCGTGTCGGGCTCCCTGCGTAGAGCCTGCTTCTCCCTCTGCCTAGGTCTTTGCCTCTCTCACTGTCTCTCATGAATAAATAAATAAAAATAAAATAAAAATAAAAAAATAAAAGGCCACGGGATACCTCACATAAATTACTTTCTTTGAATCTCAGGGTCCATTATCCCTGAAGTGAGAATTACAGGGCCAGGGCCAATTGTCCTTCCTATTTAAAGATTACATTCATTTGTTATAACATTATACTCTTTTTTTTTTAATTTATTAATGATAGTCACACAGAGAGAGTTTTAAAAAGTAAAATTTTAAAACACACAGACACATAAGTTCTCAGAGTGTAATACTTCCAGAATAAAAATTCAAAGTTTTTGGTGTTAAGTTAGGTAGGGAGGAAAAAGAAAACAACAACAACAACACGTGTGCACCAAAACATCAGCAAGCATCAGCAGTGGGAAAGTCTGCAACTTCCCAGTTCACCAAGTCAAGGTTCTCATCCGGTTCTCACAAAAGCACAAAAGATCAGGTAGGTAGACTTGGCATTCACTGGAAACGAGGCACAGAGAGAGCAAGAGACTTGCCTGCAGGTACAAAGCCTATAAGGAGCAGAGCTGAGAATTAAAATGAACCTCAACCAGATTTAATAATTGGCCACCCATGATGCCACAAGCAGCAGACATAGGAGACAGCAGAGGCTGAGGTCAACATTGAGCATCTGTAACAAATATTAGACAATGTGAATCTGACCTAAATGCTGTATTAAGCCTCAAAGTAGGGATCGCTACCCTCTAACCAAGAGAAGTTCCTCTACACTTCAAAGACCTGAAATCCAGGATCCTGGATTTGCCAAGCTTTCCAGGTGGAAGAAACTCTTCTGATTTTGGGGGTCATCCCATTCCCTTCCTTCTGGGGACACTCAATTCCATAGCTCTACCTTCCCTACCTACCAGGAATGGGCATCTGGCCCTAGCTAGTCAGACCCTCTGAAACTGAGGACCAAGCCAGGGGAGGCCCTAGTGACCCATGCAGACCAAGCCAGGGTTCTTTTGTGTGTGGTGGGGGGGGTGGGGAGGAGACGGTGTTCCTCACTCTACAGAGATCCTTCAAGAAGAATAAAAGCCTAATGCTGCTCAAGGTCATGTTAACCACCTCTCAGAATCCCCACCTGAATAAGATGTCAACCCATAAAGAAAGCTCAGAGGTAAGATTCACAGGTCAGGAACTTCATTACTATTCTGGATCCAGATCAGAAGCAGACACCATCCTATTGGGCTTCCCTTTTACATTAACCAATAAATAAGTTCCTCGTTTTTTTGGCTTTATGTAAACTTATTAGAGTTCAATGGTTTTTTTTTTTTTTTTGAACTGCAACCCCCAAAATCCTCACAAACAGGGCTTCCTCTCCATTTGCCATTCCTAGAGAGTGCACCCATAGTTTACCACCTATAAGCTCATCTTTGGCAAAGACAATGACGTGGACTTTGGAACATGGCCACAGCCAGAACTGGGGGACTCCTGCCTTTTCTCCCTCAGCAGACAGTTTTAAACAGCACAGGCTCAAAATAAGAGACTCTACCAAAAGCACTTAAAAAATAAAAACAAAAACCCATATTCCAGCAAAGAGCTATCAAAAGTATACATTTACTGCTGACTCAAAATGATCACAAGGTGGAAGTAACTGAGTGCTTTTTAATCCTCCATTTTTTGTTTTGTTAAATAAATTTCAGCCTTTCAGTGAGGCTTTAGCAAAACAACAGCAGACTCCAGTCCAGGATCAATTTGGTGCTCTTAGTTATAACGTGATGATGGTGTGGGCAGCTTTGTGAAACCCCCAATTTCCTACTACAAGGTCTATCAGGAGTTAGAGAAGAAATCACAGACCACCAGCATACACCCTGGCCCTAGTGAAAGGTCTTCCCAGCTCTCCTCCAAACCACCAGAGACATCTCAGATACAAAAATCACATTTCCCCAAGACTCTGAAAGCACCTACAAGTCATGATTTTTTCTCCTGAGCCCCAGAGCTGTAAGTAAACCCTACCACCACCATCTCCCTGGAAATCAAGGTTTCCCAGGAAAGTCCTGGGCTGGCATCACACACACACACACACCCCATAGGGACGTGTGCATGCACTCACACATGTTCAGGCACATACACCTCCTACAGAGCCCCATCATCCTCTACCACCCCTTTGATGTAATCGATCCATCTCACGGAGCCTACCCCCCCCTCCCAAGCTCCTCTCCCAGTACCCTTCTGTACTCCACCAGTGCCTGTTAAGGGCAACTCATCAGACCCCCCTGGATCACCAGCACCGTCTCCTCACTGGACTCCCTCCCTCCACTCTGCTGCCACGTCAGCCCTCACTCCCCGCCTCACAGAGTAGGCCCACCTCACTCACACGGGGCCAGAAGCGCTTGCTCCAAGCCACTGTCGTCCCTCTGGGCTCAGGCACTCCTCATGTGATCCACGTACCTGAGAGGCCTCCCCCCCCCACCCCGTTCTACCCAGCAGGCAGGGGCGTACATACACATATACACACACCCCTGCACAGAAGTATATACCACTCGTTCATGATCCCTCAAGACTGTCATCCATCAAAGGTCACGTCCTCCTAAGACACCCCCAGCCCCTGGGCCTGCTCTGAGCTCCCCCAACACCGCATATGCCCTGTCATTCCAGGTGCCACCATCACGACAGGACACAGGCAGGCATCCTGAGTGCCACATGCTCCCAGCCCTTTTCCTTCCCACGGCAGCACAGCAGAAGCCTCACCTCCACGTCACAGCAGAGACTGGCTCCCAGGGCACCAGAGAGCAGGGGGAGTCAGGCTTTGCCCAAGTACCCCCAGCCCCTCACACCCCGTGCCCACTTTCCCAGTGGCCACCTTGAGTGCTGGGTGCCAGAGCTCACCGAGCCCCTACTGCTCTTCACCCATGGGCTCTCCTCCCTCCCTGGCTGCCTCCCTCCCCCACATGCTGCTGTGCTTCCTCCAGCGCAGAGACTTGGCACAAGCTGTCTCCCACCTCCCACCCCGTCCACAGAGCTACTCCTCAATGGGGGCCAACTTCAATCCCCGGGACAGCAGACCATGTCCGAAGAGATTCTTGGTTGTTATGATTGAGGAGAGAATGCTACTGGCATCTGGTGGATAGAGCCCAAAGATGCTAAATATCCTACAGGGCAGGAGACAGCCCCCAACAAAGAATGACCGTCCCTAATGTCAGCAGGGCTGAGGGTGAGAAACCCCACTCTGGACTCCGCTCCACTGGGGGGAGAGTCTTTCTACCTCCCTGGAGCACAGGAGTACTTGCATACTGAAAGTGAATCCCTCAATGTTTGCTGGGCCTTCCCACTCAGGGCATGTCCTACCCAAGGGGAAAGGACTGCACCACAATCCGTCAGGTAGGAGTCAGGAAAAGCCTGACCCCAGCCCAGGGCCACCACGCCTGTGCGCCCCCTGACAAGCCCCACAAGGTATCCGAGACTCCTTCCTGGGAAGAAATCCCCCAAGTGTTCCACACGTGGCAGGTGCCTTCTAGTGTATCTGATGTCTGAGTAGGGCCTCGCAAGGGCTGTGTACACAGCAGTCGGCCTTGTGCTGAGCCCACCCTAGGTGCCTGTTGAGCCCTCTCTGCAACGGGGGCTCCATCACAACCACAGACAAGATTAGTGTTCTCAAACTAGAAATCTCTTAAAGCTTCTAATAGATCACCTTGCATGCCCCTCACTCATTTTTTTGAGCCTGAATGAGCTGAAGGGGGTTTTCACCGACCCTTCCAGTCCCTTTTTTTTAAGATTTTATTTATTTATTCATGAGAGACACACAGAGAGAGAGAGAGAGAGAGAGAGAGAGAGAGAGAGAGGCAGAGACACAGGCAGAGGGAGAAGCGGGCTCCATGCAGGGAGCCTGACATGGGACTCAATCCCAGGACTCCGGAATCACGCCCTGAGCCGAAGGCAGACGCTCAACTGCTGAGCCACCCAGGCATCCCACCCCTCCAGTCCCTTTTTTTAAACTAACAGGTTAAGATATAATTCACCAACCGCACAATCCGCCTATTGCACACATACAATAAATGATTTTTAGTGCAACCAACACCACAGTCCATCTTCGGACATTTCATCACCCCCCAAACCCACCCCCCAGCAGCAGGCTGAAGTGCTGCGGTCACCTCTAAGGGCCTGCTCCAGTTAGGGCACGGTCCCACCAGATGCACACCCTGGTGTGAATGCCTCATGAATGCCTGCCCCCACTGGTGCTGGTCAGGAGTGGAACGGCACCTCCCGCCCAGCCCCCAGCTGCCATGCTCAGCCTCTTCCAGCACGGATTTGGCGCAAGAGGAAACCAGCATTCAGGTAACTGGAATTCATTCACATCCGTTTTCTATGAATTGCTGTTATCTTCCTAAAAGATCTCCTCAGAGGGTAACCTACCAGAATGCACTGATAAGAATTTATGTAACACTCTAATAATAACTCAAGATGGATCATTAAAAAAATTCTAGCAACAAAGATGAACTTGGCAATGTGTTCCAATTGCCTCACTATGATAAGGGATTAAAAGAAGCCCCAAGAAGTCGCTCCTAACGAGGCCAGGAACATATAATGGATCAGGCTCTAAATGGCACACCAGGGTCTTAAGGCCCCAGTTCACCTGTGTGGCTGCCCACTAAGTGTCCAGGCTTCTTCCCAGAATTACTGGAACATACCCCTTGGCTTACCCCATTCTGAGAAGAAGATGCCAGCCAGGATAAGGCACGTAAGGTAATGGACTCTTCGTGTGGAAAAACACAGAAGGAACTACATGGGGTTAAGAAAGTAGGTTCAGTTGCCTGCATGACCTTGCTGTGTGACCTTGGACAAGGGTTACTTCTCCTGCTGAGCTTCGGTTTCTTATCTCAAAGATGAGTTATTCTCCATCCCCCCCCCCATCTCCTGTTGTTCACCTCCAGGCCTTTGCACATCCTGCTGCCTCCTCCTGAGGACTCCTCTGACCTCTGACTTCATGTGCTCAAGCATCCCTGCCCCAAGAACACCTCTGATCCACACCCTCCATCGTCTCTGTACAAGTACTAAGCATTTCTTTACTGCCTTCCCACGGCCTGCCCTTTTCCTTCAGAGCACGACTCTGCTTGCAAACATACACTAGGGTAAGTGCCTGTTACCATAACCCACCGCCCACCAGGACAAGAGACATGTGTGCCAGCCTCTCATGGTGTCCCAGTGCTCTTGGCACAGCACCTGGCACTCCGTAGGAACTCAGGGATTTTATTTTTCAAATTAAGAGGCAATGCTGCATGGTGGCTCAGAGCCTGGACTCTAGAACAGGGGTCAGCACATTTTTTCCGTCAAGGATAAGACCATAAATACCTCAGCTTCGCAAGCCAGGCAGTCTGTGTTGTCACCACTGAACCGTGCTGCGGTGACACCAATGCTGCCTTGGACAATCCACCAACGGAGGGGTGTGGCTGCTACAGGAGGACTGTACGTAAAACTGCAGGCCACAGTTTGCCGACCCCTGCTCCACAGTCACGATCTGAATTCCAATCCTGGCTTGGCACCTCCCCAGCAAGGACACCCCAGGCAGGTCACTTCATCTCTCTGTGCCTCAGTCTCCTGTCAAATGGCACAGACACTGGTACTAACCTCTCTGAGCTCTGGGGGGATTCAAGGAGTGTCCGGAATACAGTAAGCACTCAGTAAATGTGAGCTACCATAATCATAAAAGCCATCATTAATGGTGGTATTGATGACACAATCAATGATAGCACCTCCCACCCTAGGCAGCTACTAAAGGGTGGCTGCCATGATGCTGGCCCTATTAACGATGAGGGTCATGAAGCCAACCCTGGCAAGGAACGAGGCAACCAGGTGAGCTCAGGGAAGAAAAGGGATTCCAAGACTTCTACTTGGAGACACAGAGGCTCCATGACAGCCTGGCCAGACAGGTGACTCACCACAGTCACCTCGGTGCAACTGATCCACCGGCTTTCCTGGCAGAGCTCAGACAAGCTCCTGGGGGGCCTCAAGCTCTGGGCCAGGCAATCAGCTGGTACAGTCCTAGGCCACTGCAATCTGATTTCTCAAGAGGCAGGGACACAAGGAAAACGGACACGGTGTTTCATTTCCAAATGAGAACAATGATGTCATGAACTGAGAGCTGGCCAGGAAGTCCCGTTTTCCTAGTCCAGGCTACAAAGCTAAGACTTTACCACAGGGTCCCCACAAAGTCAAAAAATCCTTGGGATGCAAAGGAGACCAGCACAGTGCTAAGGAGCCATGTGGGAAGTGGTACCCAAATGTCCCTGCTTTACCACCATTGCACAGACTCCTGGTGGACCCCACATACAGGGGGAGACCCAAAATCCAAAGCAAGGATGGAAACATTTTCATTGTTCAAAGCAGGGCCTTTGGGGCACCTAAGTCGTATAGTTGGTTAAGCGCCCAACACTGGATTTCAGCTCAGGTCATGATTTCAGTGTTGTCAGATCCAGCACCACATTGGGCTCCACACTCAGCTGGAGAGTCTGCTTGACATTCTCTCACACAATGCTCCCAACCCCCCACACTCACACACAAGCACTCACTCTCTCTAAACAAAATCTTTAAAACAAAAAGTAGGGCTTCAGTTCTGTTTTGCAAAATAAATATATATGTAGCCCAAACAGACCAATCATTACAGTTAATAAACTCACAACACAAAGCTGGACCAGGGATTCCCTGTATTTGTTCAATAAAGCTGTATCCTGTCCTTCTGATTTTGAATGCATGACATATTTTCATATGTACATATACACCACATTCTGTATGTTTGAAGCCATTGGTGGCAATTCTTAAAGAAAGAGAGGGTATCCAAGGGAGGAAGGGCACACAGAATCTTGTGAGTTTCTGTGAGTTGTGGCTATGCAACAATTTGCCACCTTTCTAGGCCCCCAACAGAGAGCAGTCACCCAGGAAGTAGGTGGGAAAGAATGTGATGAAGAAATCACCCAAAATGTCATAGCTCCAAATACACTGAGTGCCACACTGCTCTGCTCCCCAACCCCCGGCACTCGAGTCTTGCCCGCACACCATGAGATCTAGCTGTCGATGCCCCGTGCCTTGGCACACACCAGCCCCCTGGGGTAGAGTGTCCTCCCTCCACCATCTTTCCCTGGCTGACTCCTCTCATTTCAAGGCAGAGATTGGAGGCCTTCTCCAGCCCTTGCACTCTGGGCAGACATCGTCCTCTGTGCTAGCACAGCATCTTCCCCTTACTGCCCTCTGAGCACTCCCAGCAGGCTTCTCTGTTGGTCTCTCCCACTAAGCTGGATGCCTTCAAAAGCAAGGGCCCTGCCTATTCACTTTGCATCCCAAGCACTCTGCTCAGGGCCTGGCACACAGTAGGTGCCCAATGAACATTTATTAATGTTTGTACTTCACTGAACCCCCAAAAACACATTTTTAACCTTGAGCCATGCCTATCCTACCACCACTAACAATAGCTGCTATAAACTCAACATTGACCCTGTGCTAAACACTGTGATAAGCACTTTATGGGATTCTCCTCCACTTCTTCCACCAACCCTCCAGGGCAGCCCCAATTCACAGGGGGAAAGGGGCCCCAGGGAGGTGAGGCAATGGAACCCAAGGTCACAGGGCCAGTGTGTGGCACAGCTCGCTGACTCTGGATCCCAGCTCTTAACCCTTACTGTGCCAGGCTTGCACACCCATGAGTCATCCATGGGCAAATAACTTTTTACCATGTCCTATGGCAACTATACTAATGTCTCCTTAATATTTTTAAGTTAATCCACATTTTAACAGAACCCTGTCCTAAGCAATAGAATCTGAAATATCACACATTTGATGGGTTATACTTCCTAAACATAATTTTTTGGGGGGGGAGCATTTATTTGTACAGCAAGAAAATCTACCCTAGTTTGCCAACTGGAGAACATGGCCAAGTGCCACAGCGCCCCCTCTGGCCAGCCTGAGCTCCATCTAACTTGCAGTCTCTCAGGTGTAGAATTGGATTCTGAGGACATTCACTGAATGTTGGGGCACTATGCTGGGCACTTAGGGGCTGTGGAGGAGGGATACACATATGAACAGGATACCTCTTGCAGGGAAGCTCTTGTTTTTGCTCACAGCAAGAGCGTTACTTCCCCAGCTCTTCCCCCTACCCCTGTGCTCACGTGGAAGCTGAGCCTAACTCACCTTCACAGGTAGATAATTCAGAGCTAGCTCATCAGGACTTCACTTCACTCTTCCCAGTCACAGGGGCTGACTCAAGAATGAGCACACATTTAGCCTCAGTAGGAGCCAACCAGCGTCCAACCAAAGACTTCTGTTTGACCACTAAGACCTAAGCAGCACTATCCTGCCCATCGGACATGAAACTAAGAACGCAGGAGGTCTGGAGCTGCTACAACCATCCCATGCCTGTCAGTGAAAGCAGTGTTTAGGAAGAAGGCCCACAAAGAGAGGGGACAGAGGTGGACCCTGAATCCAGCCATGCCTGAAGACAAAAATCTAACTGGGTGATAGGAGCCCATGAATCCCCTTTCTGCTTTGGTCAATTTGCATTAGAGTTCCTGACATTCCCCATCAAGAGCCCTAAATGATGCATGACCCCTCAGAAGTGCTCAGGGAATCAAAGTTCCTTCTTATTTGAATGATAAAAATAGGTCTATAAAGTAGGCTTACAAAAAACATTTAGCTGAGTAAGCCTTCAGAAACTGAAGGATTGACAATTTTTACTACACACATCACTTCTCCCCTCTGCTTAGGTGTAAGGGAGCTGACCCAAGACAGAAGAGGACGGGCAAATTATCTTTTCATGCCACTCAATTGCTGAATGGCTTGACAAGCCACGTATTTGCCACCAAACAGCTAGCAAGCACTGGGCAGTAAGGGAAAAGATGTTTGCAGATGGGGTGCCACTCAAGCTCCTCTATCCTTCAGGATGATTACCTAGAGAACCATGTTTGCAAGGCAGACTCCCAGACCATGACCCTCAAGCCAAAAATGGAGGCCTGCTCAGTTATATTCATTTCCCTGCCACACTGTGTACTTTGACTTAGTAAAAAGTTCCCAAAAGTTCTGGTAAATGTTCCTCATTTTTTCCCCTCAAAAGCCTGAACATGACAAATTCTTGATTTATTCCTACGGTGGCAATGCAAATTCACCAAGAGCCGTGGGAGAAGTCAGTCAAGAAAGCATGAATAAACACATTCCATACGAATCTCACTGCCCAAATAAGAAAATCCCAGGATTAAAAACAAGCCAAATGCTCAGACTGCTCGTACAGCTTTCCAATGCCAGCCCATTTTCAAGTAAGAAGTTTAAAAAAGTATTATCAACCAGAAAGGAACACAGTCGTAAACAGTACTAAATCTTCTCAAAGTTGTCACACTGGGCCAGAAGGGAAAATATAGTGGCTAAACTCTTCAAAGCCTCCAACCTACATAGCTAAGGATTCCCAAGCACATCTTATAAATCTGTTACACAACAATTCACTACTGCATGGGTTTCCTGAAACTGGCCTAAAATCACAAGTCTCAATTGACTATAAATTCTATTTCCCAAACTGCTCACAGTGGCCTCTGTGATGGGACTCCTGGTGGCATCTCCAGCCTCATTCCGTAGCTCACGCCCCTCTGCTCCAGTCACACACACCTTCTCTACATTCCCTGTACATGTCCTGTGCATTATCACCTCAGGACCTTTGCATATGCTCTTCGTCTAACTGGAACAGTCTGCCCCCAGATCTGGGCAAACTGGCTCCTCCTCATCCTTCCAAACTCAGCTCCTGTGTGCCCTGCCCTCCAATCACCAAGAGGCTTTCCTTAACCAGGAAAGTGGTAGCTTCTCCCCTAGACATTCCCAGCAGCTTTATCTCAACCATCTCTTATTGGTCTTCTTGATACTTACACTACCCAAGATCTTATATTTTATGTCTTTCTTGTCGCTCACCTCCCCATCCCAACCACTGTCCAAACTCTGAATACATCCTGGCTTCATCCACACCTGCTCCCCCTCCTCGATCAGGGAGCAGCACCAACATCCATTGAGCCAAGAACAGAGTCTGCATTAGCCTTCCATCCGTTCCCTCCCACACCATGTCGAAAGGCAGAGACCAGTCACCAGACCAGGCAAGCATCAGCTTCAGCTTTAAGAAATCCACATCCTCCTGAAACCCTGCCCCAGACAATACCCACTCTCAGGGAAGAAATTTCTCCACAATCCCCTTGCTACCAGCCCCTGACACCCAGCATCCATGCCACTCTCAGTGGATGACTGTTCTAATCACAGTAATTCTTCAGTCCAGCCTCATCCAGGGGCCCTCCAAGGCTATAGAACAATGACCAAATGACAGCACAATGGACCTGGGCTCTGCCCGGTTGCTAAGCACACCACACCCTGTCTACCTGCCAACCCTTCCATCATCCTTCCAGGTACACTTGGAGGGCTCCTCCACACAGAGGCCAGTCCCTGACCTCTCCAGCAGGGTGAGCAGATTCACCAGCAGGCCCCAGGGGACATTTCCATCTATCAGCATCAACAGGTACATTGCACAACACACACGTCTGTCTCCCAGGGTCCCCAAGGTCAAGGACCATCTTCCTTCACCATCGGTCCCACTGTCCAGAACAATGACATACCCAGAGCAGGCCACTCAGTGAACATTTGCTACTCAGGTTCCAGTGTTCATGGAGACTTCAGTCTACTTGATGGTTTTCAAACTATGGGCCATGGGCCAAACCCATCATGCTGCTTATTATGCTGTTGCTCTGTTATAGCTGTATTAAGATGTCCTTTACCTACTGCAAGTTTCTAGTCTGTTTTTAGTAAGTTTTCCAAGAACATAGACATGCTTGTTCATTTCATCTTTGTGGCTGCTTTCCTGCTAGGACAGCAGACTCTAGCGGTTGCAGCAGAGACCATCTAGGCTGCTAAACCAAAAATACTTTCTGGTCCTTTATAGGAAAAGTTTGCTTATCCCTCATCTACCTGGGAAAGCCGGGGATACTCAGGACAAGACCAACCAGCCAACCAAGTAAAAGAGGATTTAAGGGCTCCAAGTGCCAAAAAATATATAACCATAGCTCTTGAATAGAATGGGTAAGAGGTAGACAGGGGAAGCTCCCCCTGAGGTGGTAACATGTGCACCGAGCCTGGGGATCTGCCACGATCCAGGAAAAAGCATATTCCAGGAGAGGAACCATCAAGCACAAAGCCATGAAGCAAGATCAAGCCCGGCATTTCAGTCGCAGCCCAGAAGAAAAAAGCACCGTCAGAAGGGGGAGAAATGGGGTTTAATGAAAGAACTCTTTACCAGCAAGGGATGGTGACTGATGAGGACCTGGCACTACTGGGAAGCCCCCATGCCACACTCCTATGGGACCAACAATCAAAGGGAGGCAATAGTATCTGGAACTGAGACTGACATGGTCAGGCAACTAAGGACCTGTGGTCTCCAGGACAGGAATACAGCCACCACCAAGCTGAGGCCTGGTAAGGGGGGAGCCAGAGAAATAAATGCCCCCGCTTTGCCTTCCTCATGCCCCCACCTCCCATCCACCAAGCACCCCAACCCCCCCCTGGAAGGGGAGGGGCAGAGGAGCCCAGGTGCCCTTCCTGAAGTACAGAACAAGGTAGAAAAGAATGGACATTAAATCTAGAGGGGAAGACGATATCTATATGGCAACCTCTATACATCTGATGGTAAAAATGTAGCTCCACAGGCCATCAGTGGAGAGAATTTGAACCACGTGGGATGATTAGAGGTACCAGGTAGATGTACTCTTAGAAAAAAAAAGGTTATGGGAATGGAAGGTGAAGTTCTTACTGCTGCTCTATCAAAAAAGCAATCAGGATGTACCTCGATCAGCTGTAATGTGTCAACATTCCTGAGAAGAACCAGGAAAGGAAAATTTGGGTATCTCAAAATCACACACACATTAACTGCTCCCTCTGCATGGTCAGAAATAAAAGCATTCAGGAGCACCTGGGTGGCTCAGGGTGTTAATCGTCTGTCTTCTGCTCAGGTCCTGATCCCAGGGGGTCCAGAGATCGAGCCCCACATCATGTTGCCTGCTCAGCTAGGAGCTGCTCCCCCCTCTGCCTCTGCTCCCCACTCGTGCTTGCTCCACTAATAAATATTTTTTTTTAAAGCATCCAAGTTTCTTTTTTTTTTTTTTTATGATAGTCACACAGAGAGAGAGAGAGAAAGGCAGAGACATAGGCAGAGGGAGAAGGAGGCTCCATGCACCGGGAGCCTGACGTGGGATTCGATCCCGGGTCTCCAGGATCGAGCCCTGGGCCAAAGGCAGGTGCTAAACCACTGTGCCACCCAGGGATCCCAGCATCCAAGTTTCTACTACCTGTGACCCCAAAGAGAAAGCCTACCATCTTCCTTTCCCCAGTGATGTTGTAGAAAGAACTAAGGAATAGCACAGCACTTTTATCACTAAGTTATTATTTTAAGTGCTCAATAAATAGTAGCTGTTAGTAAAATTTGACTGTTTTGCTTAAAACCCCCATGTACTTTTCCCAGTTTTTCATTAAGATACAATTCACAATTCATTCTTTGAAAGCATTTAGTGCCAAAGTTCATAAATACGCCCAAGTATAATGAGCCATCAGCACTCATTCCAGAACATTTTCATCCCCTCAAAAAGAAACCGCATATCCATGAGCAATCATTCCCAACTGCTCCCCCCACCCACCAGCCATCTACTATCTGTCTCCACAAATTTGCCTGTTCTGGATACAACCTGTACATGGAATCATAATAGCTCAGAGTTCCTATTACATACTTTGTTTGCAACATTTTTCTGACTAGGACTTCAAAGTTGGTGGGCTGGGCTGGTCAGCAGGACACCTAAGCTGTGTAACTGCTATGTAACTCAGGAGGCAGAAGCAGAGGCTGAAATGGGTTGTGAATCCAAACCAGGTGAAGGTCAAGTATTCTCCTACCAAGCAAGTTTCTTCATGTTAAGACTTGACACTCACTCCTGGGATGGCCACCTACAGCATGAACACGGTGAAGAAGGGACATGAGGTGATCTTTAGGGGGTGGCAGGACGGTCAACTCAACCAATGCCTCAGCATCACGAGCAGGCCTGCCCATCAGGACAAGTTCGGTGCTCCTCCTGGTTCTCACCAGGCTCGTAATCCCCACGTGGCCTTAGAACCATTTGTTAGGATGTTTGGCTGCTCTACCTTTTCTGGAAAGGGCCTTCCTTAGGGTTCAAATAGGCAGGAAAGGTAAAGAACAGATCTTTCCTGAAGAACCAACTCTGATTAGAAGTGGAAGCCTAGACATGGGATTGAGAAGATTCTGTGTCTATGTCAAAGTGTGCAGGGACTGAAGACTCCCGTCTGCCACGAGCGAGGGATGCCAGAGCAGCAACAAGCTACTTGTTCCTTCATCCCTCCTAAGACGTGCGTCCAGGGCAATGAGGCTAGTACCTTTGAGGTGTGAGCACCCTGGTCAGTAGGGTCTCTTATCCTCCTACTGGTGAAGTTACTTACCTTCTTGAATTAACATTCCACTGTGGTTCTGAGGAGATGCAGTTTCCAGTTGGGGAAAATTCATCATCTTTATAAGGATACAAGTTTAGTCAGAAACATCTGAAGCCAAAGCCTAGCACATGAAGTGGCTGGGGTTCTCGAAATCCTCTTATATCTGCTCCATGCTGGGCCCTCGGATCACTAGGAATTAATTAGCTCTCACCTCTGTTCAGAAAAGTGGTCAAACCCACAGTGAGCTGAGCCACTGTCTCTGGACAGGTGGGGAATGCCATCAGCTCCCTGTAATACTCTACAGGCTCTGCCAGGACCTGGGAATTAGGCACAATTGGGGATTAACTTGGCATGGAGTCATCAGAGCACTTATAGAGATGCCAACCACACTTGGAAGCCAAAGCAGCCCTGTTGGACCTGGCAGAGGTCATCTGGCCACTTTGTTCTAACTGCTAAGATAACGAACAAGAGGTGCTCTCTACTGACACCCCCAAGAGTCTCCCTGCCAGGAGGGCTACTCTGAACAAGCAGCACGTGTGGCCAATCCCATCCTCTACCCATTCAACTGAACTCTACAAACGAAGATTTTTGTTTGGAGTTGGGGGTCAATGTCAAAGACAACTTCCTGGGCATTCACTGGTGGAGATCACAATATCATGGCCAAAAGCCATGCATGGAGCATGAGGCTAAGGGCTCAGTTCATTTCATCCTCACACCCCCACGTTACAGATGAAGGAACAGGCTCAAAGGTACCCCAGGTCACACAGCACAAAGTAAAGGACCAGGACTCCACCAGGTCAGTCAGACTTGAGCACACATGACATCATGCCTATGGGCACAGGTCCCTTCCTTGCATCACTGTCACCAGCACAACAGGGAAGGCCACAGGGCTTGTGACCCCTTACTCTCTCTCTCCATGCTGGTGTGGCCTCTCCAGCAGGGCAACCCAAGTTCTGGGTCTTCTCCCCCCCAGGGATCTTAGCACCCAACCAGTCCAGTCGACCCTTTTCTTTTCCACCAACGCATAGCACCAATCTCCAGGCAAAGGCCACTGGAGGGGTCTGGTGTCCCACACCAGATCTTCCACTGTACCTGTTAGGGACGTACCTGGGCTCACCTCGTTCTTGGGCTCTCAGAAAGATGAACATTCAGGAGCTCTTAGCTGTTCCTCCCAAAGGCTTAGCTAAATTGTGTGTTCTGCTGAATTCACCAACTTAACACAATATTTTTCCATCAACATGATGTACAGAATATTTCCAAGCAGTCACAGGCACATAATTACACTGTCACCAGCTTCCCACCAAATCTACTTCCTCCTGGGATAGTTTTCTCTTCTGATCGGCACAGGTGTAATAGGCACCAGAGTGGCCTTGCAGTGGGAAGGGGTTGTCAGGTGGCACCAGCAGGATGGGGACATCCAGCAGAGTGTGTCACAGGTGCAAGGAGAGGGGTGGAGGGGAGTGCAGGGAGAAAGAGACCAAGTTTTACTCAAGATACACTTACTCCTCAAATACTCCAGATTCCTAACATCTATTGTGTTAGGTGCAGGGTTCAGGCCTGAACAGCCAGACAATACAAACACCATGTCCCCCCTCTCTCATGGAAGTCCAAGTCCAGTAGGAGACAGACTATCATCAGAGAGGCCCCCAAATATGTAATTATAAACCAGAGTCAGGGCTATGAAGAAAACCCTGCTAGAATCTACAAAAGAATACCCTGACCCATCTCAAGGATCTCCGAGGATGGGAGAGCATAGCTCCCCCCATCAAAGCCCTCAGGCCTAGAGGATCAGATTCCACTTCTAAAAGTAAACGTTTTCTCTCCTTCTGAAGGACTACAGTAAGCCTGCTGCCAAATCCCCCCCCACCCTAAAATCTATATCATTCCAGTGTTCTCTAATTTTTAAAGAAGAGCAAAAGAGAGAGCCAAGCTCCCAATAACTTAGATGTCAAAATCTGCAAAAAATAAAAAAGGACTCCACGTCTAATTGTTCTTAATGCTTTAATAGAACATTCCCCGATAAAACAGCTCCCAGCAGTTTAACCTTCAAAGCGAGAGGAAACTGTCTCCATAACTCAGACTGGAAGAAGGTAAAAGAACAGAACTGGAACACATCAGACAAATTGCCTCCTGTTTTTCTTCAATTTAAAGCTCCACAATTTGTCTTCCTGTCACAATGTCTTGCTACATAAAACTTTCTGAGAAAGCTGCATTCTCAAGTTCCCCGTGAAGATTCGGGGAAAAACGGTACAGGGAGATAGGCAACAGAGGCTCTTGGCCTGCGTCGTACATCCCAGGAGACTGGCCGAGAGACTTAGACCGGCAACAAGATGAAGGTTCAGGACCAGAGGCTATTATGGAACTGAGACAATGTGGGAGGCAGCCCGTTTTAAACCACCGTTAGTGTGGACCATGAGCAGCCAGGGCCGGGACAAAAACACAGCACCTAAGAGACCCACTGCGACCATGACACAGGGGTAACGCCATCCTGATGGCCGTGAAAAGGGAAATCAAGGGGACTCGACAACAGAGTCAGGTGGCAGACAGAGGTTCAAACCCCAGCCCCACCCACTGCATAGATGTGGGACCTTGGGCAACCTGCCTCCCCCAGCACATCCCCCTTTAAACTGGGAGCTGCAGGACACAACTCACTGACCGCTGTGAGGAATAACTGAGCTGGTAGGAGACCAAACAATCCATGGTGCAGAGAGAACACTTCTAAAATGGGTAAAAGTTATTCAGCCACGTTCCACCCCTAATTAACAGGCAGCACGTGTTCAGGGACCTATGGGTGCACACCACACTCATTCACCTCCCGGGCAGACACAGTCCTCAGTAATGCTGCTGCAAACAGACCTCAGCCTGTGTGCAAGCGACTAAAGAGCCCAAAGAAGGCCTTGCTGCCTGCTGCTTTGGAGAAGCCGGTTCACCCTATTTGATGCATGAGTAACTTGAGGCTCAGGGAAGGGATGCACTCAGGGTTGCGCAGCACAGACAAGACAGGATTTCCAGATAGCTCTACTCAGAACCCTAGGGCCCAACCCATCAGGCTACAGTCTCCTCTCCAGATACTATGAGGCAAAACCTTGAGATGACCGCCTGCAGGGGTCCTGACCTGCCATCTATAAACCAGTTTCCTGCACTGTATGTGGGGGCTGAGGACTCAAATATGCATTTGGGACCTCCTCTTAACAGGAAAGAGTTACAGAAACCAAAGAGTCTACATGGGTTATCTACAAAGTATTATTATGTAAGCAGTAACCATCACAAGGCATAGCTGCTTCTGAGAGCCTTAACCACCTGTGCCAGTATTATGATTACAAAAGGAGGGGGGTGTCCTGGGTGGCTCAGTGGTTCAGCATCTGCCTTTGGCTAAGGTCATGATCTCGGGATCCTGGGATGACTCCTGCATCGGGCTCCCTGCCAGGGGCCTGCGTTTCCCTCTGCCTGTGTCTCTGCCTCTCTGGAAAATAGATAAAGCCTTTAAAAGAGGGGGAAAGGCTTCTCCCTACAAGAGGGGTGTGCTCCAGGCACCCCGGCCACACAGTGCAGACAAGCTGTACTGTATAACCATCCACTCACATAACAAGAACTAGAAGGGATTAATAGAATAGGTCTGGAGGAGAGGGTGGGGGAAGCATGCTGAGACAAGGCTGCCCTCTCTTCAGAGATCAGGAGGGGGAGCAGCCATGACAAGTCCCAAGGGTATGATGCCCCAGGCAGAAGAAACAAAGATCCCCACAGGGAAGCAAGGAGGCACAGGTCAGATCGTGCAGGGCCTGCAGGCCATGGTCAAGAGTGAAGATCCCCTCCCAATGCAGAGCATCTTAATCATGAGGAGGACATGAGCAGATTTCTACTTCTAAAAGTAAAATCCAAACAGATTCAACTGAAGCCACTGTAAGAACTTGAAACAAAGATCTGTGATGATAGATGATACCAAGAGATCACTGCTAATTGTATTAAAGGGGATAACAGCATTGCATACTGTTAGGTTTTTCACGAGTCCTTACCTGTAAGAGATTCATATAAAACCAATTTCACAGGTGATCTAATACCTAGCATTTGAAGCATTCCAGTGAAACACCAAGCAGTTAGTGTGAAGGGACAGGCAAAACAAGACTGACAAAATGTTAGGAACTGCTAAGGCTGGGTGGTGGGTTAGATTATTTCTATATATTTGGAAAATACCATAATAAAACAATTAAATAAGAAACATGGGCAAACAGATATTAAGTTTCACTCTGTAGCCAGGTGGCAGAGAAGGACAGAGCCATCTTGGTCTCATTAGGTCCTTGGAAAGCCAAGGTCACAACCTAATTAGCAACCAACCTGGGCAGAAAACCCAGGTCACACCCCTCTGATGCCCACCATCCCTGTGCATCTGTCTGCTAGAAGACCACATCTCTTGCCCAGTTGAGCAATTTTCAAGTCAGATAAAGGAGTCAAAAGATTAGCCTCAATCTGTACAGATGAACCCAAATCACATGCTGTGATCACCCCAGTGACCCAGGGACAACCTCCTCCCTAGTGGACTGGGGGCCTACTCATGTTCTGACACAGCAATTACAAAGGGATACAGGTTCATACACCCAACATGGAGATGTGATCACTGGGCAGTAGCAAGCTCGTTAGCTGAGGTTTCAGGCTATCATCGCCACAGGGCTTCATGGTTTCCATGCTGCTTCACTTGCCAAAAGCCCTTCCACTAGGAAGGATGCTCAGGCCTGAAGAAAACCTCACAGTGAAAACACTGGTGGCAAGGACCCAGGTGGGGTATGGTCTTCTGCTCTAGGAGCTATTCAAGTACCTCCACTTACAGCCTGTTTATCCTCCCCTCACCCCAGGGAACCAAGGCTGCTGGGCAGACAGAGCCTAATCCAAGTGTGGAGCAACCAGCATCACACCCCTCAGTGTTGATCCCACCATGGTCTCACGGCACCATCTTCTCTCTGGAATCACCACCCTACTTAGATGCAGCAGCCACCACCTCTTACCTGAATGGCTCCGGCTTACACTCAGTCCTCCGGTCTGGGAGAGAGAATGGTCCACAGAACAGACCTGATTAAGTACTCTCCTGCCTAAGGGGCTTTGCTAGCTCTCCACCATTTACAGAACCAGGGCCAAACGCATTGGAGCCTTTGGAATTATCCTCAGGCCTTTCTTCCGGACCCTTCCTCAGTCATGCCCCAAATACACCCTGGACTCCAGGGCTCTGGATTGCAGCCATGTCGAGCTACCTGAATCTTCCTCAACATACCATCCAAATGGTCCTCTCTCGCCCTTGCACAGACTCTTCTCTCTGCCTACCATACCCTTCTGTGAGCTTCTGGAACTCAGAAACCACGTTTTTGTCAGCCTTGGATCCCTGGGCATCTGGAAACCATAACTGATTAAGATGGTGATCAAGACATGGGAAGAATCCTTCAATCCTCACCATCACCAATGAAAAAGCTCTTTATTACCCCCTTTTATGGATTATTTTTAATTAAAGTTCACAGAAGTAAAGTTAAAGTGTGATGCCCAACATCACACAGCTAGCGTAGCAAGCAAATGCTTAGGACAGGGATTTGAACCAAGATCTTCCTGACTCAAAAGCCATTCTGGGGCACCTGAGTGGCTCAGTCAGATGAACGTCTAACTCCTGGTGTCAGCTCAGCTCATGATCTCAGGGTCCTGAGATCAAACCCCACATTAGGCTCCCAGCTCAGCAGGGGATCTGCTTCCCCTCTCTCTCCCTCTGCCCCTTCCCACCACCTGCATGCACAGCACTCTCTCAATCTCTAAATCTTTAAGAAGAAAGAAAAAAAAAGGGCACCTGAGTGCTCAGTCCATTAAGCAACTGCCTTTTTGTCAAATAAATAAAAATCTTAAAAAAAAAAAAAAAAAGCCACTCTGCTCATCACCATGGGGGTAAGTGAATCTACCAATGACCACAAAATAGAACCTCATCTTTCTCATAACAAAAGTGACTTTTCCCTCTGAGAGTGGACTATGCTCAAGGCATTGAACACAGACCACTTTGTGCCTTTCAAAATACCAAAATACCAATTCTTCCCTTCTGCTGTCCTGTTTGGGATGATGAGATACCCAACTAAAAACAAAAAAAATCTCAGCATTCCTAACAGAGTAAATTCAGGCCACATAAGTGAAAAACTGTTTTGAGAGAGTGGGGATAATCTCCTTAAAAGAGGTCAGCACAGGGGCACCTGGGTGGCTTGGTCAGTTAAGTATCTGACTCTCGATTTCAGCTCAGGTAATGATCTCAGGGTCATGGTACAGAGCCCCACATCAAACTCTGCACACAGCAAAGAGTCTACTTGGGACTCTGTCTCTCCCTCTGCCCCTCCCCACCCCATGCTCTCTATATAAAATCTTTTAAAACTTAAAAAAAGTCAGCACAAACTGTTTTTTCCTCCTCCTCTGCTTCATCCTTCCTGCTGCTTAGAATGCAGATGTGATAGCTGGGTAGCTTTCTTAGACCACAAAAGGACATTAGAAGATAAGCTCAATGCAGCAGAGCAACAACGTAGACGTGACTGACCAATACACATTTGTTCCTTCAAGACCCCTCCAGGCTTTGATACATGTCAGGCATTGCACAGGTCCCTGAAACAGACCTGAGAGCAATGCAGCCCTGTAAGGTTTGTGATCTAAGAAAAAAAAGTCAGCAACAGCTAACATAGTAACATTCTAGAAGCAGCCAAATGTCATGGGGTGGGAGGGCGGTGAGGGAGGAGAAAAAGAGCAAATAAGGGAGACCGAGAACACAGGGAAGAGAGATGGCACTAGGAAACCGCACAGACAGGGGAGTCAATGAAGAGAAAAACAAGACCTAAAGACGCCATTAACTTGAGTCCTGGTGAACACCCCCTGGGCAACAGCCCCAGAGAGTGGGGAAGAGATGCAGAGGCCTGGTGTGGATTCAGATCCATGGAACAGAAACAAGGCACAACTGGACTCAAAAGCAAACCTCTTCCCCCCCCCCCCCCCCCCCCCCCCCCCCCCCCCCCCGTGAACATTTTCAAATGGCCTCTTTGGGTGGCGTGGTTCACAAGGGGTTTTACTACAGCTCAGTAGGTGGCGTTCCAGGATCCCCACCCCACACAGCTCCACTCTCAGGAAGGCTGCATTTGAAGAAAGGGTTCTTGGGCTTAAAAGGTTTTCATGATACTGGTTAGGCCATAGGAACCATGTGATGGCAAGTAAGCATCTCAGGCATCTGTGCAGTGTCTTTGGCACCCAGTATAAACTCTGAACTTTCATTTGTTCATCGAGCAAATAAACTTCGCAAACTTCCCAAATCCCTCAGTTTGACAGTTGTCTCTCCTGAAACTGCATTTCTGCTGCTGCCAAGAATATCTCCCCTCCACTGAGCTTCCTGTTGCTCCCCCCCTCCCCGGCTCCAGAATAACAAGAAGTTGCTTGGTGGTGATGTCACTGCCACTGTCACCGCCTGCAGGGCATTCACATGCTGGCTATATTTAAGACCCAGGCTTCATGTTCAGTGACATGGAAATTGCCACCTTGCAAACCATACCGGAAAGGCAAGGTTCGAAAATTTTTCTACGAATAACCAGCTTACAAAATCTGCCTCTCCCAGGGCCAAGGGGAAAAGCCAAGGTGTTAAACTGAGCAATGGGTTCCAGCTTCTGGGATCAGCCAGGTCCAAATGGTTCATCTCAACCACTTCTCTCAAGTAGCACAAATGCTCACTCCAGATAGCGTGCTCTCTCTTCCAAATGTTCTTTCCCCAGCTCTCCAGTCTTTAGTTTGCCCTCAAAACTGTTATTTACTCCTCCAGACTGCTCTACCCACTTCTCATTAGGAAGGAAGAAAAAAAAAAAAAAAACAGCAAATGGAGCATTAATGAATGGTACACACACCATAACCCTCCCCCTACCGGGGATAATTATCATAACCTTTTAATCAGAGTTGTATCGTATTTATTGGTTTGGGTAATTTTTTTTGGGGGGGGGTAATTTTTTTTATCTCCTGCTCCTGTGCTCTGATGGGGAAAGTGATGAGCTGCAACAATATTTCAGATACAACCTTCTCCCTGTTCCCTCAGCAGCTGCAGATTTTTCGCATCTTGATGAACCACCCAAATCCATGTTTGGTGCACATTTTGCAGGGAACATCTGGCAGTGACTACTAATGGCTCTAACGCTTAACCATTCAACGTGGGCACGTGTTTCAAAACGCAGATGTTCGTGCAAATATACCTTGCTGCTTACTCCCCCTAAAAATTTTAGTCCATCAACAAAACCTGAGTCTTTGATTGGATTCTGGAAACAGAGAAAACAAACAAGCACACGGCTTTCTCCCTTGTATGTGACTGCTGTAACAGATGCCATGATGCTCCTGATCTTCTCTTCCTGTTCATGGTATTCATACAAAATATCTAGGAAACTCACATGGATCACATAATTCTAGAAGGGGCAGGAAGGAACTTATATGGCTCTCCACTTTTCATGGTGTCTGAGAAGGTACTTCCATAATTTGAGGTTCAAATGTTAACACATTTGGCTTTTCCATTTTTCTGTCTGAGGGAGAGAGGATCCCCAGGTCTCTACTCCCTAAAGTAAAAATCATCCAGGAAATCATCCATATTAAGGACACCTTCACTTTCCACACTCGCAAAAGCAGGAGTCAAGGGGGTGATGAAGGGTGAAGAAACCTGCTCCAATGCTGTTGGGTGGGTCCTTCTGCCTCACCCTGGAGCCAGAGCAACCCCTAAGTTGGGCCGTTAAAAGATTCATATCCTTTGCCCTGTGATCCTGCTCTTGCCAGGATGTACAGAGGAAAGAAGTTCACAGAGGGGAAAATGAGTGACAGACACAAGGATAACATCTCAGCCTGCATCCACCATGTCAGAAAACTAGCCCAAAACCAACCCATGTGGAAACCACAAAGTCACCCGTGAGGTCCTTCTCCTCCTTCAGAACGGACAGAGGAAGGCCCTCCACATACCACCATAGGGCTATCAGGTGACACCTCTTTCTTGGAAAGAATTTTGGCAATATGGATCAAGAGCTTTTACAGATCTAGAATTTTTTTAAGTCCTTAATCTAAAGAGCTTTACCAAAAAATGTTCATGGAAATCCTGCCCCCAAAGGGGGGTGGGGAGTGGAGAGAAAAGGTTAAGGAAAGGATGTGAGAAACAAGGACACAGCCCAACACAAAATCCCACATGACCTTTGAAAAGGATATCCACAGATGGGAATAACGAGAGGAAATGTTCATGGTGGGATGCTAATTGCTTTTCAAAGCAGATAAACTTACAGATTCAGAGTGATCTGAATTATGTAAAATGAATGTATACATAAAATGAACTGGAATAAAATACCTCATAAATAATAAATATAACACATCAATGGTAATTGTGTCCAGGGGATTTTCTTCTTTAAACTACTCTTATTCTCAGACTTAAGGATTGCAATTTGTACATTTTATATTCCCGGGGGAAGGCTCTCTAAACATAATTTGAAAACTACATAGAAACACAAGAAAACATCATTAAAAAATTGCATGCACACACTGATGGTGGTAGATATAAAAACTGTACTTAAATGGACTAAGGGGAAATAATCATACTAGGGTTGGGAGATTGGGATGCTCTGTTCCATTGCAGGTTACTTTTACAACATAAAGGTCTTTAAAAAAAAAAAAAAGAAAAGAAAAGAAAAGAAAAAGCACAGAAAGACGAGCTTTCTCCAAAACTCTCCAGCTGACTGCCCTGGAATTCCACATGCATACATCTGAACATGAGAGCATCCAATTCAATGTCAGGTGAGCAAATCAACCTGCAAGATGGGCACGTGCTAATACCTCATATGCAGTCCATTCAAGACCCATCAAAAATAAGTCTGCATGGTTTTCCTTGTTAGCTTAAAAGTATCATCAAAAGGGGCGCCTGTGTGGTGCAATCAGACAGGTGTCAGACTCTTGATTTTGGCTCAGATGGGGATCTCAGGGTCATGAGATCAAGCCCTATGTTGGGTTCCATGCTCAATGTGGAGTCTGCTTAAGACATGTTCTCTTCCTCTGCCCCTCCCCCACCCCATCTCTCTAAAATAAAATCAGTCTTTGAAAAAAATATATTGGGGTGCCTGGATGTGTACCATCAGTTAATAAGCACCTGACTCCTGATTTCAGTTCAGATCTGATCTCAGGGTCATGGGATGGAGCCCCATATCAGACTCCATGCTCAGCACTGAGTCTGCTTGAGTTTCTCCCTGTCCTTCTTCCCCTTGTGCTATATCTCAAGTAAATAAATAAATCTTTAAAAAAAATAAATAAAGCAAAAGCAAAAATGACAAATGTTAATGGTGCTAGTTCTCATAGTGGATCATAGTATTCGTTTTTTCAAACTAGCAAACAAAACTAATTCCCAACTTGACTAAGAAAAAAAAAATAAGTGCCTTCAAACTTTCTATAAGCTCAGGGGGTCTCAGAGAACTTCACCTTTTCAGATCCTTGCTACTCAGTGTGGGTCAGGAAGCCGACGCATCAGCATCACCAGAGCTAGCAAGAAACACCTGCTATTGGCCCTGCCCAGCCCTGCTGAAACAGTTTGAGGTCCCCATGACCACCAGGTGCACTTGGTGGAGACATTCAAGTTTGAGGAGTGCTGCTCTAAACCACCGAATCTCAGCCTTGGCTGCACACTCGAATTACTGGAGCAGTTGGGGTTTCACTTCCAGGGATTCTGATTTAATTGGTCTAGAGGGGCAGCCTGCACAGTTGGTGTGCGGTTGGGTTTTTTTGGTGGGGGGGGGGGGGAGGAGTTGGACACAGTTTCAAAAGCTCCCCTGGTAAATGTAATATATATCGAAGTCTAAGTGAGGCATTTAGCTCTTCAACCCAAAGAATTCTTTATTAGAAAGTTAGTTACATCTGAGCAACAGCAGGCTAGATTAACTCCAGAAAATGACTCTTTGCAAGCTTGGATGGAAGAATAATTTACTTCCACGAAACCAGTAACAAGCACGGCTGGCTTTTACTAAGTACTTACTCAGGGCACTCACTGTGCTTAGCACTTTTCATGCATTATCTCTTCGACAGCATCTATAAGGGAGAGATGATTATCCCAGTTTTCTAGATGAAAGGCATTAGGGGTACAATTACCACCAGAATCTCTCATCTCAAAGTGGCAGAAGCACTTGGATGGCCCTCAGAGTGACCTTCTCCTTCACCTCACCCTAGTCCTGACCTTAAGAGGCAGAGCTCAAATCCAAGGCTTACCCCATATATCATTACATAATACTTTCTTCCAAGAAGGGGCAACTAGAGCATAAGGAATGGCCAGCCAAAAGGTTAAAATCTTTGTTTATATATAGCTCACCCCTCTCGATTTTCATACCTATGGGTCAGAGTCAGCTCTGTCTTGACTCTGTCTCTGATTGACTAAGCTTAACACAGAGTAGATGTTTGATGAGTGACTCAACAAATGAGCCCATGAGTACTAACCATCCTTCACTGACTGTGGGTAGCATTCAACTTCAGGAACTGGGCTCCCTCTAAGCCATCCTGTCTCCCGCCCTGACACATATGTTTTCTACTCCTCCTTGTCCCACAACATGCACTCCCCTCTCCGTGGCTGCTCTGGTATAAGTCATAAAGGACCTGTCAGCTGCTGACAAAGACCCACTGAAGAATGACGAAGAACATAACTCATTCGGCTAATGAGACTCAGTCCAAGAGCCAGTGACCTTGGGGAAAGCAAGTGTCGTGTCCAAGGGGAAGTGAGGGGCCAGGAGTACCAGAGTAGGCTGGGACACACAGTGGGAGCTCTCAACAGAGAAATCTTTGTGGTCAGGGTTTAGTCCTTAGCCAAACCCTCTCAGAGACCAAAGCAACTGAAAATGGGCCAGAAGGCTCCTGAATACCCAATTCTGATGGCCTAGTTCTCAAATCTTGTTGAAAATGAGAATTAGTGGGGAAGAGCAAAGGCAAGGACTCTCACTGGGAAACATCACTGCCTCCTAGAGGTGTGAACATAGGCATTTCAAAAGCTCCCAGGGGACTCATGTTTGGCAAAGTCTAAGCAATGCAAAAGTATGGAGATGCTTTTGGCCATCATCGGGATGACAGGGTGCTGCTAGCATTTATCCAGTCGGGCCAAGGCAGGCCTGGATCCCCCATCATACTTTCAATCGTCATAGGACCCTTCGTGTAGGTGCCAAGTTTGTTTCTAGTCTGACTACAATCTAGTTCATTTAAAATACACACAACATACTGGTTTTTTACCCTAGAATTCACCCACGCTCTACTTTCATTTTCTGTTCTTATAATCAAGGCCTTTAAGATCTTCTTACTGCCTTTAATCCAAACTCATGCATTATAAGTAGGTGCAAGCACTTAACTGCATCATGTTTTCCAGCAAAGCCATACCTGGCCAATATATATTGAAATCTACTTTTTATTATAAATTACTTTCCTTTTTTTTCTCCTTCATAGCAGTTAGGGTGTTACACTCATTATTTTGCTTTTTTTTTTCATTATTTTAATAATTAGTTCTATAGGTAAGTTATAGCAGCTACGCATTTCATTTCAGTATAGTAAAGGGGACCTTATCCAAATTCCACCCCCAAATATTTTTATTATCCTAAAAAAGGAATACAGACTCCTCTAGAGCCTGAGAACTACACATCCACATGATTCAGTGCTTATCAATGAGGTCCAATTATTATTGGACATTAAGACCCAAACAAGGCAAGACAGAAACGAGGACATACAGCCCATGTTTGACCTTCTCACCTATGACCATTGGACTCAGGATGAAAACCATCATCAATGCCTTTAGATGGAAACTTAAAAGAGATTTACTGTCCTTTTTCACTAGAAGCATACTCCTCCTTTTTCTCTAATTTAAAAATAAAAGGCAGACACTGAGATTTAAAGCTTTCATGGAAAGTCAGTAAAGGTCTCCAGGGGTCCAGATGGAATGATGGGAGTGGGGCACCTAGCACCTTACCCAACCTTCCCTTACTGATTGTGCAGTACAGTTCTGTCTCACATGCAGGACAGAAAGAACACTGGGAGGAACTGAAGGTCAAGTGAAGGCCAGTGACCAAAGGCTCTAAGATGCTCACTGCAAGAGAAAGCTAGGACAACGGAGAGACCTACATGCTCTTGTCTGGCCTCAGCATCAGGCACCCACAGCCAATGTACCAGCTAAGAAATCAGGGGACAGCCACTGAACATTTATGATGAGCCTGGAGATCTCCTGAAGGCTTTAGGAGCATTAGCTCCTATAATCTTCCCCACAAACCTAAGAGAAGTATAACAGGCATGATTTATCTGCCTGCCTCGGAGACCTGGCGAGATAGCCAATCATGGCCTTCTGCTCACTCCCGGCCACAATATGCCCAGTGAAGAGTCTAAGAGACTATATATGGACATCATCAGGAGAAAGTCTCCTCTCTTTGGATCTTACACAAGGCTCGGTGCCATCAGAGGTCACTTTGCTGCTAGGTGCAGAGGCCCTACCCAAGAAGGACACAAAGAGCCAAGAGCAGAGGAGAGGGAGCACTGACCTCACTGGAGAGCCCAGGTCCAGGAACACCTGAATAGAGTGACCAGTCCCACCAACACCAAATTGCCCTGTTGACCACAGCTAATTTGGATTGGGTTTCTACAGCCAAAAGCTTATTAACATTAGTTCAGATTATTATGCACCAGTGCACAACCAGGGAAAGGAAGATGTAAGAAATTGCTAGGTGACCCAGCCAGGACCAGAGTCACTGTGCTGCTTCCTTAGCCAAGGGTTAGACACAGCCCTTGCAAGCCAGCACTCAGGACACACCACACAACATCCTTTTTGTCCTCTCACAGGAAGTATGGGGAGGAGCCCATGCTACCCACTGTCTTTTAAATTTTCAACAGAGGAGAAACCAGAGGCTCAGAAGGACGAAAGAAATGGCACCATCATACAACCAACATATTCTTGTTTGCACACTAAAGTGCCTCAACAGGAGATAAAATTGTGACCAAGAGTATTAGTAAGGCCAGTCCCAACAGGCGACAGGAAGCAAAGCCCTTTAGCTGGGCTCTGTGGAACCACCCACTGGGTGCTCTTCAGGACAGGCTCTTCACTCTTCATGAATCACGGCCAGCCACACATCTATTTGTGAACCTAACAGGTTGATGGTTGAGGGAGCAATGTTGCCTAGGCACAAAGGAAACAACTTGCTCCAACCCCCTATTATCCAAACAAAGAAGTCTGGTTAGTTAGGACTCAGGATTGTAACAGAGAACATCAGTCACAAACTGATTCAAATAACTGAAGGAAGTAATTAGTTCATACAACTGGTAAGTCTAGATAAATAACAGCTTCAGGAAAGACTAGATCCAAGAGCTTAAGGTGTATCATTAGAACCTGCCTGTTTCTCTCTCCCTCCATCTCTCCATGGTGTTACCATTTGGGGTCAGGATCTTCCCACATAGCAGCAAAGACTGATGCCAACAATGCCTGTCTTACATCCTATCCTCTCAAGAATGCCATAACTGGCTCTTAACAAATCAACTTGGCCACATGACCTTCTGTGATCCAATCACAGTGACCAAGAAATAGAACAAGCTGACTATCCAGACCTGATTACCTGCCCTACTCTGGAGACCAGTTAGGCAGTGGTAGGGTCAGTCCCACCAAATCACACAGAACAGGAAGGAAGAACCACTCACCAAGAAAGACTGGGATAGTGTCTGCCCCAGGAAGAAAGAATCCTGGTGGTGATGGTGGGCAGGCTCCAAACTGACCCCCAATGATCCCTGCCACTTGGTAAGCACATCCATGTGTAGATCCCTCCTACACTAAATCAGGGTTGATCTGTGGGACAACAGGAAACAGGGAAAGTAATAGGTTTTCATTCCCAAGATTAGGTTGTAAAAGAATGACACCATGTCTTGCATGTTGAGTGTGTTCTCTTGCTCTTAAATTACTCACACTCCAGGAAACCTGCTACTGTGCTGTGAGCCACCCTACTGGTAGAGGCCCATATGGCAGGGAATGGAGACCTCTTACAAGAGCCTTAGGAGTAAGCTTGTAAGTAGACCCTCCACAGGGGCACATGGTGACTCAAGTCAGTTAAGCATCGGACTCTTGATTTCAGCTGGGGTTGTGGAATTGTACCCCACATTACGCTACACACTCAGCAGGGAGTCTGCTTGGGATTCTCTCATTCTTCCTCTGCTCCTCTTGTGCACACAGGTGTGCTCTCTCAAATACATTAAAAAAAAAAGATCGTCCAGGCCTAATCAAGCCTTCAAATGACTACACCCTCATGGTCAACTCTGAGAACCACCCAGCTGAGCCACTCCCTGATTTCTAAGCCCCAGAATTGTGGAGGATCATGAACATGTATTTTCAACTACCAGACTTTGAAATAAATTTGTTACAAAGCAAAAGCTAAGTAATAAAATCAACAAAAAACAGGGGAACCCTGGGTGGCGCAGCAGTTTGGCACCTGCCTTTGGCCCAGGGCGCGATCCTGGAGACCCGGGATCGAATCCCATATCGGGCTCCCGGTGCATGGAGCCTGCTTCTCCCTCTGCCTATGTCTCTGCCTCTCTCTCTCTCTCTCTATCATAAATAAATAAAAATTAAAAAAAAGAAAAAAACAACAACAACAACAAAAAAAAAACAGAAAACATCCTAGCAATAATCCAATTACCCTGCTCACTTGCTTCTCTCAAAGGTAGTTCGCATGTAAAGGCCTTCTTTCTGTGAACACCTGACTCCTAGCTTCAGTTTTCTTAATTCAGTAGGAAATAATCCTTTAGGGAGGGAGACTCACAGGCCTAGAATTGCTATGGACACTAATGCCTCCACCCTGGGACTGAGCAGCCAGTTAGGGCCATGAAAGCACTGAGCTGGTTACACAATTTTGTTCTTGCCTGAGCCAGGACAGCACCAAAAGAAAGCCATCAATTTTGAGCAAAAAGGAAGGTGATAAAAAGCTGATTTTTTCCTACAGTGTTTCAGTTTTACAACATTCAGAGCCAGTATAGCACACACGTACAAACACACACAGCATATTCCCATACTCACTGCAAAAAATAATTTCACTTTTTAGGGTCTGAAATAGCCTAGCATTTAATTGTTTCTGCACCATTGCCAAATTAAAATTCAGGTTTTGATTAGATAAGGTTTCTTAGTAATATAATTATTGTACTCAGGAAAAAAAGATTATGATAATTAACATTTATTGAGCACTTATGAAGCACATTGACTGAGCCAACACACAGTCTCTCACTTTATCCTGCAACAACTGTGAGGTCCAGGATTTTTTTTAACCTCCTCTTACAGTTAAGGAAACAAGGAAGTCACTTGCTCAAGCTCATACAATAATGCAGCAGCAAAGCCATGATTCAACTCCCACAGGCCAACGCTGGAATCCGTGCCACCAACTACTAGACTAAACCACCTCCATTGTGACACCTGCCACCTGAACACAAGAGGACATGAGAACAGAACAGCCCCAGTGCAAGCACGTAGTCAACCGCACCCCAGGCTCACAAGCAACAACTGACCACACACCTCTACCATCCGGCAACACTGATAGCTCTCCTTCTGGGGCAAGGAGCAGTAAGAGAGTTCCAACAACTAACAGAGGAACTCTCTGGAACAGGTCAGCAGTTGGGCTGTATCAAAACACATCCTGGGGATCCCTGGGTGGCTCAGCAGTTTAGTGCCTGCCTTCAGCCCAGGACATGATCCTGGAGCCTCAGGATCGAGTCCTGAATCGGGCTCCCTGCATGGAGCCTGCTTCTCCCTCTGCCTCTCTCTCTCTCTCTCTCTCTCTGTCTCTCATGAAAAAATAAAATCTTTAAAAAAAAAAAAAAAAAAAAAACCTCACACATCCAGCTGTTCCATTTGCGTCCTTGTTGTCTCCTGCTTAACTGTGTGCAATTTCATAGGTGTTCCTTCTGCAAACTTTCAGGCACCTTCAACTCTTAGCTACCCACTGTTCAAATGGGGTTAAACCACCCGGGTTGCCCAGCGGTTTAGCACTGCCTTCGGCCCAGGGTGTGATCCTGGAGACCCAGGATCGAGTACAGAGCCTGCTTCTCCTCTGCCTGTGACTCTGCCCCTCTCTCTCTCTCTCTCTCTCTCTGTGTGTGTCTCATGAATAAATAAATAAAATCTTTAAAATAAAGACTGCTTAGGAAATTAGGTTCATCTATTCCATTCATGATCTACAATTCCCCCAGAATTATCCTATATTAAACACACTAACTATAAAATACACTCAACTGCTCATGTCCAGAGCCTCACGCCCTTTTGAATTTTGTCCTTTCTGGTGCAGATCATCATCCTATTTCCTCAACAAGGAAATGAACACTTGCTGATGTTCAATCACCCAGAGATGCATAATCTGCCAGCAACAGAGTGGGGACTCAAAGCTAAGCAGACCCCTAATACAACCCCCAGATGACCATGAATAGCAGAACCAGAGTGTTTACAGACTTCAGCCTTTATCATAAACACAATTATATGACAGAACCCTGGCATGGCCAAGGCAAAATGGTGGTCCAGTGGAGAAAATGCCAAGTACTGTGCCTGTCATTGTCCTTCAACTGCCTGATGCATTGAGATGCATCATGAGGTCTTGAGAGGTTATTTTCAAGTATGAAGAAAGCAGAGTTCTAATTAAAAATAGATCATTGTGCCAACTTTCGAGAACATATACGTAACAATTCCATTAGTGCCACACACATCACAGGGCAGAACCAGGGCAGTAATGCTGCTATGAATGACAGGACTCTGGACTCCCTGCACATCCACAGGACATCATCTCCTGGCCTTTCCCCAAGATTTATTCTTTCCAGAGGGTGAGCAGAGGCACAAGCAGGAGGAGGGGCAGAAGGAGTGAGCATCTCAAGCAGGCTGTCTCCTGAGCGCAGAGACCAACACAGGCTGAGATCAAGAGTTGGCTGCGTAACTGACTGAGACCCAGGAGCCCCATCCTGGTCTCATTTTAAAGTAGCTTTAGGGGAGGCTGGGTGGCTCAGTGGTTGAGCATCTGCCTTTGGCTCAGGGCATGATCCAGTCCCACATCAGGCCCCCTACAGGTAGCCTGCTTCTCCCTCTGCCTAGGTCTTTGCCTCTGTCTCTCACGAATGAATAAATAAATAAAACCTTTAAAAATAAGTAAATATGGGACGCCTGGGTGGCTCAGGGATTGAGCGTCTGCTTTCAGCTCAGGGAGTGATCCTGGAGTTCCAGGATGGAGTCCCACATTGGGCTCCCTACCTGAAGCCTGCTTCTTGCTCTCCCTGTGTCTCTGCTTCTCTCTGGGTGTCTCTCATGAATTAATAAGTATAATCTTAATAAATAAATAAATAAATAATAAAGCAGCTTTAAAGAACCACTGATAAACTGTTTATCCTACCTAACAGGAAAGAACTCAAATGTCCAACAAATGGGAATTATTTTAATGTGGTACATTAGCTCAATGCAATGCCATATCTGGGCATATAAAAGCCACTAACATAAAATATAAGTGCTTCAGAGAAGCAGACTAAGAAATGACAGTTATAGATTTTAAGTGCAGTACATAAAAATGTTTGCATGTGAACAAATTCAGGAAAATCCACATTTTTATGGGACTTGAGATTGTGAGCTTTCCTTAATAAGATATAAACTAAATCACAGGAAAGGAAATAAAATGGCTTTTCACTAAGAACACACTCAACTGTACTCTTCATTAGGAAGTTGCAGATGCAAACCATTATGCCAATGCCACTTTTCACCTTACCAGGTTACATTACCAGGGACCCAGAAATGGGGCCTGACCTCTGTAGGCACAGCTGAGTAGAAGCAGGCCTTCCCACCTGCTCCTGCTGGGACAGTTAGCTCAGCCTCAGAGGTTGGGGATGTGGGGCAGAGGAGGTGTTGACCTCTATCTACCTTAGAAAACTACTGCACTTTGACCCAGCAATTCTACCTCAAGGAATTTTTCTAACAAATATAGAACAGAGTGACAAACACAAAGGTTATGCACTGTGGCATCATTACAAACAGTATTAGGAAATGATCACAAGCCACTTCCAATGCCTGGCTGTCAGCATCCTGGTCAGATCAACTCTAGTGTAGATGAGAGATCAGAAACTATTGGAAAGGCAGTGGCCCCAGTACAGCAGTACAGAAGCATCTGTATGATGTCCAGTGAGTGGGGGTGGAATAAAGGACCATGTTTCACAGAGGTCAAAGGAAGGCAGGAGAGGTAAGTGAAAAGACAAAACAAAGGACATGCGTGGAACATCTCTGCACTGACCACTGCCCGCTCGAGGGGGACTGCATCATTTAATGCTGTGTACTTTTTATAGTTTGAACCATATGTATGTATATCATTCAGTAATTGTAAGTTAAAATTTCAAATGTATAGTTTTCCTTTGGTCTTTTTTGCTGATTAAAGTGCCAGGGAAGGGACACCTGGGTGGCTCAGCAGTTGAGCATCTGCCTTCAATTCAGGTCATGATCCCAGAGTTCCAGAATTGAGTCCCACATGGGGCTCCCTGCATGGAGCCTGCTTCTCCCTCTGCCTGTGTCTCTGCCTCTGTCTCTCAGGAATAAATAAATCTTAAAAAAAAAAAAAAAAATAGTGCCAGGGAAGGGTGTGCTTGAGGTTTGCACAAACCTCCGCTGCCACACCCACTTGTCAGGCCCTCTGCACCCCCTACCTTGCCAGCGCCTGGATCTTCAGGACGTGCCTCTCTTCCTGCTCAGCCACCTTCTTTTTCAAGGTGTCCACCTCCTGCCGCAGGGCCGCAGAGTGCTCCATCTCACCGTCAAGCAGGTTCCGCAAAGACCTGGGCAGAGGGGCCATCTGTTCAGACATGGCCAGTGGAGACGGCCGCACCAAAACACACCCCTTCATTTTCCACAAAGGGTCTGTATGAACCTGTGTTCCAGTCTATCTCATGTGAAGTGATTTACAGATATACCCAAGTCTGCTCATGTGCCTCTGAGGAAGAACCAGGATGTGGCCCAGGCTCTGTGGCGCACGCCCCCCCCCCCCCCCACACACACACACACCATAGCAGTGGCCAGCAAAATTAAAGGCAAAGAGTGGAGAGACCCCCAGGCAAGCTCCTTTCAAGGCATGCCACCCAGAAAGGCCACACATGAAATGAAGACCATTTTGTCACAGCTGAATCAGAGAAGAGATTTAACCAGGGAAGAGATTCCAGGACAGGCCCCAAGTGTCCCGTGAGCTGAAAGAGTAGAATACGGACAGAGGCCTCCTCTCACTTCCCCTTCTACCCACAAAGCACACTGGCATCCTGTCTACCATCTCCAGGTGACACGGGCAGACCTAGTGTTTTATAGTGTTACCTGGGTTCACACTGCAGGGATCCTGCTCTGTACTATGCTTGAGAGTTAATACTCCAAATAACATTCACTTCTCGGTCATCCTTGGTCTTGTAAAGCAGACAAGACAGAAGCTGTTCCAGAAAGAGCCATGATTAGCCACCGAGAAGTGAGCCAAACAAGGTTCTGACTATACTTCACTGGACCTCGAATGGATCTTTTCAGAGAGCACTTACTGACTTTGGGGCCCCTACATCCCAAACCTAGTGTACAGGTGACATCAGGATATAAGCAGAAGTGGGACTGGGAGTTTTGCGCGCGCGCGCGCACACACACACACACACACACCCACCCCATTCCATCACTCACTCAACTCTGAAGTCTGCAGTTCCTTTAGGGCTTTGAAAATATTCCCTTCTTGGGGCCTGCAACCCCCTGACACAAACATGGTGTGACTGTTTTTCCCCCACTGGAAGGAGAAATTGACTATAACTATTGTTCTTCACAAGGTAAGACAAAACCTACAGTTTCTTCCAAGAGAACAGCTCCAGCTAGAGCAAAGAAAAAGAATCCTGTAGTATCTACAAGCCCTTCATTTAACGTTTCTTAGTTGGACAATTGTGCTGTCTCGAGATTCCTTTTTTTAAAAATTATCTTTTGTTTTAGAAATCATGCTTGTTTTTCTTTTATGTGTTTTCGTAGAGGAGGAGGAAGAAGCTTGTCGAGCAGGGCCCACAGTAAGGTTTACGAAGGACAATCATGATTGCCTGTCACCGTGGACACTTAATTCCTGCTTGCTGCTCGGAGTAGAACAAGGAAGCAACAGGAATGCACACACGCAGGCCCAAGGGCGCATGTCCCCTGACCCCCGGGGAGACAAACAATGGCTCGGGAAGCCTAACCTACAACTGCAGGCAAATCCCTCCACCAACTGCCCTGAGGCCAAGACAAGGTCACAGTTGAGAAGCTCATAGTCAAGGCCACCAGATGGGAGCAGCAGAGCTCACACAGGGCAAGCAGCTACCATTGTTTTCAACAGGGAACCCAAAACAATTAAAGTCTTTACCTTCTCACTATCTGCAATTGGGCTTGTTTGTTCTGAACAAGCCAAAAAGAAGTCAAATACCATCTTGCCCTAGGTATCCCTGATTTGAGAAAACTAAGTATCTGAGTGCTCAGGACATGGGAAGACAGGCCTTCAAATAAAAGGTTACTCAAAAGCCTGCTTTGTGTTGGGGGGCGAGGGGCAGAGGAAGACAGCCAACAGGTATGGGGTGCTTTTGAGGTGAACACATTCTAGAAGTGGACCTTGGAGACGGCTGCACATGCGTGCAAACACTGAACTGTACCCTTTAAATAGGCTGATTACATAATATGTGAATTGTATCTCAGAGTCTCCTTTAAAAAAAAAAGTTCAGGAAGATTGCTTTACCAAATCCTTAGTTTGTTCTAAGGTAGATCCATGATTGGAAGGCTTTCATCCCCTCCCAATGCTAAAGTGGTACATCCTACACAAAAGGAGATCGCTGGTCACAATCTTGTCAAAGCAAGATTTCCTTCATCTGTAATATTCTTCGTCCCGGAGGTTTAATGTCAAAGAGACTATTCCTCAAGCCTGAAAAATCAGGATACCTGTTCTCCTCTTCCAGCTCGTCTTTCCTGTTCATCATGGCCACGATGGCTTGTCGAAGTTCACCTAAGGGAAGAAAGCACAGTCGAGATTACTCAGCAGACCCCGCCCATTTCACCATTCCTTCATCGAGCTGGATTATGTGCTATTTAGGGCAAGCTGTCTAGACAAGTTCCATTTTCCCTTTCAAAATTAATTCCTGTTCAGTCTGAAAGACCCAATGAGCACAGCTGATCACTTATTAGCCACACAAAACGGGAGGGGAGGGCACAGTGAGGTGTGAGGAGGGCTCTCTTCAGGGAGCATACTCTGCACTGCTACGGGAAAAAGACAGTCTTGCAGCTTCTACACACTTTTCTGAACCCCTACTACTGGACCATATCTGCTTTGAACAACAATCTATTCCAGGTACAGCTGTTTATCAACAGAAGAGAGAGCTGATCAAGTGCCATTTGGCTCCACATGGACATAGAAACACTTAGTAAACCTTAGAAACACTTAGTAAAACCTAAGAGCTCTGGTTTTCCTACATGGACTTCTCTCATTAGTACAGGTGACACTAGAAAGGGGTGGGGCCTCCCCAAAACACAGTCTTGACCTACAGGTGCTACTCCTGTGGGGATCTTCAACTTAGGAAAGCATTCACTGATAGGAAACCATGCTTTTAAATAAGCATGCAACTTTCCTACCTCCAAACTTAACTGTTGTCACAATCCATCCACGTATTAAAGACGCTGTTTAGCGTTATCACTCAGATCTCAAGACATAGAACTTCTGGATTTCTCCAAGAGACCCAGTTTTATTTTTTCCCTCCCTAACAAATCCTGTGAAATTTTGTTTCCCTCTTGGGATTGGCTGCTGGAAAGCTCACAGCCAAAATTACACATCCAGTGAATACACAGAGCCATGTGGCAACCACGATAGGCCGTTTTATAGGTGTGCTAATGAGCTCAAACAGATTAAATACTGACAGCACTAAAATTTGAATCCAAATCTCCCCAATCCTAAACTCTGCGCTGGACCCCAGGAGACAGTAACTGCTACCAGTCACATGTGCAGATGGAAGAACTTGGATTTTACAGAGGCCTCACAGGGACATTAGTCCATAACCGGATCAAAACCGAGTTCTCAGACTCCAGGGGGACACTGCCATGAAGACACCAGCACTGGCAGAAGGTGGGAGGGCCAGGGAGGAGACCCAGGTCACACGTGTGCAAGGTCCAGAAACAAGGCGTGTCCAGAAATGAGGCCACAGCCAGGACCAGAGGGGCACAGCTCCTGCCACACGTAAGATCCAAGTCACACATGATCCTTCCAACCTTTCAACATTTGAAAAATTAGAAAAATAAATAAGCAGAAAAAGCAGTTACCTTAAAAGGGTAAGAGTAAGGGTGGTGGCAAGATCAAGAAGGAGGGAAGTAAGGTTAGGAAGAGTTTGAGGCCTAATGAGACCAAAGGGGCTGAGCTGCCCCACAGCCCCCCGAGAGACAGGAACCAGCTCACGAAGCAGATAAAGCTGCAGAGTGCGTGCTCCTTAAACACCCACTGAGCACCTACAAGGTACCTTCCCAAGTTAAGGTGAGGTACCTTAACTCACTTAAGGAAGGTCTTTAAAGGAACAATACCCATTCCCATATGCCTATCATGAAACAGGGTCTATAGGACTTTGCCTTCCAAACTTGACCAGGTAACTGGGTCCTGGCTCTCAGGCTCATCCCAGTCTCTCATTCTCCCTCAGGTATGAGAAGCAAAATCAGCACCCACCTTCCCAACTCCCTGGGGTGCCAGAAGGTTCCGAGGACAGAGGGGATGGGATGGCGCTATGGTAAAGCACTGCCTCTTACACACTGCAGCAGGGAGCATTATCACCTTAGAAGAACATCAACGTATGCAGTTTAAACTGAAAAATGGGTGGGGCAGTTGGGAGCCACACACAAACCACCCAGTAATCTGTTCTATGACACCATGGCCATGAAAGGGGAAAAATAAAGACCAAGGACAGGCTAAGATCTATTTGGTTTTTCTCTTCAAGAAACCCAGCACCAGAGGCCAGCGACCTGAAATCGCTCCTGTACTCCAAGGACTGCTTGAATCCAGAGTTTTCCTACCAAGCCACCTCCCCACTGGGGTTCTCTATCAGTCCAAACTTCACATAAGGATGGAAGAAGAGGATATGCACTTACAGTAAGAGTTGCTCCATGAGGCTGGAAGAGGTGAAATTTTTTTTTTCTTCAATAGACTTATTTTTTAAAGCCATTTTTGGTCCATGGCTGATCTGAACGTATGGAGCTTTTCCATGCACCCTCCCTGTACATTGGTTATGAATGATGAGCCTGCACAGACACACTGTAACCACCACCAGGTTAACATCACAGCTTGCCCTTGGCACAGAGTACTCTCGGAGTTTGGACAATGGTACTGATGTGTGTCTGCCATTATAGTAGCACATAAAATAGTCTTGCTGTCCCTAAAACCCCCTGTGCTCCACTTGTCTATCCTCCCTCCCCCAACCCCAGAGAAATCCTCTGGAGAAACTACACTATCTGTAAGCCTTCTGTTCTGTGGCAACACGTGACACGCATGTCTGATTTATACTAATGAGCCATGTGCACTGGATCCAAGCAGCAGGAGCACCCTGCAGAGCACATGTGCACAGCAGGGCACCTCCGCCGCCACAGCACAGCATGGGGTGCCCCGGACTGCTCAGTCCCCCTGTGCCTCTGACAAGCCTCTGCTGGAGGGAGCACTTCACCACCCACACACTGGAGCCTTATGCTGAGATGTCTGCGTCATGCCCCCTCCTGGTGTCACCAGGCATCGCCAGCCTCTTTACTGGGGGCTGCAGCCTCTGACCAGAGGCCTTCCTGAGAGGCTCTCTGGGATGATTTTAACTGCACCATTTTGACCCTATCCACAAGTTGCTGGGATTCATGGTCAGAATTGGTTTTTTCTAATGTTCATGTCCAACTTGCAGTCTTATAAAACCCAGCCCCCTTCTTCAGGCCCAGATGAAAAGGCATGTCATCCAGGAAGCCCTCCAGGATTTGCCCACCCCTCAATAAGTTGCAGAATGTGTACAATTAACCACCTATCTCTCGCAATTGGCTTACAAATCCTTAAAGATGCACAACACATCACACACCTTGGGTCCCCAGAGGTCCAACCCATTAGATGCTTAGTCAAGGTTCATGGACAATGAATGGTCTAGACACACTATTCATACCCAACTACAATACCATGGAAACTAACAAGAGTAACAGCTGACACGTGATAACCACTTTCTACATGTAAAGTATCCGCATCTGGCAAGTCTGGTCTCAATTTTCACAACCTAAAGAGGGCACTCAGTAAAGAGAAGAAACCCACACTGGGACAAGGCTAGGGGGTCTGAAAGTCACCTTCCACACCCGAAGGCCAAGAATTGGTCCTGCCAAAGGCATTTTCCACAACAGGTAGAGAGAATTTGCTTTAGTGGGGATCTGGGAAGGGCAAGGTGGTCCGGTATGGGTTCAAGAACCTTCCACGCCAATGACAGGAGCACAACCCATGAAGCACTGCCATCAACAGACTCCTGGGCTGGGCAGATCCTACTTCAAACCCCAGCTCAGCCACTTAACGCCTGGTGGCACTATAGCAATGGTTACCTATCACCATACTTAGTACATTTTCCTTCAACAGCAGGGGACAGAAAGACAGGGATAAGGTACAAGTGACTGCCAAAGTAGGAGTTGGTTCAACTGAGCACATTTTCAGGAGTTATGAGATTTTACAGAGTTCCTATGCACCTCAACCTTGGGAAATAAGATTTTTTTTTTAAGTGGTCTAAGCCCTAGAGCAGCAGACTAGATACTAGAATTTTCTGATGTGTCAAACAAGATCACCATGGGAAACGTGGGAAATCAGACCTACAGAATGAGGTGTCACTTAGAGGAGACAGAGTGTCTAGGTTCTGGGGGCATGGCACACAGGGATCCCAGATACTGCCTCTCAGACTTTGCAGCTAAAACCTGCATATTCCACAGGTGAAAGACAGCCTGGAGGAAGCAACAGTCCCCAGCAAGTCCCAGAAAGTTCCAGAAAACATGAATGCTCTTCTAGCAAAGAAGAGCCATGTAGCTGGAATGAGAGAGCCTGGCCACAGGCTCACCTTGAAGGGGCCCCAACCACACCACGCAGGAGTCACCTGTGAGAAACAGTGGGATGACCAAGGCCGAGCTCATCATCCTCGGATACCAGCATCAGAAGTAAAAACAAGGCTGTCAGACAATCCCTCCCACCCTCCCCATGCCACCATCACAGCACATTCATTCATGGTCCCCACAAAGAAGGAAATGTCCCAAGTTAGCGGCTATCTGCTAACAAATGCTGGGGACAGACTTTACTTTCATACACCTCCACCCTGCTGACTTTTCTGAAGCAGCAAAGCCAGTGAGTAACGCTGGGGTTGGTTTTCACAGACCATGTAAATATGGTATTTGCCCGAGCACTAGTGACACACGCCAGCAGAGGTGCTCCCTACCTTATAATTTTCTCTCTTCTCCCCCAGCAACGCACATCCCATTACTGGTTTAGTCTCTAGTATTGCGGTTTTCTTCCTTTTTATTACCTGCCACAACACACGTTTCAAGTGCCCACGGACCAGCCTCTCTGCTCTGCAGCCTCCACAGAGTCTGAGGGTCTCCCTCACCCGAGGCTGAGGGCAGAGGACCAACCACCTCAAAAATTGATTCCTTGCCTGGCTTCAGAGAACTGACTAGCAAATCCGGCCAAGTTCACAGGAGAAGGTTCGCTTTAACCCCAAGAAACTGATCTGAGATAAAGAGCAGCATTTCAAATCACTGTGGAAAGATGGATTCGTCCATAAATGTTACCAGGGCAAGGAACCATTTTAGGAGCAAGAAACAAGACTTACATCTCTGCTTCTGTTATGTATCCACATTTCAAATGGAATCATTTAAATGTGAAGTGTGGCCATAAAACACTTAGAAATATGTGAACAAACATTTATGCCATCTTGCAACAAGAGGCCTTAACACGAAAGCAAACAAGTCCATGAAAAAAATTACATTTTGTTTTTTTAAAAACTCTTCCCATCAAAAAAAAGGCGGGGGGGGGGGGGGGCGGGGAATCCCTGGGTGGCTCAGTGGTTTAGCACCTGCCTTCGGCCCAGGGTGTGATCCTGGAAATCCAGGATCCAGTCCCACGTCAGGCTCCCTGCATGGGGCCTGCTTCTCCCTCTGCCTCTGTGTGTGTGTGTGTGTGTGTGTGTGTGTGTGTGTGTGTGTGTGTCATTAATAAATAAATAAAATCTTAAAAAAAAAAAAAAAACCTCTGCCCATCAAGGGCCCGTCTAACAAAAAAATGATCCATTATGGAAACTTGACACTGTTCGAAGGCAGCCAACAGGCAAAGCAGGGGAAAAACAAACAGGTTTTCTCATGAAATCCCAGATCCCTCAAGTCCTCATTCTGGGACCCCAGGCAACCCCCCTTGGCTGAACACTGCTGCTCATACTGCCAGCCTCACAGGATAGAGCAGGGGACGGCAGAAGTTTTAGTAGAATTTAGCCACACTCACCCGTTCTCAAATAGTCTCTGGCTGCCTTTGTGCAACAAAAGCAAAGCTGAGTTGTTGGGACAGGAAGGGAGGGTCCTGTGTGCCTGAAATAGGTACCATCTGGCCCTTTATAGGAAAAGTTTATTTTTTTTTTATTTTATTTTTTTTTAGGAAAAGTTTATCGGTCTTAGGAGAACTGTCCAGAAACTCTAGCCTCTACTCCTCCATGGCCAACCATCTGATTCAGGCCTGGAGGTAGTGGGGCCTGCCAGACATTCATGCCCGGCAGTGGAGCTGACAGGCTGGACCCCACTAAGCCTGTCGACCAAGCTGAAATAGATGTGAGCCGGCTGGGTAACTGCTGCCTCAGACCCTATGGACCCCTCCCCCCAAGCCCTTCAGAGGTCTCCTCAGCTATGCTGCTGGTCCCTCCAGCTGTCCATTCAGCCTCCTGCCCTGGATCGTCTTTGTTGGGCTTCATGGTCTTTGTTGGTTCCCCAGAGGCAGCTGTGCCTACACCTAGGGCTCAACCATCGCCTGCATCCCATACATGTCCGAAGCCCCAGCAAGCATGGACCATAGTCCCCAAGGTGGTTCACACCTTGCCCATCTCCTGTACTCCTCCCTGCTCGGTCTCACAGAACAGACCCATTCCCCTTCTCTCATGCTTCTGGGTCTTGGCGCAGGCTGTCCTAAAGGACTTGGAACCTCCTTTGGGTTTCAGGCAGGGATCACCTCTTCTGTGAGGTCCTCACCCACAGGCAGTAGCAGTCAAGGAGCCAGGATAGGTACCTGGCAGTCAAGGAGCCAGTCTTATTCACACCCCTCCTCAAGACTCTGACCTCACAGGCCTCCAGCTACAGGCAGGGAGATATAGGACAGCTGGTTACTTCAAATAGAGCCAATCAGAGGGGGTCCTCCAGGAGTTTAGGATGGGCCAGTCTCTGACTAGAGATAAAGGAATGGTGGAAGAAGATACATCTGGCCAAGAACAAATGGTTCGAAGGTGTTCTACCAAGATTCATGTGCTGAAAGCTGAGCTGAGGACAGCTGGCCAAGCCAGGGACCAAGGAGCTGACAAATACAGGAGCTCAAGTATGCCAAAGAGGAGCCAGTAAAACCCCTCCAGGCAAACCCAGCACAGAGAAAATACAGAGTTTCCCAAAGGGGCTGGCGTCTGAAGTGTCAAACATAAGCCATAAAGCCCTGCTGCCTGACACTGGGGCAAAGACAGAGAGAAACCCAAATTGTGAGAAGAATCCCTATGGATCTGGTAAACTCACCGTTGGCTGACTTGGTCTGTAAGTGCACAAATGTAGCAGCCAACATAGCTCTCTGAGGGTGACTTGCAGAGACCGGAACCACAGGAGTAACACAGGCACAAGGAATTGCCACCCCAGCTCCTGCCTGACTCCTCCCAACACCCAGGCCCCTGGGAGCTCCTACTATCATGCTCTTGTGTTCCAAACCTCAACCATTCCAAGTCCTCACAGCCAACGGAGTCAACAAGACCCCTTTCCCTAAGGCCCTGTCATACCTTGTCTATACTAGCATGAAAGAATCTATACAAGCCTTCCACCCCCATAGAATAGGGGGAGAGGTGGCCAGAACTGGGGGCCCCCCACCTGCTCCAGCCCCTGTCCACAGTACACCCAAGACCTGAAGAATGCATGAAGGGCGAGATGAATTAATGAGCGATTGGTGCCCACTGCTAAAGTCTGCTCATCTCCAGGAACAGAGAAGCATGGGATGGGCCAGACAGAAACATCAACTGTGCTTAATAGTACGTTCAAGGCCTATCCGGAAAACACTAACCACCGCATGCACAGCTGTAATTTCCTGCCCCAGGGACAGAGACTCAGGCTCAAACCCAGCTTTTTCCAATGGGTCTTGGGAATGGAAGGGAAGGCAAATTCTTCTATCATCACCAGGCCATAAAACTGGACCATTCCCCTCCTCCTCGGCACATGAATCCACCCACGCGGATCTCAAATTTCCAACAGATCATCAGAGCAGGAACCAGCACAGATGCAGACACACACTACAGATAACACCCTTCGTCAAGGGATGACGGGTGTCGGAGGCGGCTATGTGAAGTACTGGGCCAGTGACAGCGGCCGGAGAAGGAGTGCCTGCCCATATATTCAGCCACTGAAGGCCCTCTAGGCAGGGGAAATGATCTGGAGATTAATTTTTAAAAAGGAGTTCAAAGATCACTTTAAGAGGGAGAAAAACGTAAGGACTAAGATAACTGGATGTAGTCTATCGGGACGTATGGGTGCACGCGCATGCACACTCTCACATATACATAGATCTGTATAATAATTCTTTGCCTTTATATAGCATCTCTTCCCAAAGACCTCAAAGAGCCTTTACAAATGCTCCCCTGGGGCCCATACTCCGTTATATTTAAAGAGAGAGCTCACGAGGGCACAGGCACAGAAATAAATAATATGCTTCTACGGCTATATACTTAACCTACACCGTCATTTTTCAAACTTAACTTACTGCTTTTTATATCTTTTCCTGCCTACCCACTCCCGCTCATCTCCAGGAGAAAGGATAAACTATATCGAGCTCCACTTTAACTTCAAAAATCCATCAGGCCCTTGCTGCCTTTTGTTCTGTTTCCGGCCTCCTCCTGACAACTCAGGGTTTCTACTTTGTGATTTGTTAAGATTGTGGGGGGGAGGTGCCCCCCCATATGTGTTGCCAATGCTCCAAGGGCCAGCGGCAACCCTGCTGCATTTCCTGTGTGCCCAGCCAGGAAAGAGCACGCTCTGGCCACAGTCTCCTTGGATTCCCACTACCTCCAGAGAAGCAAGGCCTACTACACCAATTCTATGAATGGGGAAGCAAAGACCCAAAAAAAGGTACCTGCTGCAGGCCATGGAGCCGGGAGTTGGTAGGACAAGGCCCTACCCTGGTCAGCCTCCCTGGGAAGCTTGCCCCTGACCTGCACTGGCAGGGTCAGCTGGAGCCAGACCCCGGGATGGGGCACACTCAAGACTCAAATCCCCAGCATATAGCCTCCACTCCCCCAACCTCTGCCTACTATGGGGGAAAAAAGAAAAAAATCAGGAATCTAATTAAAATCTCCACCTCACCTCACCCTTAAAACTGTTTCTACATAATCCAGAAGAAAAGGTTTGAGGAGCCCATGGGGACAAAATGAGGTGGGGGGGAAAAAAAAAAATCACAAGGTAAAGAAAAATACAAGAATGATCAAGTTCTAAATCTTTATCACCTTCTGCACATGTGAAATTTTGGGGTTCGCGCTCATTTGTATACATACTCATGTACTTACAGCAGTGTATTTACAGCAACTTTAATACAAACTTTAAGGCAAGTGTCCCAAAAGCAAAAGCAGATAAGTCCCACAAGTTATGGCAGTGAACATAGTGAAGTCCTCAAAGGGATGTGGGGCCAGCTGGAAGAAGGGAGAAGGTGGCCCCACCACAGCAGCAGCCCCTGTCTCCAGTCCACTGTCCCAGGCTACCACCAGTTCTGATTGGTCAAGAGAAGCCAGCAACCACGTTTTTTATGCAAATCTGATGTTAAATACAGTTGACAAGGCTCTCATCAGGCAGGCTCAGCACATCATGGCTATGGGCCACCACTCTGAGATCTGCTCTGAAGCTGGAGTTCTTGATCACCATGCCATCAGCTTGCAAATGGCAGGGTAAGTAGGGCACATAGGTATAGCCATTTAAAAAAAAAAAAAAAAAAAAAAAGGTCTCACAGAGAATGTCACAAGTATGGAATTGGAAGGGGCTGGAAGCAGAGACTGGAAACCCCAGGAAACTCCCCAGGAACCTCAAAGTAATGGACTTGGGAATCAACAAGAATCCCAGTGCCCCACTCCACTGAGAAATACCTAGAAAAGGGGTGCCTGGGGGGGCTCAGTCAGTGAAGTGTCTGCCTTCAGCTCAGGTCATGATCCCAGGGTCCTGGGATTAAACCACACATTGGGCTCCCTGCTCAGTGGGGAGCCTGCTTCTCCCTCTGCCCCTCCCCCCACTCCTGCTCTCAAAAATCTTTTAAAAAATGAAAGACCTAGAAAAGACAACAGCAGAATACATACCAACTGTCAGGTTAGGAGTGACTCGGGGGCTGGGGTCTCAAGTTCATACCCCCTTACACTTTTTCAGATGTCAAGAACAATCTGTACATTTATTCTCCAAAGTTAAAAAGAAAAATCCATCAGCACATCATTCAGTTTTAAAGAAGTATCTGCCTTAAGAACTAAAAACAGTTGTAAAGGTTGCTTCAAGGAGAAGAAATAGAATGGAGGAACTTATGAGAATGAAGATAGAGGGAGTATAGTCATGGCTTTTGTTAATAAAGTATGGAGATGAACGTCCCATAATGTGAAACCAACCTTAAAGTGACCAACTGAGCCATGCTCAGCACACTCAGCATCACACAGCCAGCACCTTGTTCTAGTTGTGAAACTAGACCCCTCCAAAGTAAAACCCTTCACCCAAGAAGCAATTTCTCCCACACTACCTGCCACCCTGGTGTCCCCAGCACCTGCTCATCTGCATTCTGATTCTGTGCAATTTCCTCTCCCAGAATGTCCACACTTCCAGTCCTACAACAGGTAACCTTCTGTTCCTGGTCTAGTCCACTTAGGTTTCCGAGGTCCACCCACATCGGAGCACGTACCGGGGCTCATTCCTTTTTATGGCCTCACACCCTTCCATGGTAGGGATAAGCACATTTGGTCCATCTTTCATCCTTTGATGGACATGTGAGCCACTTCTACCCTTGGTGACTGTCACTAGTGCCGCATGAACATTTGTGTACACATACTTGTTAGAGTCTTCATGATCAACTCTTCACATTAGGCACCCGGGAGAACTGCGGGGTCACAGGGTAATTCTGCACTTTCTGGAGAACTGCAGAGCCTTTTCCCCCCTGCAGGGAGGCAGTAGAGTTGTTTACGCTCACTGCATCTCACAGGAGATTCAGATGTGTGTAGTAGAGAGCCAGGCCCTCAGCACCCAGCACAGTCAACTCTTATTCTTACTTTCATCATTATTCACTGCAAGTATACTTTAAAGCAAGAAATCACTACAGATACAGTTAAAATTGATTCTGGAGAAGGAGTCGGGCAGTGGAGATGGAAGGAGCAGAAGACAGCTGCTCACCTAAGAGGTAATCATTGCAGGAGGCAGCAGGTGGTTTACTTCACCGGCCTACAGACCTCGCCCTCTCTCCTTCCATTTGTAGGAAGCACTAGTTATGGGCTGGAGCATTTTATTAAAAAGGCCCAGTGAGAGTAGAAACCAGTCCAGTGTCTGGTTTTAAGGCAACAAGTGGAATTCAGGTGTTAATTAGATGGTGTCAGACAAACGCAAAGCTGTACAAAGCAGGGCCTACCTGCTTTTCACTGCAAAACAGCTAGATCAGCAGGTCCCATAAGGAGGTGGACATTCTACCAAGGTACTCCTGCTAGCACCACTGAGAACTTGGGCCATCTTACTGCTGTGCCTGTGAGATTCCACATACCCACCTGCCCTGTGGGTATGTGGAATCCCTGTGTTGTGCAGTACAGCCCAGCAAAAACTACATCAGAAGCTCTTGGGACAGATACATCTTACCTGCTGGGCCCCATACCTGCCTGAGGTTTTATTGGCCTGACTCCTAAGCCACACGGGTCCATAAGCCCTGGGTAAATGGAGAAACCAGGCTCCTCCTCTGCGGTGGTGGTAAGCACAATCCTTACTATAGAAAGATTTCTGACCATAAGGAACACAAAGATGGTAGCACCATGCCCTCCCCACTACTCCAGAGATACCACTGTCAGAATTCTCAGCTCCCACAATGTCACAAACGTGACACCATGAGGAGGTCCTTCCTGGAGATGGTCTCTTGGGACTGACCAAGATCCTGTCAGCATCCATGACATTGACATACCACCGTAAATCAAGGGGCAAGAGGACCCCCCCACCCTGTTCTGTCCAGCACAGCTTTTTTAGGAGTCCAATAAAGGCTGAGAGAGACTAAGTCACTCACTCAGAATCACACAACTGGGAAACCGGGAAGCCTGCTGTGCAGGGAGCCTGTGTTCCCCATCACTACACTGCAGAACCGGATGGGGGAGACACAGTCCTTTGTCCTGAAGGATCGCCACGGTTTCTCTGGGGAACTTGTGGAGCTTTCCCCCTTCAGGGAAAGGGGACAAAGCAGGTATCCTAACACTCAAAGAAGTCTGATTAACCACTCCAGCCTGCTCTCAGGTGTTTACGTTGGGGCTAGAACATTAAAGGGGACACAGCACCCCCAGAGGCGGCTCGGGGTCAGTGTGACTGGGAGCAAGCCAAAAGGGAACAGCTGATGCCGAGGAGACTGCCCCAGGTCTAGCAGTCTCCTGCATGCAACAACTTTGCATATACTGCTAACTTTGGAGCAACGGTCAGGGCTTGGCTGCATTAAAGGAACCAAAGAGTTCCTTACTTCATGGGGCTGATGCGGTCATGCCCCATTTTACAGATGGAAAAACCACAAAGGGCTCTGCCAGTAACAGTAGTTAGCAGGATACAGGCCTCCTCATACCAGATATCAGGTGAAACATTCCAAAAGTGATCTCATTAAGCCCTCTCAGCAGTCTCATGAAACAGGTTCTATAATCAAACCCATTTCATCAATAAGGAAACAGACCAGAACCCAGACCACCTACATTGAGACCCACAACTACCATGTGATACCTACAGTCTCCCCAACCCCACAGTGGCATCTCAGAAAGAGGCCAGGGCTCCATACCAGCTGTATTCTGCATTCCCCCCCACTCACACTCCCCCCAAAAGATTAACATTCTCGATTTTCATCAGACTCAAAGCCTCAGCAGGTTCTAGGCAGAGTCAGCTGGGCCAGAGGTCAAGGACGTGCTTTCCCTAGCTCACTACTCCTCTACTAACAGAGGAGGAGGGAGGCCGGACTGCCTGACCCAAGGCGGCCAGTGCCATCTAAATGCAATGATGTGGGATCCCTGGGTGGCGCAGCAGTTTAGCGCCTGCCTTTGGCCCAGGGCGCGATCCTGGAGACCCGGGATCGAATCCCACGTCGGGCTCCCGGTGCATGGAGCCTGCTTCTCCCTCTGCCTGTGTCTCTGCCTCTCTCTCTCTCTCTCTCTCTCTCTCTCTCTCTCTCTGTGTGTGTGTGTGTGACTATCATAAATAAATTAAAAAATTAAAATAAATAAATAAATAAATAAATAAATACATGCAATGATGTTCCCACGTGCTAGAGGCAGGAGAAGGAATACTCCCTTACTTGACTAGAGCTCGTTCCTATCACCTGCAACCAACAGAGTCCTACCCCAGAAGCCACATCCTGGAACCTACAGTGAGCTGGCACTGGAGTCAGTAGCCAGCAGGCTGGGAGACTCATGGGACGAGAAGAGGATGGAAGCAAAGATGAGAGATGAGACCGGTAACAAGTAAGGATTCCAGGTCCTTGGCTGGTTCAGCTGCTAAGCAGCCAGGTCCTTGAGGTATTTCATGGCCACTCGGCATCTCAGGTGTCCCATCTATCAAATGAGCTGTTTAGACAAGCTGGTCCTCTAGACTCCTAGCTCTGCAATGCCAAGCTTCTTCGGAAACAGCAGAGGGACCTTTCCAGTTTCTGACTCCTGCAAGCTAATCTAGAGCATCAGACATCCCCATCATCTGCTCCTTCCCTGCCGGCTAGCTGCATTTGGCTGGACGGCCCCAGGCAACCAGCATAAATGTGACCGGGACCTGTCTAAAGCACCAGGCCTGCTACGGCCCCGAGGGTGGCCACACCGACATCTGCTGCAATTGGCCTCACGCACAGTGGAGTGGTGGGGTTAAGTGACGCAAGGAAGATTAATTGCACGTGAAATACCCATAAATAATTAAGACATCAGCTGCACAGCTTCCTTCCGCCCTCAGGCTGTGATATCCTATGTGTGGCCAATTCTCAGACAGATTCACACACATAATCTGCAATTAATTAGAAGCACACAGCTACGGAGGACATAGGCCAATCTCACACCAGACGGAGTCAAGCGGTTATCTGCTGTCCTGCTCTACACTTTGACACGTGGAGGTCGGGTCTGTGTCACCAGTCCCAGCTCCACTACTTCCCTCCCATGCAGCCGTGGGTATGTCACATGCCCAGACTGTTTCCCTACCTCCAAAGTAAAGCGATTTGATGGGAGAGAGGACAGGGAAGTGCTCTGTAAACAAAAAAAAAAAGGGGGGGAGGCTAATGGCTAAATAGCCACCCACAAGCTGCCACCTCAGTCATGGATGGCAGGGAGGACAGGCACAATGATGCTCCCAAGTCTTACTGTTAAGGCAGGGGAGGCCCAAACAGGTAGAGTGACAAGAGTCACTCAGAACACAAGAGGCCAACAAGCAATGGCAAGCATTGGAGTCTCCGGACACCCAGCATACCACGTTGTCCCTGAGTACGGTTTTTCCACTGCTGCTGCTGTGTGCAGTGAAGCAGTCCTCCAGCACCCTGGGGACTCAGAGAGGGGGCCATCTCGAACATGAGGCAGAAAATCTGGGTGGGAGGAAGAAGAAAGCAGGTACAGACCTAGGAAGGAGGTGGGAGGTACAGAGACCAAGCTGCCCCTGGGGCCGGTGACAGAGACTCCTGAGCTAAGAGCAGAAGGACTTTCAGGACTAGCCAGACTGAAGGAAGAGAGCAACTGGATACTGAACAGTCAGTGGCCTCGAACATTCGTGAAGGGAGGGCTCTTTCACCCCTAGTTCACCTTTACACCCTCTTCTGCAGGAAGCCTTCGGGACTCTAGAAGATGAAGCCAATACTTCACCTTGGGGCAGCCTGAGGACCACCACCCCCCTCCACTGGCTCAAGGGGGAGAACTGTAGGAGCAGGAGCAAGCCTATCCTCCCTGAATGTCCAGACTAGCACAGCGCCTGACAGCTTTCCTTAAGGCTGGAGGGGACTATATGGCTCAGTCCTGGCCAGCAAGATAGAAAACCAAGCCTACTAAGTGGACTAGGGCGGAGGACCTTTTATTTTCCTAGTAAGAAATAGCAGGAGCTACCCTTTCTCCCTTGTTTCCTGCTTGAAAATGGGTATGGTATCTAGAACAGCAGCAACCAGCTTGCAAACACGAGGCGGCAAACAGTAGGATGGAAACACACAACTGAAGAAGTTTAGGGAAGCTTCCGTGTCTCAGTGGTTATAAATAATCCTGCAGTCAACACAGGGGTGCATGTGTCTTTTCCAATTAAGGTCTTTATTTTCTGTGTAAACACTTAGTAGCATAGAGGATCAAGTGGTATTTAAGTTTTTTGAAGAACCCCCTCCCCAAACTGTTTTCCATGGTGCTGTACCAATTTGCAGGTAGAATTTAAGAAACAAGAAAGACAGAAACAGACTCTCACGGAAAGCTGGTGGTTGCCAAAGAGGTGGGGGGTAAACAGAGGATTAGGATAACAATTATCTCAAGATGGTTGAATGTTATACACCTGAAACTAACAGAATATTCTAGTGCAGTTCAAAAGTAAGGAAGTTGGGGAAGAAAGAACCCAAATCAGAGGCACGGAGCACCTGAACCATGCCAGCAACTACCCACCTCCCAACCGGTTCTAGGAAGGAAAGAGGTTTACTTAAACCACAGTGAAAAGGGCTCTCAAGTGCTTGCAGCTGAGAACGCTCCTCCCTGCATGCCCCCCCCCTCGCACCCAGCACCCCAGCTGAACACAGGCCCTCTCGGCTGCTGAAGCCATCTCTGGAAGCAGCCCCACACAGAGCCCACAAATCCCGCTCAGAACCAAGTTAGTGGTGCTCCCTCTGGGCCTTCCAGGTGCCCTGTTAAGAAGGGGATCGCATGACCCAGGCCACAGGCTGGCCTCGGGGATTAAGTGAGACAAAATACTCAGTAGGATGGGACGGAGGACATTGTCATTGAGACAGTGGGAGAAAACTTGATGGTCCAATGAGTTTAGGTCAGTTACTGGCTGTTTTACCTCAGGCGATCGATTTAACCTCTCAACCCATTTCCTCACCTGTAAAACAGCAAGACCCATATTCCCCTCCTGCAGCCATTATGGGAATTAAAGGAGATTATTGGAGAACACCAGGTGGTAGTAAGAGCTGAAAGAGGCCAATCCTAACACCTATTCATGCTCCCCCCCAACCCCCCAAGGGCAAAATCACCCCACATTAAATCTTCTAAAGGAGAAGAGACCACCACCTTCCTTAGATGCGGCCAAATATGGGCAGCTAAGTGTCTTTTGGCTCCCTTCCCAGACAGGAGCAGAAAGAAGGAAAAAAAGCAACTGGAAGAAACAAACAGGCGGGGAAAACCTCCTCCTGGCAGAAACAGTCCCCCCAAACTCGGCAGAGGATTTTGTACCTAAGATAAAAGGCAACCCCAGAGAATGCTCTCCCTTCTTTCATGCTGAATCCCCATTCCCAAGACCTAAGAACCCAAAGAGGAAGGCCTTCCCACTCTCAGATGGTGCAGCCGGCCCTGGGATCCCGGCCCCCGAGGCCTAGCAGAAAGAGAGCATGAGGACCACGGCCCCCATCACCTATTTCCTCCAAAGGCTGAAGGACTCCTCCTGGCCGCAGTTCCCTTCCATCTGAACCCGCAGTCTGGGCGTTCTTCCCATCAGGTGCTACAAATGCTAACCCCATCCCTTACTCACAGTGATTCCTGCAGGGGAATGCCACACCACCAAGAAAACCCGCAGAAGAGACCAGGGTGCACCATAACAGCCAACGGAGCACTCAGGCTGCAGACCAGAAGAGCCACGATCTCCCGGCTTAAGAATGCATGAGGACGGGACCAGATGTTGTGGGTGACCCACAAGCATGAGGCGGCACGCTCACTAACCCCAGCTGCACCACACCCAGGGGCAGGGGATGCTGCCCCAACGCACATACCCAGGCCCTGCAGCTGGCCCAAGGTCATATGGTGAGCACAACACAGAACTGAGCTGCACCCGGAGCCCCAATCCAGGCTTCTTCCAAGCACCCCTCGAAATTTGGATAAAACCCCCTGTTAAAAGAAAGGTGTTGGGAGGTAGGGGGGCATCCATGGAAAAGGAAGGCACCAGGCAAGCACATACTCTGTGTGACTAAGGAACTGCCTGAAGGTCAGTGTGGCTGCTAAGTGACAGGCACAGGACAGGGGACAAAAGGGCCGGGTTTTACAGGCCTCGGTAGGAATCTGACTTTTGCCCCAAGTACATAAAAGGCCCCTGCAGGATTCAGAGGGGAAGCGAGCCAACGCATGAGGGTCTGGATGCACACGTCCTACCTGCCCAGAGAAACCACCACCTTGTAAAGAGGATAAGGGTGCAGTGGTCTGTCTTTCTAGGAGTCCTCGTGCTCAGCCCATTTTACTAAAACCCTGGGCCTCTAGAGAAAACGCCACCTCGTGTTAATCGTCTGCTTCCTAGGCCACCAGCCTGTCTTAAAGGGGCTGGAACCACAGGCTCTAGAGAGGTGGCTGACGGGTCTGCCAGGCAGCACAGTAGTGGCCTCCAGACACCTTGGCCTCCTCAGAAGCAACAGCGGTCAGCTCGGGCTGCATGTTTTTTAAAGTCTGGGCCATAGGCATGCTGGGAGCTCCTAAGCCTTCTGGAAACCAGGGGTGTGTCAAGCAGCCCAACCTCTCACATGAAATGCCCTCCTGTCCCAGTCGCTGGGCCTGGCAGGCAGGTGCTAATACTGAACGCTGCCTTTGTATTAATCCTGGCCCACAGTCTGGAGCACCTGTGCAAAGCCCACTCATCTAGAGAAATCTGTGCCAAGTTTCACCTGAGCAGCTGAAAAATTAGTCCTTAATGAAATTAATGCTCGACACTAAGATGGGCAACAAGAGACATGAGATGGGGCGCTGGCTGCTGGACCCTATAAGGGCTGAGACTGAGCACAAGTGACCAGTAGCACTGCCACCTCTATCCTGCCACAGGACCTGCTGGGGGGGACAGGCCTCCAAGCAGGGAGGTGGGAAGAGGGTCACCTGACACCTACTGTGTTGCAGACACTTGAGCCTGAGGCTCTGACAACCTCCCACCCAGCTCAGCACTTGAGGCAGATTCTGGCTTTTAGGGCGGCGGCAGTCCGTCATCCTCAAAGCGCCTGAAACTTTACACTGACGGTGAAGAAACCAAACAGCTGGGATTGCTCCCATTTCAGAAATGAAGAAACAAGGCTGAAGAGGTTAAAGCCTGGGCCCTGTAAGAATGTTTGTGTCACTCCCAGGAACCTCCTAGTGTCTGTAGTGCTGGGCTTCTCCGCTAGAAAACAGGACAGCTTCCTAACTGCTGTGTCCTCGCTGTGCTCTGGCTGACGGCAGCTCCTGGGTATGGGCATGCACACCTGCACATAGACGGTTAAGGCCGGTGTAGCAGTGAGGCCACCAAGAGACTGTGAGGACACCTTGGCACGGTGGATGGAGCAGAGGCTTCGGGTTGAGCCTGGGTTCATGTCCTCATGCCAGTAATCACCAGCTGGGTCAATGAATAGCAAACTGAACCTCCCTGGGCATAGGAATAATACCACCCACCTCACAGGGTTGCTGGGGGGAATTGAAGTAAAGCTAAACTCGCATGCTCCTGCCAGCATAGTGACATAGTAGGTCCCCAACAAGCTTGGACACCTCTTATTCCTCTCCTGAAAGAAGGGACAACATGATACTTCCAAGACCCCCAAAGGGTTGAGGGGTTGGAGCCAGAACTAACAGCCAAGTGCTTCTAGCACACCTGCCGCCTTAATCTCCCATGGTCAAGTCCAGCCCAGTCATCTTTACTGATGGAAGCCACTAACCAAGCGTCCCTGTGGTTTGGCATGGCATCTCCCTTGAAAAGGGCATCAGCACTGGCATCCCAGCCCCAAGAGCCAAGTGGTATTCTCCTCAAGCCTCAGCCTGACCCCTTCCTCATTTTCATCAGTGCTTCAAAGAGTGTCAGATACAGTCAGTAAAAGTCAACTTTCCCTGCCACCAAGATCCTAAGGATGGTCCAGGAAGATCCTGGTCTTCCAATGCCAAGCCCATCTGCCACCTGGGCCAGAGTGCCACAATTATCCTCTTTGGGACAACAAATAGCCAATGATTAATCAATAGGAAAAATCTCTATGGTTCAACATTTCCCTTTTTCCTGTCATTTTCTAACAATTTCTAATACATTTCTACATCTCCTCCAGGGGCCATCAATCAATCCTTGGTCTTAAAAAATATCCATGGCAGAAGTCCTCCCATACCTTCTCGGTACCAAGTGCTATCACTGCACCCAAGCTCTTTCATCTTTCTGCGCCTCCGTTCCTTCATTACTAAGATGGATGAAAGAACAGCTTCCTATGGAGTCACAGTGAGGACGCATGAGGGTGACAGTCAAGGCCCAGCAGAGGCCTGGCACACAGTAAGCGGTGAGCACATCAGCACCTGATGGTGGCCTTGATTCTGCTGTGCTCACTCGACCAACACTACTAATCACTCACGAGGTGCCAGACACAGTACGAGGTGTTGGGGACACGCAGATGAATGAGAGCAGAGACACGATCCCTGATCCTGGCCCCTCGCCCTCAAAGAGTGTGCAGACTTGGCCCAGAGGCTGACAGGCAAGCAGTGAAGTGGGGAGCGGCATGATGGAGAGAACAGAGAGGAGACGTTACCAATCCTGTAGGGTGGGAGGGCCATTAAGTGCTTCCTTAGAGGGAAATGCTTGCACAAAGGCTGGAAGGATGAGTAGCTGGCCCCCCAAATTTGGATAAGGCCCCCTGTTGAGAGAGAAAACTGCTTCTGTTAAGGAATCGGACTTGCACCTGCCAGGGGGCCAGGCAGGAAGCACACGTGAGCAGAGTTGGCAGGTGGGACTAGGAGGGACTGCTATTAGGCAGCCAGTAGCCACCACTGGCTACAGCTGAACGCTATGCAAAAATACCTAGTGGTCACAAGATGTTCTGATTTTTCCACTGAGGTTAAGTGGTTTGGTTTGTTGTTGGTTTTTTTTTTTTTTTAACATGAAAATCACCCAATGCTTAAATGTTGGCAACTAATTAAAAAGCTATTTTCAACACTGTGCAGCCCCAAATGAAACCCCTCTGTGGATGGCCAGTTTGAAACCCATAGGCATAAGCAGGGGCAGGAAGTTAAGGAACCTCACAGTAAACAAGCAAACCACCAGCTGTTTATATTTCAAGATCAAGGAATGGCAGGATGAAGCTCAATCTTGGGCAGGGACCCATGGCTCGTGCAGTCCTGGACTGGATCCTAGGGGGTGGGCAACTAGTAAACACCATTTGCATGGTAGCTACACAAATCCACATGGGTGATAGCTTTTCTCAGTGCTACACACACACACACCAATGCATATAAAAACGGGTGAAATCACGTAAGGCCTGTAGAGCATCGCTTCTCTGGTTTTTACAACATACTCTGGTTCTGTAAGATGGTACCACTAGGGGAAAGAGGGAGGAAGGGTACATGGAAATCTATTTTTTTCACCATTTCTTGTGTAAATTCTTTCAAAACAAAAAGTTTAATGCTAAAAAAAACAAAAGCTCCACGGTCAGATTGACCATGTGATCTTCCACCAGGAGTGGGCACCAACTGTCCCAAATCCCATTTTCTTCTTCTGTAACTGGCCACATGACCACTCAGAATGACCACATCCCTCACCTTCTCTTTCAGTTAGATATGGCCACAGGATGCATGTGAGCCGAAGTGAGGGGAGTAGGAAGCCACTCTGGGAGTGTGAGGCCATGTCTCCTTTCTGGCAGAAAGGTCAATGTCATGGGCATGTGGAACAAGGGCAACATCTGAGAGATGATGGCGTAGCCACACAAGGGAAGAACCAGGTCCCAAGCTATTATGGGGGAAGAGAAAATTCCACCTTGTTTAAACCAGCGTCACCACAGGTCTTTGTTAGCCAGAGTGACTTCCTGCCTAATACGCTACCATATGCATTTCTTGATGAAGCAACCAGTGCATTAGCAAGGTGGCTCCTCAGTGCCATCCCATAGCCCCCACGAGCTGGGGATGAGCAAAGGAAATTTACAGAAACCAAACTTCTCAGGTCCCTGGTGAAAGCATTGCGTATTAAACTGTGACAAGCTTGCTTCACTGTCTCTCCCTCCTCCACAATGTGATTTAGATGGAGACGTACTCCCTGCCCCTCTAGAGGAGCCATCTTAGTGAAGATGGATGGTGGAGGGCCGCCTCTGGAAAGCAATCACTCCTTATCTCCTCCCACGCTAGACCAAGCAGCACACCCACTGAGGAGCTCTCTATTAAATATGGTTGGGGTCCCTTGGTTCCAGCTTCTCAACTCAATCACCTGAACTTAATATCCACACAGAACTCTGCAAAACTCTCCTCTCCAGAGTGATCTCTCCACTTCAGGGACAGTGACTCATCTGTGTGACAGGACCATATTGATGAATCTGAAGGCTTCTGGGAGGAGAGAGAAGGGACAGGAATCCCCAGACAGACAACCCTTGTCATCAGTTTTTGAGTTTTCCATGGCTCACGTGTTACCTGGAAAAAAAAGAAATCTGCTGCTCTAAGTTATCAGTGTGACTCAGAAGAGAAAAAATTCTACTGTAGACTAAAGGGTCAAACTTCATTAAAGATAAGCTGGTGGATAATTTCCCCCAAAATAGTCTTTTTAAATCAAATTCTTAGAGCAGTCTGGCTTCGTATGTGAGTTAACTGTGGCCCTGACTGTGGAAAATCCTGCACATTGTGTTGTTCCTAACACTCTTGGGGAGTGAGGCTGACTTCCCCGAACCCTCAACCTCCCCCCCTGCAGTGATCAGCCAGGAAACTGGCAAAAAGAAGCACTGTTCGGACGCGAGTGGGTCTGAGTTCAGAGCCAACGCATCCCACCTGCAGGAGCTGGGCCTCACCACATCCCCAGCAGATACCCAGATGCAGCTGAAGGCGAGTCTCTGGCACTCTTCCCGGTTTCTTTTCCTCACATACTTTGCTGTTTGGACCGATCTCTAGAAGGCAGAGAACGCTCTGAATACAGTATCCAGCAATACAGACAAGGGTCAGCAACTATTTTTAACAAAGACTGGCACAGAAAAATGCAGATTTCCAGGACTCGCGGTGATCAGTGAGGCAATCTTATTTTGACTACAGCACATGACAGTGACGGCCTCCACCCAAAGCTAATCCTGGAGCCATCCTGAGAGAAGCCACGCCACCAGGTAAACGTGGTGGTGAGAACTTTTTAGAAAGAACTTGCCCCAGAGAATTCTAGCCAGGGCGATGTCTGCGTCTGGTTTCCCTTGAAAAGATTCTCCTGGCGTCCAAGTGCCCACACGCCCCAAACCACACCTAGATTTTCCAAACAGGGCACCTAACGGTCAGATGGTCCGAGACCACATCGTAGGCACAGTTCAAGGAAACACATTCTGCTTTTTTGCAGCCTCATCCTGAACAACTGTCTTAGATGTGGGTTTCCGATTCCGGGAAAGGAAAGGAAAGAGGCTGCTGGTTTTTTCAAATATAGTTCATCTTTTTTATCAGTGAATTTCGGAAGGGCCCCAATCACACAGGCCTCTGGGGATAAACCAATAAAGTAATGATCACGAGAACACCATGGAGAGATGATAAATGGAATCAAGGACACGTTAAGAAGACACTTTCCTTTCTCGTTATTATGAAGGAGCAGCTGTGACTAACCAAAGTTGCCAATACAGAATGATTAAAATTAATCAGGGGGTCAATAAACTGTGGTGGTTGGCGGAACACAACAGGAGGGAAATGAAGGCTCGGAAGGCAACATGAACCAGAAAGCTACCTTAGGGCAACTGGATTTAGAGGAGGAAAAACAACAACAACAACAACAAAAAGAGCCTTGAGGATGAAGAGCAGAAAAGGCTGCTGCTTCCTCAGCCCAGTAAGGTGCTCCCCTTTCTCCAGGAAGCTAATTGATCTTTCCTAAAAATGCTGAATCAAGAAATGAGGTCAAAGAAGAGGCCTGAGCTGCAGAAGGCACAGCTCAAAGATTAAGAGGCACATGATCAGTCCTGAGAGGGACGGGACTCCAGGTGGGCAGAGGTGGGCCAGGGTTTTCAATCTAGAGCGAAAACAGCATTGATCATATGAATTTCAAAAGAGACCATAGGTCATCCTCTTAAACGGAGAGCCCAGAGCCTCCTCCAGTGGCTGGCTCTGCTGCCAGGACGCTGATCAGTTGTTCTCCTTTGCCCCCCAGCCCGCGCACTGCCAACTCTCCACCCAGTGGCCAGCATGGCCCTCCACTGCTCCAGAGTCCCCAGTGGTTCCCATCCCACACAGAGTGACAGCTAAAGCCACCCCCACCCTCCCTACCCACTCTCCTGCTGCCCCAGCCACACTCAGCACCCTCCCACCCCAAGGCCTGTGCACGGCTGTCCCCTCTGCTGGGAACTCTTCCTCCACAAAGCTCACAGCTCCCTTCCTCATGGCATCAGGCCTCTCCTCAAGAGGCCCCTCGTCAGAAGGGCCTTCGCAGACAGCAGGCCACAGCAGCCCCTCCAGAGTAGCTGACTCTCCATCTGTGCTCGTGTTCTGCTTCATTTTCCTTCAGAAGACGAAGCATCCCCTGATACATTTATTTGTGTGTGTGGTCTCTGAAATTCTCCAACAAAACGTAAGCTCTTGGTTTCCTGCTATCCCCCTAGAGCAGTGGTTTTTACCTGAGGGGGGGTTGCCCACCCCACAGAACATCTGGCACCGTCTGGAGACATTTCTGACTGTCAGAACTGGAGAGGAGGTGCTTCTGGCATCGAGTGGGAGAGGCCAGGGATGTGGATAAATGCCCGACGGTGCACAGGACGGCCCCCATGGCAGAGAATGGGCCAACCCAAATGCTAATAGTGCAGAGGTTGAGGGAACCTGCCCCAGAGCCCAGGGCAGTGCCTGACATATAGTAGGGCCCCTGTATTTGTTGAATGAATGCCCAGCCAGAGGGACCCCTGTCAAGCACTCACTACCTGTGTGAGGGTCATCGAGCAGTTTCATCACCAGGACCCAGCTCTTGCTCACCAATAAGACAGGATGATAACACACAGGGCTGGCAGAGCTGCTGGGAAGACGGGCGGGGGGGGGAGGGGACACATGGAACACGCTTAGAGCAGAGCCTGGCGCCTAGAATACACTGAGTGCGCACTTCCTCTTGCTGCATCCCTGCGGCCCAGCCTTCATGTCCCTAAAGCACTCCGGAGTAACGGCTTTGCATCCAGGAGTGTCCGCTCGGAACCCCTAGCAGAACCAGCCACGTACGAGGGTCTTCGGTCACAGGGAGGCACGGACACATCTGGGCATTCTGCTTTCTCCCTCGGTAGGCATTCCCCGAATCGGAAGGGCACAGAACGTTGGCGCCATTCTCCCAAACCCCCGTGGAAGTGGGGGAACAAGAGGGCAGTCGGTGGCTGGCAGAACCCAGCTCCCTTCCCCAAGCCAGCAGGGCTCCACCTGTGCTGGACGCAGCTGAGGGAACCCAGAGGCAAGGGGAGACCCACGCAAGACAGGCTACAGCTGTTCCTGTGCCCTAAGGCCTCCTCATTTCCCCTAAGCTCTGGATTCTTGGCTAACTGAATTGGAAAACTCAGCAGGAGAGTGTGTCCATACCGGGAGGGAGAGAGCTCAAAACCCACCTGGGCCACAGCACTCCCCCCCACCCCACGACCATGCCCCCCACAAACACCCAGCCTGTGTGCAGCAGCAGAGGGGAGGTACCGACTCAGGGGTCACCACTGCTGAGCTACAGCCTGCCACCTGATGCCCCCGGGGCTGCACCTGACCTCCCTGCTAGATTTGTGGCCCACTTCTGTAGCTGCTTCCCGTTTCCCTGCTTCAGGGAGAACAGGAGATGTGCGTTTGGAGATGGATCAGGGAAAATGAAGGCCGGCTACCAGTGAAAGGAGTCATGGATTCCACACTCAGCCAGTCAGCTGACTCAGGCACCATTCCTTACGTGCTCTATTTTATCAGAGGTTGCTGGCAAATCTGTCATGGAGAGATCACTGATCCCATTTTGCAGGAGAGAAAACAGAGCCTCAGGAGAGTCACCTACCCACAACCATATACCTAAAAACAGCCTGAATTCTAAGTCTCTTCTCAAGTGAGGTGCTCTGGGTGGGAGAGACGCCACCAGGTCTCTCACTGTCCATCTCTACGGGGAAGAAGTGCCCCCAACTTCCCACTCCGAGTTCTCTGCCCTCATGACTGCTCCCCGGAGGAACGGGTGACATCCCACTCTGGAGCCCAGGAGGAGGAACTGTGCATGCCCAGCCCAACCCCTGTGGGTTCCCTCTCTTGGGGCCCACGGGCTGCTCACCCACCCATGGGGTACACTCAGGACCTGCCCCTGGGGGGACCTCGCCTGACTAATGAACTCAGGGCTGACATTTTTTCATCTTTGCCAGCTCACAGCTTTAAAGCGATTTTCCAGGCAGCATTATTGATTACAAGACTGCTACTGTTTTAGAGGCACCACCTAAACTAAGCCCTAAAGATGAATAAGCGCTCTGCAGGCCACAAGGAGGGCGGAGGGGGGCACAGCTGGGGGCGGGGGAGGTGGTTCAAGCAGAAGGACCAGAAGGGACAATAAGCTGACGGTGCAGGGGCCGAGGCAGCCTAGAGCTGCTGAAAAGCAACCTGACAGCCTGTCAGAGGACGAGTGCAGATCTCGTGCCAGCCCTGTCAGTCTGGCAGCTGTTGTCCTTCCGGAGGCTGAACTCCACAAAGGTTCGGGTCCCGAGGCTGGGGGGCAGCTAAAGTGGCTGGGACGAGGGGGATAGGCAAACTCTTTACTGAGATCCATGAGTATCTTCTGGGCTTTTTCCATGCAGACGTATTCACACAGAGAATACAGATTTTAATAGTTACCTTGAGAGTTAGTACTTAAGATCCAGGAGAGGAGGGGGAAGAGGTGCAGGTAAAGGAAGAAACGCCAGAACCGAAACACAAGCACCCCTCCCCTTCACTGATCAGGCCCTCTCACAGGTGGGTGCTGCTCACCCCTTTTTAGGACGGGAGCCCCTGGGGCATCCTCTGGACCTCACTGCTCCAGTGACCCACCACCTCCACGGGATGTCCGGCCCAGCCAGCTACCTCCACCCCGAATTCAAACCTGGTAATTGCCCCCTTGACACAACTCTACAAACTGAGCTGCCCCAGCTCTTCTGATGGCACATTTCGAACAGAGCTGATATTTCAAGCAAGTCTGACGGGTGCTTCCCCCTGAGCAAGAAGTCTGCTCTGGATCAGCTCTGAATTACAACAAACTGTTACATAAGCCGCTGCAAGGCCTAGCCAAGAGCCCACTAAAGAGCTCAAGACCAAAAATTATTCCTGGCTGGGGGATCAATGAGCACCCACCCCAGAATGTCTGTCAACAAATATGGAGACTGCATTGTTAAGGGGGCCGGCAAGAACTCAACTGACCTGAGACTAGACGGATGTAATCCCCAAAGGGGGGGGGGGGGGGGGAGTCATATTTGGCTCAGAAGCACCAGGAATCCAGACAGGATCCTGAAACCCGGAGAGTTCACGGTAGTTCATCCATAGTAGCCCATGGTTACAAAGGTCAAGGGAAAGCTTCCCAGGGGAGTGACCCCAGACTAAAGCAGGAGGTCGCCCTGAGACACTCCTGGCAATGCCCTGGGGGACAGGCCAGCTAAAACACAGCCTTCCTGGGCTATGCACACACAGTGAGTCCCACAGGCTGGACCATCACACTTCCTCTGGAAGAGCCCCTCCAGGCCCGCAGCATGTCTGGCAGCGTTCAGCAGGGCTCAGAGGTGGGGCTCCTGGGCTCCTCATTCAGGAACCTTTGCACACAGCTGCCCCCTCCGTGGAGTGCCCCCCCTCCTCATCAAGGCTGCCCCAACCCCCACACACACACCGGCCCCCTCAGCCATTTCCCCTCCTCTGTCCTCCTGGACAGCAGCCCCCAACCCTCAGCAGCAGCAAGGAAACAGCCATCTCTGTCAGGCAGCTGGAGGCCTCTCTGGTTCCATGTCGGGGGAAGCTGGACAGCCTGATCTCAAGCTCCAGTTACAATTTCCTGCTCCGGTGCACCTGGGTGGCTCAGTGGTTGAGCGTCTGCCTTTGGCTTAGAGCGTGATCCCAGGGTCCTGGGGTCGAGTCCTGCAGCAGGCTCCCCACAAAGAGCCTGCTTCTCCCTCTGCCTGTGTCTCTGCCTCTCTCTGTGTGTCTCTCATGAATAAACAAATAAAATCTTAAAAAAAAAAAAAAAAAAAAAAGGATCTCCTGCTCGGCGGGGGACTCCTTCCAGGTCAGGGTAAGGAAAGAACATGATGGCGGTCACTCAGTGCCCATAAGCAACAAAGAATACATCCGCCCTGCATGACCCAACTGCCTTCCTTTGCCCCATGCAACCATTCTTCTCTTATTTCTGGGTCTTCTCATCATGGTTACTTCCAAGAGATTCTGAACTTCAGGTGGGCAGGGACCATGTAACAAGAACTCACACATGCCAGATGTATTGGCATAAGCACTTTATGTTAAGTTCTTCAGTCCTCACAACAACACAGGGTGCTGCTACTCTTATAACCTGCATTTTCAGGATGGGGAAACTGAGGCACAGAGTTCCTGAGTAGAACTGGATCTCCTTCACCTTTGACTCCCCGGCACCTAGAATAGCACCCAGCATGTGAGAGATGCTCAGTAAATGTCTGTGGACTGAATAAACAAATCAGTAAAGAACTGAAGCATGTCTGAATTCCATCTGGAACATTCTAACTACCAAGACAATGACTGAAAGTCTAGTAGATAACACTCAGTGGGACATTTCCCCTTTATTTTTTTTTAAAGATTGTATTTATTTATTTGAGGGAGAGGAAGAGAGAGCACGAGCGCAAGAGCAGGGGGAGGGAAAAGCAAACTCCTCACTGAGCAAGGAGCCCAATACGGGGGATCATGACCTGAGCAGAAAGCAGATGCCTAAACAACTAAGCCACCCAGGCACCCCGAGAAGTTTCGTCTTTAAAGAAACTTGCCTAACTAGAGGACCTGTGTTGGCCATTATCAACTAGAGTCACTCCCTGGACTCAAGGGGGTAGGGGGCTTAGAGTAGAGGCAGTGCAGCGGCCTGCTGGCCCACCCTGCCCGCCAAGCAACCAGCCGGCCGTGGGACCTCGCCTCCTCCTCTAAACCATTACTAGAGCATCTTCAAGCTGCAGAAAGTTTGGAACCGTGTTGCCAGGCAATGAGCCAGACCTCCTCACTAGTACTGAGACTCCCTTCCAATAATAGCTAGGACAAAAAAGGACCCGGTCAACAAGGCCTATTGACAACCAAGGATGTTTCTCTTGTCCTCTGCCCTGGCTCAATATCAAAAGTGAGGAGAAATCAAAAGGAAACAGTCATGGTGATTATCCGGGCTTACTTCTATTATCTATCACTCCTCACCCAACCCCCAACCCCACAAGAAAGGAAAAAGGTGGCAATGACTAGGACTGCAATGATGAACAAACCTCCACGGATAATTAATTCCATCTTGTGGAAAGCGATGACAAAGCAGAAATATTTTCTAATTAGCTTTTATTCCACCTTTACCTCCTCAGAAAGCCATCAGCAACAATACAACCGCAGTTACACTCGCGGCAAATACGATGTTCTGTGCATGCTCAATGTTCCTCAACTAGAAAAGACCGTCGCTGCCACTGCCATCACCACCCCACCTCACAGTTAAAATAGGGCACAAGCGCTGGACATCAAAATTGAGTCCGCAACACCCCCCAGCTGCAGGAGGAAAGCTTGGGCGAGCAAGACAGAGAAAGGGCCGGAGCGCCACCTGGTGGCCGCAGGGCTGCCCTCCGCAGCCCGCAGGAAGAAAGGCTGAGCCGCCTGCCTGCAACTTCCCGCTCCCAAATGACCATATAGTCAAACAAAGATTTCAGTTCAGGAGTAGAAACTCTTTTTTTTTTTTTTTTTACTGAGGGAGTGAAGGAATGTACAGCCGACGTGAATACCAATAAGTATCAACTGAAGGAATTCTCAATGAGTTGAGCCCCAAGGAGCTACACATGCTGAATGCGAAAGTCTCTACAGCTATCAGATCCAGCTGTGATTTATGCTGGTACATGCCACAGGTGTTTATGCTTATGCATCTACAGCCCCCCTAAATTATCTTCACTGCAATGATGGGACGAAGCAGCTCCCAAAGACAGGCCCAAGAACAAAGGCTCTATGGGATGTATCATTTTGTTTGGGTCCATTTGAGGTTCCTGTTTCTCTGGAGTCTCATTCCCTGAGCACGCAAGTGATTATAAAACAAGAAAAAGGTCTAAAACAAAACACGGTTCCTGGAGAATAGTCCCAGTGCCTCCCCCTCCTACTGTGGACTTTCTCATCCTCTGCACTACTGACAACTGCTGGATCATCCTCTGCTGTGGGGCGGTCCTGTGCACCGTAGGGTGTTAGCAGTGTCCCAGGCCACTACCCCACAAATGCCACAGCATCCCCATCCCGCTGTGCCACCCAAAATGTCTCCAGGTGTCACCCACTGACCTCTGGGGGCTGGAAGCACCCCTAATTGAGAACCACTGTCCTGACTATCGCTTCCATTACAACCACATGGAGTACACAAGGCACCTGGGTGGCTCAGTCGGTTAAGTATCTGCCTTCAGCTCAGGTCATGATCCTGAGCTCCAAATCGGGCTCTTTGCTGAGCAGAGAGCCTGCTTCTCCCACTCCTTCTGTCCCCATCCCATCCCTCTACTCATGCTCACTTGTGCATTCTCTCTCTCAAATGAATAAATAAAATCTTAAAAAAAAAAAAAAGTATACATGTTAATCTCCTTTTAACTAGGAGGAAAAATTAAGGAGTAAAAGCCAGGTAAAGGGAACCACAGTGACCTGTGCGGCAGGGATGGTGTCAGTAAAACAGGAATTGGGTCTATTTGCAGCTCAATAAATATCATCCTGAAGGATGATTAGCCGGCAGTGTACCCTTCGAGGATCTTAATAATAGCACATATAATATGCCAGGCACTCTCCAGAGTATGTTTTTCCAATTTTTCTTACCGAGGTATGATTTGCATAAAGTATCTTCAGTATTTCTCACATATTAATTCATTACAAAAAGTACTAGGCTATATGCAACTCCTCACAACCCTATTAGGTGAATACTACTATTCATCCCATTTTACAGGTGAGAATATTGAAGCACAGACAGGCTAAATAACTTGCCTGGGCTCCCACTGCTCATCTGTGGAAGAACACGGTTAGGAACATAGCAAGTCTACCTGGTAGTGACTTCAGAGCAAAATGTACTGGTTCATCCTTCAGAGCAAGGATGAACAGCACCTGACCTACTGGGGGGGCTACACACACTATGTGCAATTATCGCAAACTGAGCAGCTACGTGGTCCTTTTTTCCAAGGTCTGGAAACCTCTGAGGGAGAATGGTGAAAGCAAAGGAATTCCCCCCAGGGAAAATCCACATATGAGCACAAACACACCAAAAGAATTTTGCACACAATCACGAGGGCTTCCACAGTCTCTGAAACCATCCCTGCACTTCCAGCTAAGCACCAGACACAAGACACTCTAGGCTCCATGCTAGACACTGCATATACCTCGTGAAGAATCCTGGAAGCAGGTAATATTTCACTTCCTTTCGGGGGGAAGGCAAAAGCATTTGCCCAGAGTCACAGAGCTCTTGAACAGTGGTACTTTGGCCGGCCTGACCCCCAGTGTTCTTTCCACTCCAAAAGGCTGCCTTCTCAACTCAATTCATCTGCAACCACTTGGGCCAGAATGCTATGGAAATATAAAGGATGCATAAAGGCTTTATACATCTAATCCTCCAGCAGCCCTGGTGAGGAAACTCGGCAGGGACAGTGTAAAGGAGGGCTGCTTGCCACTCAGAATTAAAACCTGAAGGTGACATTTGTCTTTCCCAAAGGTTAATTCGCCTTTCCCAACTCTGTAAGACAGCGTCTCCTGCGAGCAGTCCACAGGCGTCTGGGCACTCACACAAACACCACCCTGCCTCTCTCCAAACGGCCGTGCCTCCTACATCGGCCAACACTTGGCCTGGAAAACAAGTTACAGGCCAAATGTCAACGCCAGCAGGTTTGCATTTACCAGCTTCCCTAGCAACCAAAGGTCATTCAAGGTCAGCCCAACAGTCAAGACATGTGCAAAGGAGACAGCACAGGGAGAATGAAGAGGCCTGTGATGGCAGAGCAACAAGCCGGAGCCAGCAAGACACCAGAAACACCCAGACTTCCACGACTTGGCTCCTTCATGGTCATAAAGGAGAATGCAGGGATCATAAGTCCTCTCCCAGAACAGATGGTTAGAAGTGCAAGGAATCCTGGAGTGCAGGCTCCTCCACTTTAAAGCTGGGGAAACTGAGGCACAGAGTGGCTGAGGGACCCACTGCTATCAGAGCCGGTTTGAGCACCAACTTTTTCTGATCCCCAAGCTAGTGCTCCTTCTGCAAGCACCAGCGGCCTCCTGCCCCATGCGGGACGGGTGGAAAATCACTCACTCCCCCCAACCCCGTGTAACCCACACTCCTGGGCTTGTGCTGCAGACCAAGCTGGAGACCCACCAGTGACCCGGGAACTGACCCTCGGGTCATTCCTGCAGAGCACTTGGATGTTTTCAGGCTTGTTAGAACTTGCATCAACATCAGTTCATTCCTTCACCCCCTAAACTAAGGTTTCTTGAGTCACAACGCCACGGCAGGAGGCCTTGAGGTGCTGGGGTTCAGGCAGTGAAGGAGCAGGCAAAGCACCTGTGTTCAGGGAGCTCACAGACCGGTGGGGACACAGCAACAGTATGCCCAGGTCAGGAGGGCTTCGAAAACCTGGGATCAGCAGCCGTGGAGGGAGAGAGTGGGCGGTGCAGGCGAGCTCTCTGGACGAGTGGTCAGGGGAGGGAAGAACTCGCCAGCAGATCTGCTATCAGAAGTGACTGGCCAAGAGCACCTGGAAAGACCAGGATGGAAATGTCAGGGGCCAGGCTCCGCAGTCCTAGGGGTTTGGGCTCTAACTAGGGTTTGGAGCTTGAACCCCTGGGGCTACTGAATGAGCTCCAAACTGACCCCCCAGGGGATTTCGAGAAGTCATTTCAGAAAGAACCAACATCCCTAAGACAATGCCGCCACCTGACACCTAAATACCAGGAGAGGACACAACAGTGACTCGTCCTCAGTCTCGGCCTGGTCCCCCCGCCACTCCCCGAGCATTGCTGGGCAAGGACCGAACTCTGAGGAACTCAGAACAGCAGCGCTCAGCGCTCAGCACATGTGGAAGCTTACAGGCACTCGCCAGGGCTCCCATCCCGCGTGAGGCCCACTTCAGCACTCAGGCCTCCCGAGAATGCGTTCATCTCTCAGAACGGCCCTGAGATGCCAGCGTCAGTCTCTTCACTTCACATATGAGGAAAGAGAGTTTGGGGGTGGGGGGGAAGAGAAGAAAGAGAAAGGGAAATCTCCCCAGGAAGCACTGGGGCTGGGCCGGACCCCAGGATGGTGGCTCCAGGTCGCCAGCATCCCTCTAGCCCCCCGCGCTCTTGCAGCACTTAGCGTGCTCCAGCATTAAGGGTGTCAGTGCCCAGTACTCAGGACATTGACTGGGGGCCGCTGGAAGCTTCAAACAGTGAGGACACCCTCGTCAACGCAGGAGGTCCCACCCAGGGAAGGCCTTCAAGGACCCTGAGCAAGCAAGGGCAATCAGGGACCCCCGGCTCCTGACGATGCTTCAGGTAGCAGACGCGCTGCACAACTGCCATTTGCAAGAGCAAGTGAGAAGGGTTGCATGATTCGGCTTGAGACCCCCCCTACCGGCTTCCCACTGCCCTAGGGATGAAATCTGACTGAGAGGGATGCCTGGGTGGCTCAGAGGTTAAGTGTCTGCCTTTGGCCCAGGGCCTGATCCTGGAGTCCTGAGATCGAGTCCCACATCGGGCTCCCTGCATGGAGCCTCCTTCTCTCTCTGCCTATGTCTCTGCCTCTCTCTCTGTGTGTCTCTCATGAATAAATAAATAAAATATTTAAACAAATAAAATAAAATAAAATAAAATCCGACTGAGAGCACCCTCGGCTCAGCTCACCCCTCTGCCCAGCCCCACTGCCACCGTCACCACCCACCACCAAAACTACACAGTCCCCCTCACCCCGAAGGCCTCAGCTCCGCAGCTACCTGAGCCCGACTGCGCTCAATAGCACCACCTAAAACAGCCCCCCTGTGCTCACCCTCCTAGCACTTGAGACACACGGGAAGTTCATGAGTCTGTTCATGTCATGGCCGTCTGTCCTCCCCTCTGTCCTGGCAAGTCCTCAGGGCGGCCTTTGCCTTCTGGCTCCCTGATATACAGGCTAATAAGCAGGAGCACAGGGAGGTGGGGGTCCTGCCGGCCTGTCCCCTTGGCCTCCTCCCCAAGCCACGTGGCCAGTGCCAGGAACGGCAAATAGCACTCTGGGCCCCCATTCCCATTTCAGCTCCACATCAGGCAGAAGGGCCAATGGGAGGACCAGAGACCACAAAATAAAGAAAGGATCACACAAACAACGCGTGCAGTGGGGCAGGGGTCACAAATGTCAGACAAAGGCCTGGAGGGGGACTGCCCCTCCAGGGAACGCATGGCCACCCAGCCTCTAAGGGCCAGTTCTCCAGCTCTGAAAATGGCAGATGCATTAAACGTCAGCAATTACGGTCGGTGGAGGGGGAAAGAAACTAGCAGCTGTCCCCACTGGCAACATGTTCACTCCAAACACAAAATGGCTACTGATAACAAACCCACAAACACGGGACTCACCTTTGGCTCACCCGCCCCATAGTCCAAGAATTTACCACAAAGAAACACACAGCAGACAAAAATAATTTACTCCAAGCCTGGCACTTCTCGGTTTGTTTTTTTTACAATGAGTGAAGAGACTCAGTGCAAAAGCAAAAATCACAAACAAACAAACCCGGCTGGTGTGCCCTCCTCCCCTGGCTCAAATAATCTAAATTGGAATATTACACAGTCATTCAGCAGCATGACCTGGAAGATGTAGAGAGGAAAATGCTAGAAAATAATGCTAAGAAAGCAGAATGCAAATAAGCAGATTGGTCATAGCTGCTATTTACTGACACTCAGCTCTGACCCACATACTCTTCTAGGCAAATGATGGGTGTTTGTGGCATCCCTATGTTTGGATATGGAAACAGGCCTTGAGAGGTTCAAGACCACCCAGGGCAGGGGGACCTGGGAAACAAGGCAGCCTGGCCTCAGGGCGAGCCCTCCTGGGTGGGACAACACATCACCCACCAAAACAACAGGTGAACTGCTGTCGTCAGGCCCTGCACACCCCAAACACACTCACCTGCCGGAAAGGGAAGTGCCTGGAGGCAGAAGTAGGAGTGTTCTGATGTGCTCCAACCGTCTTTACCACTTCGCTAAATAATTAATTTTTGCTAACAGGCTCTGTGGGTTCTTAAGTACCAAAGGGCCTCGTAGGAAAAGCAGGAATGTGGGCCTGGCCACACGGTCCTCTCTTGGGCACCTCATAACAAGAATATACACCCAAAAAGTCCAGGATAAAAACCCTTTGCCACTTCAGAGGCATCCAGAAGGGGAAGGCTGCTTGGCAGGGACTTGTCAGTCATCCCCAATCACTGAGGATGAAGTGCACCACTGTGCCGAGGCAGCCACCGATATCCATGATTACATGAAGCCAGGGAAGCCACTTGGCAGGATGTGAGAGAATGTTCCCTGCATCACAGAGAAGAGTTGGGGATCCTCTGCCAGGCTCCTCAGGGTCTTTGAGAGTCAAGCATCTCCTGAGTAGAATCCCCTGTGCTTCACGTGCTGGGATGGAATTCTTAATCTGGACAGCTCTCAGGACACTATTCTTGGGACTCCCTGGGACTGAATGAGTCCTCCCCACCCCAGCCAAAATTCCTATGTGAAGCCCTAACCTCCAGTGGGACCGTATTTGGAGGTAGGACCTTTAAGAAGGTAATTAAGGTTAAATGAGGTCCTACGGGTGGGGCCCTAAGTCAGTAGGGCTGGGGTCCTTATAAGCAGAGGAAGAGACACCAGGAATGCAGAGGCAGCCAGAAAAGGCCATCTGCAAGCCAAGGGCAGCGGCCTCACCAGGGACCAACACTGTGGTCACCTGGACCCCCAGCCTCCTAAACTGCAAAAAAGATCTGCTGTTTGGGCCACTCAGCCTGTGGTACTTTGTCAAGGCCACCCCAGCTGATGCCCCAGGCACCCAGACAGGCTCGCTCTTCTTATTTTTCTCGGATGTCACAGTGGCACAGGCAGGATGAGGGGGACACATATCAAAACCACCTTCTACCCAAAATTTCTAAAGAATCCTGAGCTCTCATCCAGAACATATACAAGTGTGTGTGTCCAGAAGGCTCACTAAAATTTGCAGCCACTTCAGCAAACAGGGAGCCACCACCCTCTGCCCCAAAAGCACAGCATCACGCCCCAACACACAAAGGACATCGATATAAAGTATCAAGAGTCAGGATCCCTGAGTGGCTCAGCTGCTGAGCATCCGCCTTCAACTCAGGGTGTGATCATGGAGTCCCGGGATGGGGTCCCACATCGGGCTCCTTCCACGGAGAGCCTGCTTCTCCCTCTGACTATGTCTCTGCCTCTCTCTCTTTCTCTCTCTGTGCCTCTCATGGATAAATTAAAAAAATCTTTTAAAAAAATTAAAAAATAAAGTATCAAGAGTCAAGCTGTGGGTGTGATGACACATCTGCTCAGAGATTCAAGTTATACCGTGCATAGGTCCCTACTTGCCAAAGATACCAAATAAGAAAACTAGATTGACATTTTTGGAAGATCGTAGAAGACAAGAAAAAGAACCAAAATCTCAGCCATCGGCATGATAACAGATGACCGTGGTGTCAACACACAAGTAGGGCCGGCTGCTTCCTCTGGCAGAAAGTGGCCCGGGGAGACCCACAGAGGTGCCGACAAAGCAGACTGTGGTCACCTGTCAGGAAGGGACCTCACCCCAGGAAGCAGGGAACTGCCTGGAAGCATAATGCCGGGTACCCGCTGGGGCGCACGAAGATGCCTGTGCTCTGACAAGTGGCAAGACCTGGTGTTCATGCCCACAATCTCAAGGTTGCTGTTCTTTCCAAGACAAACGTAAGGCAGGCACCAGTGTTCTCTGAGACACACCTCAGAGCCGGAATAAAGCCTCAGCCCTCTATACAAGATGTAACCCACGCGGAGAGAGAGCTTTGCAGATGCAGAAAGACAAGGAGTAAAGGAGCAGAGACTCAGACAAGAGGCCGTCTGTCCCTTCTCACCCCCTCTGGTTTCTTCCAGGACAAAGACATCCCCACCACCCTCCTGCTGCTGCTCACTCACTGGCCTCTCCTCACAACAATGGGAAGGGGTCCCAGACAGAAGCTGGGCCAGGCAGTGACATCCAGGCCGACTTAACATCGGTTCCTTTCCAGTGTCTTTATTTTCAGTTACCTGCTATTTCAGGCAACTAACAGCGGTTCTGCACTCACTGTACTCATGCAAAGCTCCCTTCTTAAGTAAAGGCATTCAGGTTTTCTTAAGTGCACCAATTTAAAAAGAAAAAAATTACAGGGTTAAGTACTGGTATGGCAGTAAATAAATAACTGAGCTTTGAGAGCCAGCGACTTCAGGGTTCTCCTGCCCCGTGTACAGACCTACAGGTATCCACTTGGCTGACTCCACCTAAGGAGCACCATAATGAACTGCACACTTTCATTACACAGAGTAAGACTGGTCCTTCCCACGGTGCCTCCCTTACAGAGTCTGCCCATTTCCTCCTTCATCCCCAACTCAGGAGAATGCCAGCTGTCTCCCAAACTCTGTTTTTCCTCCCCTATCAATGAACACCCTAATAGGGCAGTGGGGTCACTGCCTCCCTAGCAGCCAGCAGAGACTGTGGGACTGATGTTGGCAGGGCCAATGGGATACTGAGTGTGCCTTCTAGGAGAGGGCCTTAGAGCTGCGGCAGGGGGTCACCTGTTTAGTACCACGGGCCCACTCTACAGCCTGGTGAAGCCCCTGGGCCTCTTCTCAGAAACATAGTTTAAGATACATAAGACACACAAGACTACAAAGGAAACTGAATATATTGAAAGTGAATTATCAAAATGTAAAAAAAAAAAAGTGACCTAATGCATAAAATTATTTAATATTACATTAAAAGCTGTTTTCCAGCAGAAACAACATTCTGAGATTTTTCTCATGTTGGGGTTCTCGAGGGTGCCTGTGGACTTCCATCAGTGACAAAGTCACCCATTTTGCTGACACTGCTGTGGTTTCTAGGGTTTGCTGCTACTTTCATAATTGAGGGAAATGTAAATTTCAGGCAGAGAAACCAGTTGCAGAGAAAAAAGTTGTAATTTCTTACCCTCTGCAAGTTCAGACTCTGAATCCTACCTATGGAAATGGAAAACATCTCTCCTTTACTCCCTCCCCCTTCTGCTGCCTGGGAGGAGAATGGGATGGCTTGAGCTAAAACAGCCGTTTTGGGCCATGAGGCAAAATGGAAGGAGTCCCAGTCTCTGAAGAACATGGAGCCACATACCAGCCTCAGCCTGTCTGCTCTGGAAAAAGAGATGAACTTCTACCTCTGAAGGTACAGTTAGTTTATTCTTTATTATATAAAGCCACATGAACCTAATCTCTAATACTTTTTCTCAGTAGAAAGGTCAGAAACTATCTGAACCTAATCTTCAACAACCTTCATGCTTCGAGAGAGACACTCTTCCTTGCTTCCAAAAATGATTCCTCCAGGGCTAAAGGAAATCCAACTAGCACAGTTCCTCTGTAGCTGACGACCTTACAGGAGGCAAGTCCCTAAACCTTGAACAACAGAAGTTTCCCTCTAACTCAGTGCTGTTCCATCTCGGCAGCGTGTCCTTTACAGCGTGCACACGTCCAAGCACCACGTTATTCACCACAGCTCAGGAAGCTTAGAACCGCACACACACTTCAATTCCATGACCAGGTACACACATGCCTGGTTTTACCCCACATTTCGTGAAGTCCACAGTGCAACAGCAAGCACAAAGCCACTCCACTGATATGCAGCCCCAAAAGTCACCCAGTATGGGTGGAGGACATGCAGAAAGTACTTACTAATTGTCATCGACTCTGGCACGGAGGCAGAAGGTAACAGGCTGCTCAGAGGGCTTCCCTGGCTGGGAGGACTGGCTTCGACACTGGGAGAAGGCAGACAGAAGGAAGTTAGACTCGGCCACTGGAAATACACAACCTCATCATTCAAAAAACTAGCAGGTGCTGAGTGTACTCAGGTGTACCCACCAGAAGCCGGGGAGGCAGCCCTTCAAAATCACAGGCAACCCTCATCATATGCAGATTGCAGATTCCCTATTCACAAATTTGCCTTCTCACTGAGGTTATTTGTGTCCTCGAAATCAATACCTAGTATTTTTCTAACACAATCAGCAAACATGGCACCCAGGGTGGCTCAGTGGTTGAGCGTCTGCCTTTGGCTCAGGTCGTGATCCCGGAGTCCTGGGATCAAGTCCCTGCATCGGGCTCCCCGAAGGGAGCCTGCTTCTCCTTCTGCCTGTGTCTCTGCCTCTCTCTGTGTGTTTCTCATGAACAAATAAAACCCTTAAAAAATAAAATAAATAAATAAAATAATAAAAAATCAATGAAATAAAATAAAATAAAATAAAATAAAATAAAATAAAATAAAATAAAATAAAATAAATAATAAAATAAAATAAAGCATAAAGGGCTCTGCATCCTGGATGGAGCTGGTGACACCAATCCTCCCTGACAGTGTACTCCCTGTACAGAGACCTACAGGTGGTGTCACCATCGGACAGCAAGGTCCTATAGACTCAGGGAGAGAGCATAACATCAAGCATACTTTGAGGTAAAAAGTGACTCCCATCCTGGAGCTAAGGCTGAAAATGCAGATGGGATCTATCCCCACTCACTGAAGTTTGCACCAAATTTAAAACATGAAGACAGAAGAAAACAACTGGAAAAGCACCGAAGATCCTGGCAGTACCCGAGAGACTTCAGTGTCCATCCTAGCTCTGTCACCCAACATGCGATGACTTTGAGCAACTCAGTTTCCCTTTGAGATACTTTCACTTGAAAATCAGAAAACAATACGGGGCTTACTGCCATATGCCAGACTAAGCACATCTCAAATAGAGGAGAACTAAGTGGCTCCAACAGTATCTAATATTAAAATCGTGCGTTAAATGTCCACAATAGCCAAACTGTGGAAGGAGCCTCGGTGTCCATCGAAAGATGAGTGGATAAAGAAGATGTGGTTTATGTATACAATGGAATATTCCTCAGCCATTAGAAACGACAAATACCCACCATTTGCTTCAACGTAGATGAAACTGGAGGGTATTATGCTGAGCGAAGTAAGTCAATCGGAGAAGGACAAACAGTATATGTTCTCATTCATTTGGGGAATATAAATAATAGTGAAAGGGAATATAAGGGAAGGGAGAAGAAGTATGTGGGAAATATCAGAAAGGGAGACAGAACATAAAGACTCCTAACTCTGGGAAACGAACTAGGGGTGGTGGAAGGGGAGGAGGCGGGGGGGTGGGGGTAAATGGGTGACGGGCACTGAGGGGGGCACTTGACGAGATGAGCACTGGGTGTTATTCTGTATGTTGACAAATTGAACACCAATAAAAAATAAATTTATTATAAAAATAAAATAAAATAAAATAAATAAATAAAATAAAATAAAATAATAAAATAATAAAATAAAATAAATAAAATAATAAAATAAAATAAATAAAATAATAAAATAAAATAATAAAATAAAATAAAATAAAATAAAATAAAATAAAATAAAATAAAATAAAATAAAATAAAATAAATAAAATAAATCATGCGTTAGGGCAGCCCGGGGGGCTCAGTGGTTTAGCACCGCCTTCAGCCCAGGGCATGATCCCGGGGTCCCAGGATCAAGTCCCATGTTGGGCTCCCTGCATGGAGCCTGCTTCTCCCTCTGCCTGTGTCTCTGCCTCTCTCTGCCTCTCTGCCTCTCTCTCTCTCATGAATAAATAAAATATTTTTTAAAAATTGTGCATTACTGTGACTGAATGCTAAAATCAGGCATAACACTAGAGGCAGCACCCAGGTATGACCCTCACCCCATAAAAGTAAAGGTGGTATGCAAATGAAGTTTGATAAACACTGTCTCTCATGCTCTGACACCCTTGGCAACTTCACATTATATGATGCAAGCTACACCTGAACATTAGTGTGAACTAAGGCCTTGACCTTGAATCCCAAAAGGTGTGCTCCTACCTTTAAAAGAGAATAAGGGATCCCTGGGTGGCGCAGCGGTTTGGCGCCTGCCTTTGGCCCAGGGCGCAATCCTGGAGATCCGGGATCGAATCCCACATCAGGCTCCCGGTGCATGGAGCCTGCTTCTCCCTCTGCCTATGTCTCTGCCCCTCTCTCTCTCTCTCTGTGACTATCATAAATGAATAAAAAATCAAAAAAAAAAAAAAAAGAATAAAAAGCACAGTTGTGAACAGGACAACTCAATCTCAAAAACAATTTGGCTTCCGAATACTAACCTGTACCGGGGACTGGGCTCCGGGAGAATGTGATCCTCTGGTCCTGTCCCATTCTCCAGGCTTCCGAGGGGGGCATCTGTGCACAGAGAGCAATTGCAGAGAGAAAGTCAGCTGTCTGTTTTCATTTCATTTTCTCCATGAGGCAAGGACACAGTGCAGACACTGGCTCTGCTAAATCAGTCCACTTACAGATGTTTCCTCACCTGCTCACCAGATTTTAATCTGCTGCTTGTTTCATTCTTTGGGCCATAATCTCAGATTTGGGACCAATCACTGATGGGAGGCCCCATCCTCCCACTTAACCTTTTTGACCTTGAGCCACCTGGAATTATGCATGAAGTCCACATTCAGAGCCAGCCTCAGGATCAGGGAATACTAATCAGCTGTTAGATAAAAACGCTCTCGCTGCAGGGGCTTCTGACAGACACAAGGGGGCAGCACAGCCTAATCACTGACAGCACCTGCCTGCATCAAAACCAAGTGCCCTGCTGCTTTCTAGAAAGCCACCTCCCTGCTCAGAGAAGGGTGGTGTGGGAAAGGCATTCGGAAGAAGTGAGGCCACAGATAATCTCCAGAGGCACTGAAGATTTTCATAAATGTATTAGCTGCTGTTTGAGTCGCTTTCCAGAAAAAAGTGCCAATGCATGGCCCTCAGGCTGGCCGGGGACACAAAGACTGGGACCAGCCATGGTGGCACGTGCCCTTTGGAGAAACTCCTGGCTTCGCTCACTGCAGAGCCAGGCCCAGATGGAGGATGGGACACACAGGTGGAAGGGACCACCCCTCACTGCCCTCAGCCCCACGGCCGCCTCCCTGTCATTCCATTTCTGCCTGACTCTCTTCCTGCTTGAGGCTCCCCAGCTCTTACGGCGTTGTACCAGGGGATCCTAATGAGAAAATTATTCTTCACTGTTTCTTCCACCCTGCTGTCCCCATTAAGCTATTCCACTCACTCCTGGAATTTTTTAAGAAGTTTGAAGGGGAAACAGCGAATGTCTACCCCTCAGCTTCCCTCCCTACCATTGTGGTTCATTTAAGGTTGCAGGCTTGGCCTCCAATTTTACATCAGCGAGTCACCTAGCATCTTTGCGACATGGTATCCTCAACTATGAAAGGGGTAACACCGGTGACTACCATATGGGCATTTTAATAACACCAACCGTATGTATGATCAAACTCCTATTTTAATACACGTCTGCTTTGGTGAGAATAGTCACTGAGTGGCTGCTAGTGCAGCTCGCTCTAGAACCCAGCCCGCCTACCACAGCTCCCACCATCACCTTCATCATTGCCCCCACCCCCTCTGTCCCCCTCGGCAAACCCAACAAGGTGCCAGCTACAGCTCCCCCTTCATGAAGAGGACAGCTCCAGAGTACGCACCTCTGGCTGGGACCTCAAGCCTGAATCTTCATCCCACAGGGCTCACTGTCTGCCTGAAAGCTCTACTGGAATACCCTGCAGGGCCCACCACCTGACCATGACCATGCAAACCAGCCTCTTCTGCCACCCTCTCCGCTGGACCACGGCCTCTCAGAGTGTAGCACCCCTGCCCCCATCATGGCACTTAAGGGTACCCCAGACCTGCCGGTTCCACTTCATTCCACTCCTCATCCACTGCCACCATAGTGCTAAGGCTCCATGCCTTCTACGAGTCTCCTGCAGGGGGTCCCCACAGTTCTGTTTCACCCCTGCTAATCCAACTCATGGCTGTTGGATTCCTCTCCCTGAAGCGAAAACAGAGACTCTGACATGCACCACGGAAATCCACGGCAGGAGCAATGGCCAGCACAGCCTACCAGCATTCCAGATACCATGCCTCCTCAGCCCAGGTGATCTGTGATCTCCCCCAGTAACCTACCACCTTGAGCAGTGATGCTGCAGGGGGTCTGACACTCCGGGGTGCAGAGCTACCTCTCAGTATGTGCCACTCATCCACAAGGCACCCTGTGAGGTTCACTACTATTAGTTTAATTTTATAAATGTGGAGACGGCCAGGGAAGATTTCAGGGACCTGTCCCAGACCGCCAGCACATGAGAGTCTGAACCTCACTCTGCCCAGGGGCAGAGCTGAGCCCTTACCCACTTCATGATCTCTCTGCACAGCTGATCTGAGCTGCATACCCCTCCCTCTACAGGTCCTTGGACTCCCTGCCCCATTCCTTTGTCTACACTGTGTCCCCACCTGGATATCATTTTTCCAACTGCCAGGTGTCCACTCCCTTTGGCATGCCCCATCCCCACGTGCCTGGTCCACCCACTCACTCTTCACCCACTCTGCAAAGGATTCCTGAGCCCCCCACTGTGGGCCTGACTCTAGCCAGGGCCAGAGTCATACTGGAACCAGACAGACATGAGTCTGTCCTCACAGACCTCAAAGACCAGCAGGGGGAGAGGAATTACCAGGTGATTATACAAACACACGGTTACAAGCTGAGGTCAGGGTGCTGGGGACGTAAGAGGTGTATGGCAGTGTGAACATGAGGCCTGGCCCGCCTAGAGAGTGGGCAGAGGAGCCCTTTATAAGCCAGCACCACGTGGGCTGCCCCCCGCCCCCCCCCCCCCCCAAGGATGCACACAGGGTGCAGGAGGCAGGAGGAGAAAACCTGGAAGTGGAAGCAGGCTGGTGTGCCCAGGGGCATGGAGCTAAGGAGAAATGGGAGATCAGGCTGTGCAGCGAGCTGGGGCCTGGGGGGTACAGGGCGGCCACAGTGAGGATTCTGGATTTTATCCTCAGTGCACACTGAAAGGGTTTGGAGGAGAATGATGCAACCTGACTTATGTTCTAAGAAATCACTCCGGTTGCTAAAAGAAGAATGGCCAGGGTAGGGGTAGGGGTAGCAGAGAGAGCTGTTGGTGTCCCTTGTCCCCCCCTTACATGCAAAACTGCAGGGGGGAGGGGTCACCTCTGGATCTCCCCGGAGCCTAGCATGGTGCTGGCACAGAGCAGGACCACCCAGTAGTTGCATAAAGAAAACCATGAGCCCTGAGTGGCACATGACCCCCATGAGTGGGGGTGGAGACCACACACAATACAGGCTTGGGGGGTGGGGCACCACAGTATCCTGACTCTCCAAAAGTAACATTACCCCCTGGGAGTCCAGCTCCCAGGCCAACCGTCTCAGATCGGAGCAGCGCTGCAAAAGAGCCTCTTCAACCTCAACCAGCAACCCCAAAGACCCACTGGTAGGACAACACGTTGAATATTCTACCCAATGGGGAAATGAAAGTTCGAGGACCCAAGGTCTGAAATGAACAAACAAGCCCTCAGAAACTGACTGAATTTACTACAACGCAACACTAAACCCAGGACCCTCGGTGAGGAGGCGAGCAGTAATGTTCCACGTGTGCAGTGGGTAGAAAAATGGGTTTTTGTTCACCTCCATTGAGTATTCGTAGTTGAAACAAACTTCGGGGGTTCTCTCTCCCTTGCAGCTTCAAAGAGATGTTGGTAAACGCGCTTTGCTCAGTTGCAGGTAATAGACGTGCCCAGAGGAATGACTGTATCTAATCCTCCTTCCGGGCCTTGTGGGACCCTGGCTGGTATCTTCCTTCTCTGAGCCTCTAATCCCAGAAATGCAGCTCCAAAGCACAGCCCCTTAATCCACAAGGCCTCCTTGTCCAAGAATCAGAGGATAATACTTCTGTGTTCAGAGTCCCCTTCTCTGCCATCCTCTCCCTCCTCAGATTTAGCTACCGAAAACATTCATCTTTCTTCACCATGTGCCTCCCCACCTCTTCCTCTAAATGCCCTCAAGGGCACTAGAGGCACTAGAGGCAGTAACACTTTCAAAGATGATGAGAAGGTCTCTTAAGGGTAGAGTCCTCTGTGTGCAAAGCTGTCATTAAGGACACAAAACAGCTCCCAGTCACAATGAGAAGGAATAATTTAACTTTCCTTTGTAGGAAGATGTCAATTTGAAGGGACACCGGTCAGAAATGAGCAAAAGAAAAGGAGCTGGGAGAGACATGCTGACATCGTGCACCCAGAGCCACCCAAGGAAAGGCCTCTCTGGCAGGCAGGCCAGACCCAGCACCTCTGGACCAAGTGCCACCCAAGGGAATGAGCATCGGGCCAGGAGGGACTTGAAGCAGCCTGGCATTCCCATCAGGTAGCAGATTCCTCCAGTTCTGATTCTAGTATCTTCTGCAGCCCGAGCATAATTTGTCTTCCTATGCAACTCCTACCCACAGTGACTTTGCCCCTGAGGCTGTCACAAGCTTCCAGGACGCCTGGCAGCTTCGTTACTAGAGTAAATTAAAAAGTTGGCAGCCCAGCTCATACACAGCATTTCTGATGAGGATAATCACGATAAGCTGGACCTCGGGGTCCACTAAAGGGACCAGATGAAGCCTCTGGGTCAGGAAGGCTGGAAGGTAAGCAGTGGGACCCTGGGAAAGCTGAAAGGGGGATGCCTTCACACCAGGATGCTGGAGGCCAGCCAGAAGCCTCTCCCTGGAGACACTGCAGGAAAGCCCAGAGGGAGGAAGAGCGGGGAGTTCTCTAAGACTAAACCCCAACACAAACGGCAGGCAGCAGTGCCCCAGCCCTCAGCCCTCAGTCCCCAGGCCCAGATGGGTGAGAGGAACCCAGCTAAAAAAGGAAGGAGCCACTGAAACAAAACAGAGCACCAAGGGCACCTGACAGCCCAGCGACCATTACAACCCAACACAAAGGCCCCCTTGGTAGGGAGGGAGACAAGGTGAGTGGGAGGGACACTGGCTCATCAGGCGGACGCCATATGGTCCCAGATAGGTGTCAGGACCACCTGCTCTCTGCAAGCTAAAAGCTTCTGGCTGAGGACAAAAGGGGAGGGAGTGAGAGAGGGCAAAGACTCTCAAAGGAAAGAGGAGAAGGGCAGACCCCATAGGGAAGTGTGGGGCACAGAATGGGGGAGACACAGGAGCACCCTCCATTCCAACCATCAGCTCCCGGCCCACACACATCCTACACCAGGTGCCCCGCCACGCCACTGCTGCGGTGCCACAGCAGGCTTTCACGAGGCCTTAGCTGGGGCCTGGCACCTTGCCCCACGTTCACATGGGGAGCCTTCACTACAAATCTGAGAGAAAGGTAGGGTAACAGTGACCAGCCTTTCCTCACAGGCTGTGGTGGAGAGGGATGTACTCATCGGATGGGCCACCTTATGGTCCTGGGCTCACTCCAGGACAAGGGCTGGCTGCTGTTACCACCGTCGGTTGCACCTTCCAGAGAGGAGACCCGCTGGTGGACTGAGTCACCCACCACACACACTCAGCAGCCCCAGTTCCCTGCTGCTCAGAGGGGAACCCACCCTGCCGGTGCGGCTCCTGGGGCTGGGCCATCTGATCCCCACCCCAGACGGCTGCCAGCTGGCGTCCCACCCGCCCCTGCGTGCCAGCTACTTTGGGTGGGTTTCTGTGCCCGCCAGTGACAAGGAACAACAGTCTATCATCTGGTTCAGACTGTAGGCAGCTTCCTGAGCAGTTGGTGGGCCTCCGTTATGATTTCTTAAAGCTGGCCTTGGAAGGGTGAGAAGGTGCCTGTGGGGAGGTCAGGGGGGCACTAGGGCCTTACTCACCCAGTGGTGCTGTGGGGCAGTGACGGCCACCTGGCACTGCACTGAGCTGCTCCCTGCACAAGGGGCCCCTCCTCCCCCTCCCACCATTCCCCCAGGACCTGCTTTAGCTCAAGAAAACAGTAACAAACCACAGGAGAGCACACTCAACCAAATGGAAGGAGTCAGGATCACTTATCTTCTCCCTGTACAGGCAGGTCTGAAGCAAGCTGCTCTCTGACCCCCACGTGCTTTGCTGCAAAGGGTGCTGGAGACTTTAGAGCTAAGTGTTCTCTAACTTTCTCCCTCAAAGGCAAAATTAAGGGTCACCATTTGTGGTCAGTTTGTACATGACCAAGTTCCCAAAAAATCACTAGTAAGGAAAAAAAAACAGGCTTCGGGGCTCCTTCTTGACTTGTCAGCTGCTCTGGCCCAACACACCCGCTCTGGTTAGGAACAACTCAAACACTCCGGTTCAGCAAGAAGAGAAGCCAAACCCTTATTCCCTTCCAGTCTCCCGCTCTGAGCCCCATGCCTCTTTGCTCCCTCATGCCTACAGAGAACTGGTTCTCCAGCCAAAGCACAGGAGTGGAGGGAAGGAGGAGTCAGGAAACACCCACCTGCAGGGCTGTAGGAGCCCACTCCGCTGACCGGAAAGAGGACTTCGGCATCACCGTGCAGCACCTGCAGAGGAGCCCAGCTGTGCATCTGGGAGAGGTGGGTGTTCCCATCCAGCGGCCTAAGGTGAGAGAATACAGCTGCGTGACAGACCGAAGAGCCTCTGAGGGCTCAGACCACCACAAGCATCGGTGGGCCTCCCTCAAGTTCCCTCTTGGGAACCAACCAGACCGTGACAGGGCTAAAGATAGGAGGCCCATGCAGTCCAGATCCAGACCTCATGCATCCATTCTTCCAACCAGTATTTACTGAGCACCTACTGTATTCCAGGCTCTGTGCTCACACAGATTTTGTGCTGGCCAAAGAGCCAGCCAACAGTGTTCATCTTGCCCTCGAGGAGCCTACAGTCTGGTAGGGCACCAGGACATGAATCCCACAATCCCACAAGAAGATGTAAGACAGCAGCTCAGATTTGCAGAGCTGGTCAGGAAGGCCATGGAAAGTTTCCCTGAAGAAGGGAGGTTAGAGGTGAGAGCCAAAGGCAAGAGCCACAGTAAACGGAGCAAAGAGGACAGAGGGGAGAATGCAGGAGAGGGAATGGCACGTGCAAAGTTCTGAAGCAAGAGGAAGCACGGAGTCCCAAGCTCTGAAATGATGTCAGCCAGGTGACCTGGGGCTAGCGTCCCTTCGCTTCACTGGTTCTCAAACACTCATTAGTAAAAGTGCAGAATCAGACCTAATTGCATCTGGGTCCCTCCCAAGAAAAGGGGTCAGCTTAAAGATTAACCGGGCTCATATGACCAGTTATGTCGTCACCTTATCCACGAAGTACAAAAGCAACTTGGACCATCTTTGTCACACCAGCTGGTTCAGTTGAGTTTGTTTGGGGAAGGATTTGCCCACAGGAGCATTTGCCTCTGGGCAATTAGGAAACAGTAATAAATGCCAGGCTGTATTTGCAGGGGACTTTAAAGTTTATAAAATCACTCTGTAACTCAGTTGTAAAGGAGCCTAAAACTTCTTTAGAGGAAAGATGGGAGGAGGGAAGGAAGGGGAGAAAAAGGGGACACAAGGTCCAGGAGATGCCATGACTCATTCAAGTTCAGCATCCTGGACAGAACAGAGGCTTCAGGGGTCTGAGCCCCCATCTTTCAAACCCCAGTACAACGGGCCTTGTGGCTGCTGCCGACATGATATAGGTAGGCTTTTTTCTTTTGATTTAGAGCAGAGATCAACACAATTTTTTTTGTAAAGGACCAGACTGGAAATATAGGGTTTGTGCCCATAAGTATCCTTCTCTTTTAAAAAGTAACCACCAGGGATCCCTGGGTGGCGCAGCGGTTTGGTGCCTGCCTTTGGCCCAGGGCGCGATCCTGGAGACCCGGGATCGAATCCCACGTCGGGCTCTCGGTGCATGGAGCCTGCTTCTCCCTCTGCCTATGTCCCTGCCTCTCTCTCTCTCTGTGACTGTCATAAATAAATAAAAATGTTCAAAAATAAATAAATAAATAAATAAATAAATAAATAAATAAATAAATAAATAAATAAAAAGTAACCACCATTCTCAGTTTGGGGGAGAATCTTGGCCTATAGGCTACTTTGTCCCTGCTTTCAGAGGCCTGCCACTTAGAGATTTTCCTTTCAGCCCTCTCTAGCTTTTAGTCAGACATTTGGCTATGAGCAAGAAATGGGAAACAATCCTAACAGAACTGTGCAGAATCCATTATTTTATCCTGCAGGTCACACCCACAATGAGCCCCTCAGAAGCCAAAGCCATACTGGGATGGGGCTGTGGGGTGAACTGGGCTGTACCTCTAGAATCAGCAGAGAACTGCCCTCCCGGGGCTCTGATCCAGCAGCTGGTGACAAGGGGGCTCCCAGACACCCAGGGGCGCTCCAGGGCACCCCTCAGGAGAAAGCAGCAAAACCACCAGCCCTTTCTGGGCCACTGCACTGGCTCCAGGCGGGTGGGATTTTCCGCTGTTTATTCTAAGGGGAAATTTTGCAGCTTCACTTCCCAGCAACATACCCAGAGTGCAGGTGAGGACAGGCTCCATCAGGTGAGGTTTTAGAACCCAAGCAAAAGTGCCCAAGGGCCACCACCCCCAATGTGATTTACACTGAAGTGAGTGCTAAGGCGGAGACCAATTCAGAGTATGTGCCATCATTGGCTTACTAACTCAATAACAGGTGCTGCTTTTCATTAGAAAAACCAAACGCTTATTTTAAAACCTAGAAAGTGCCAAAAAGAGGAGGGGGGCGGGGAATACACCAAAAGCCACACTCCCAAAAACAAAACTGACTTAGACACTCTTCCCTTGGTGTTTCTTTCTACACATACTTTTCTTTAGGACGTCGTAATGAAACTAATGCAGGACTCATAGTTTGCTTTTTTCATTCAATATTCATTCCAAAGTTGGTCTCCACACTATTGGCACCCTCTTAAATGTCATTTAAGAAGTTCAAGATCCTACCAGGTCATGGACAGAACAGCTGAATCACTATAGCCAACACCTGGAATTAATAAAATACTATATTAACTGTATTGGAATTAAAATGAAAAACTTAATTAAAAAAAAAAAAAAAGATGTTTGAGCCCTGAGACGCTAGGATGTTAAAGTGTAAGCTACAGAATAGTCGGCTGTTAACGGAGGTCAGCTCATGTTCTGCTCCTCTAAGTGCGGACTTTGGTATATATCTCTCCTCGGGATAGAGTCCCAGCGAAGGAATGCTTAATCGAGTGGGATAAACATTTCTAAGGCTCCTGACATCGCGTCAGACTGTCTTCCCAGGGGGCTGTCAACACAGGGGGTGGCCATCTGTGAGGATGCCCAAGTGCACCAGTCATCCATCCCTCAGTTGGTGCCTTCTGTGTGCCTCGAACACACCAAGCGCTGAGGACATGCTGAGCAAGCCCTCCCCCAGGGCGCTAACCCAGAGCTCGCCCTTTATCCAGTTATAAATCATGGCAAAATAGGGTGTCTACCGGCATTCTGTATTTGCTTAATTGCTAGTGAGGTATAACATTTGTCCCTATGTTTGAAATTCTTTTTGAATTATGTTTTCACCCCACGTCCCTACTGGTATCAGAGGTCACATATGAAATGGCAGAAAAATCCCTTCCTGTAATAAACATACGATCCTCTTTTAAGAAAAAAAACAAAAAGCAAACTGAATACATACAAATTTTGAGGTGGGAGGGACAAGATTTTTCCTCTGTCATCAAAGCAGTGGTTTAATTGCTAAGCAAACAGAAATGTAAACCCAACTTTTGGCCAACAGGGCATTTTGGAGGCAATCACAGCCCTTCTCCGGGATGGGCCACCTTTCCCTCACAAACTTGGCTGTGCTGTTCAACTGCTCAGGCCCCTCTAGGCTCCTAGACCTTTCATGTGAACATTAGTTTAAGATCAAAATGCAAGTATTACTCAGTAGGCCATGTCATCATTCCTCTGCTCTTCCCCAAGATGCTCTGCAGAACGTTCGATCAAGATCCCCCCCTTACGCCAGGGAGAGGCTGTCCATAACCTGTAGGAGGCCCAGTGGCCTCAAAGGGCCTGGACCCCTGGAAAGGTCACCCTGCACTGTTTTGTGTTTTACACATCACAATGCTGGAGGCACCTACCTTGGCTCACAAGCTGGCCTCCCCCCTCAGGCTTCCCTCAATGGCACAGTCTGGGGTAGGAAGAGAGATCACTGTGCCTGAGGCCAAAAACACAGAGTGAATCAACTCAGGGATGCACTCACCATGGACACACAGAAGGACACGGCACTTCCTGAAAGGCCCAGGTGAAGAACAAAAAGGGGAGGCTGCGGTAGCCTACTGTCAACTCAGCTAGGCCATGGTACCAGGGTATCTGATCAAACATTATCCCAGTTGTCTCTGTGAAGGTATTTTTAGGTGAGATTGACACTTCAGTCACTAGACTCTGAGTAGATCAGATCACCCTCCCCACTTTGGCTGGGCCTCATGCAATCAGTGTAAGGTCTTAACAGGAAAAGGCTAAGGTCCCCCAGAGAAGAAGAAATTCTACCAACAGCCTGCCTCTGGACTCAAACTGCAACTCTTCCCAGGGCCTCCAGCGTGCTGACCCACCCTACAGATTTGGGACCTGTCAAGCTTCCACAGTCACATGAGCCAATTCCTTAAAATAGATCTAGACAGACAGACATAGATGGACAGGCAGTAGTTCCCCTCATCATCCATGGGATATGTTCCAAGATCCCCAGGGGAGTCCTAAAACTGCACATGGTACTGAACCCTATATATACACTATGTTTTTCCTATTCATACACACCTGGAATAACATTTAATTTATAAATAAGGCATATTAAGAGAGTAACAACACTAATAATAAAATAGAACAATTATAATAATAATCTGCGATAAAAGTTATGTAAACGTGGTCTTTCTCACTCTCTCTCAAAATATCATACTGTATTACAGTCACCCTTCTTGTGATGACAGGAACTGATAAACTGCCTGCGTGATGATGAGATAGGGAAACTGAAGGACTCCATAAAAATCTGCTTTCTGCTCCTTTTCTTGCTTCTTTTCTTGATTAGACCCATACTTCCACTTTACACCTACCTCCTGATACATAAAGCATCTGTCCTCCTTGTAAGGGACAAGGAGTTAATGACTTCATTAGAACAGGTAACGTCTGAGGAGGGACCAGGTAAGAATGACTGGAGGAAGTCACCATCTACATATTCTCATCGATGTGTTCTCCACTACAGGCACTAGACATCTCAACACCAAGATCTCCTGGCTCCAAGGAATAACACCTGGATCCTCATGTTTGTTCTAACCAGTTCCTGGAAGCCTGAGAGGTTCCAGGAACCCCCAGACCCAGAACAAGGATGAGACTCCCTCCTTTCCTTCCTGGGTCTCCGAGACACTCTGTACCTGCCCTCTCTCTATGCCTTCCATAAACTTTGCTTTCACCTCTTGCTGGCTCACATTGGATTTCTAACCTGCATGCACTCAGGGACTCCCTTGGCTGGTCCTGTGGGACCCCCCTCTAGGTCCTTAGACCTGGCCAGCCAGCGTCAATGAGATGAAGTGGGATGAAGGCGCTGTGTAGTGTAGGCATAAGCCAGTTCACTACCAACCTTGTAATGATCCATGAGGAGGAGGAGTATTTGCTTCAGGACCATGATTGGCTACAGGAAACTGAAACCACAGAAAGGTAACTGTGGCAAGTGAACTCACAGGTAAGGGGGGATCCCCTCCCCTTGGTTCTGCTTCTCTGGAGATCGACTCACACAGCAGGTCGCAACATGCAGTTCCCAGGTAGAAAGCACTCACCCCATGACCAAGAGCAACAAACGCTTCAGGGAGGTGACCCTGACCAACCCGTCAGGAGTAGAAAAAAGGCTTGTACATGAAAACATTCATTTCAGAATGGCTGATAACAAAAAAGCAAAAACAAGAACAACAGCAAAAGCCAAAGACCTAAATACTGAACATCCAGGGGCAACATCAGCAAATCGTGATGTGTTGATCTGTCAACCAACTGATAGTCCTAATTATGTAGAAATGTGGGAAATATCTGACAGTAGAAGCTTGTGAGCACAGCACAACTGACCCTTCATCCCTGCTCTACCCACTGCTCTGACAAATCTCCACTCTCTGAGGAATCCCATCCTTCCATCCGTGAAGATGGTGACGCGCATTAGCCTCCCACGGGAGCTCCTGGTGTTGTAGCAGGGATGCTTGGGGCCCGCCCGGGCCCGGCCCACCGCAGAAGAACAACAAAGTGATGCTGCTAATACAGGTACCCATGTGAATGAAGATGAGAGCAGAGATCAGAAATAGGTATCATCTCATGAGAAAGAAAAAGACTCCTATTAGAATAGACGGGACTTGAGAAGCCTAGGGCCAGAGCGGCCATGCCCCACATCTCACACCTCAGGGTCTTGGCATCTCCATGTTCCTCACTCACCAGCTGGGTTTGAAGCTGGGGGTGGTGGATGGCACCAGGCACTGCCATGCCCAAGCGAAAAGGCAAGCTAGTTCACTTGGCATTTGGAGTAAGACCAAGCACAGGAATTCTCACAGAGCAGCCAGAGAGGCAGCAGTTGACCAAAGGCCTCCGTGCAATATCCCATTAACTCAGCAATCACTCTGAAAAGCAGGTGCTGTTTTTCTCCCAGGTTTCAGATGAGGTTCTGGGAGGTAAACTCATCCAACCTAAGCCATGCAGCTAGTAAGTGAGAACCCAGGCTGTCTCGATTCCAAGATCCACACTCTTAACTAGGCTCTTCTGCTTGATGCCTTCTCGTGCATCAAGGCTCTTCCATAAACACTCATCTACTGCAACACCACCGTTAAAGCAGCAAGCTCAGGCAAAGTCCTGTTCACACCTCTGTAGATAAACACAGAAACTGCCAGCGGGTGACTCTTGTCTAGAACAACGCTGCCTCTCTCCTGAGCTTCCTGTGCTAGGAGCAAGTTAGAGATACAAGGAATATCCAAGCAACAAAAACAAAAAACACATACATAAGGCAGGAATTTCAGAGCACCCATCTTGACACCAACTTTATAGTAAATACCTTCAAATATACTCCCTTCTGTTCATTCTCAGAAGGACAGTAAGCCCATGCTCCTTCTTCTTCAATCAAGATGAGAAAAGTGAATGATGCTCTTTACACACATAGTGTGCTTGGATTTCACCCAATACTGCCAAAAGAGAAAGCCATTAATGCACCACCCTTCATTAAAAGCTCAAGTGGCACTTACTTCTCAGGTGACCCTGAATGGCCCAGGCACTTCCTTCCTGACATGTTCCCATACGCATCATCCTCGTTGTCATCCACATCTTCATCATCAATGCTTTTCACATCGAGCTTCTGGTACCCAAACTCCCCATTCAGAGATAGAGAATCGATTTTCCATGAGCTGCTGCTCTGACTTCCGTTGGAATTTGGCCCAAAGGGGCTTTCAAAGGCAGACATGATATTGATGGAGGAGCGGTCTGAGTTCTCTTCTGAGCTCTCCCCTGCCCCGGGTATCTTTTTAAAAACATCACCAGAGTTCTGCTCCTCTTCCTCATCATCAAATGAGATAATGTTGGTCACCTTCTTTTTCTTCTTCCGCTCCTTTTTACATTTGGCATCTGGCAAAAGAAGATATGGTATGAGGAAGCAGCAGGCAAGATTAAGCCATGATTGAGCCATTTTGCCTCTATATTGTAGAAAATCCTCTACTATTCTCCTGAGAAATAAGATAAATTCAGATTTTCTTTTTTAAATCCTTGAGAAAAAAAAAAGTCTGTCTACAGGAGACTGAGCAAAATAGATGTGGGGCTCTACTTGTGATTTAAACAAACACTCCATAGAGCATACATAACAATCGTCCCTTGTAAGTACTTCAAGTCAGAGAGATGAAAGGACTTTCATTGTTTCACTTTGGAAAATACTCCTAGCTGATTAATGAGACCAAGAATATCAGTTTTGGGTGGTGGTCAACTGTTCAGCAGCCACCATTCATCCATCTCTGTAATGAGACTTCGCTGCTGCATGCATTGAGGGTGGCAACTACTTCTCCACCCCCTTGGGTGTGGGCTGGCTCAGTGCTGATTTTACCAATAGCATGCAGCAGAGATAACGGTGAGTTCTACAGCCCAGGAACCAGGATGTGCTGCACCCTCCTGGAACGCTGCCCTGAAACTCCCAGGGAAGGAAGCCAGTCTAGTTCATTAGAGCATGAGAGGCCACCTGTAGAAAAACAGATGCCCCAGCTAACAGTGAGCACTACTTCTAGGCACATAAGTGGGACCATCTTAGATCTTCCAGCTCAGCCACCAGTTCAGTGCAGCCCTATGAGGGAGCCCAGGTGAAATCAGTGGAACCATCTTGCCAACCCACAGATTCATTAAAAAATAATAAATCGTGGCTCTTTCAAGCCACTGCATTTTGGAGCTGTTTGTTACACAGCAAAGACTAAGTGAAACTGAAATCAAGGCTGCCTTTGTAACCAGTACTTACAGAAGTCAGTCTCTTCACCCATCTGAATCATCAAACTTGGCTGTGAGACACTTTGAACTGACTCTAGAAATTCCATCCCATCTAAACCAAGGTGTGACATGGTGATGCTTCACCAGTGTATCAAACACTGAGACAATGTCAAAAGCAGTGAAAATGACACTCTTTGGGGTATACAAATTCCAGCTTCTTTGTCACACAAAGCCCTCAACAGTCCTCTTTCCTATGTCATTCACCTAGGGTCTCTACTGGATAAGGAGCAGACAAGACAGATAAATCCAGCATATATACCAAAACCCCAGAAGATTCTGAGTTTTCACCATCATTAATAATTCCAAAAAGATGACCATGATTACTGCCTTGTTTAAAGGAATTTGAGAATATTAGGACTACATCCTTAAACCCAAAATTCCCTGTTTTGCTATAGCAACACTTTGAATGTCCCAGAAGGCTCAAGGCATATTACAAAGTTCTCACAAAATGGATCTTAATTCAATCAATTTTCTTTCCCCCCCACCCCACAGCCTAGAGTCAAAGCTAACTCTCCCTTTCTCCTTGGCATCCACTTAAACATCACCCTCCCCAATAGTGCACATTCTCCGTAGCACCCATGCATTGCTTCCATCCCATTTATCAGAAGGATCATTACTTACTTGTAGAATTCATCATTAAGTATCTATCCTTACCCAACCCAAGAGCCTGCAGATAAAATGCTAGAGATCTTCCTGGTTCACTGCCAAGCACACAGAATGCAGTGAATGAACCCATGAATGAAGGGAATGAAGGAATAAATGAGTGAAGATCAAGCTCATCTGGCTTCATGAGACCAACACACCCTCACAGTCTTTTTGCTGTCATTGAGCCGAATGCTCTCCCACCCTATGGTCTTCACATCTCAACAAGGGTCTCAGTCCCTTCCAGAGGAAACAGGGGGAAGAAAAATATACATGAGTATGAACTGAAAATGCAAGTGCGTGAGACTTCATTCCCCTTGGCACTCTCAGACCACAAGTTGTGTCCCCCTCGGCCATGGTCAGCCATCCTCTGACCCGACCCCGCTGTTCAAGGTCCCACCCCCTTCTCACTCACCAGCACTGACGTGCTTGGACACGACAGGCAGGGGGTCGGTGTCCTGTTCAGGTTTGATGAGGATGGAGACAGCAGAGGATGCTGTGATCTCCCTGAAAAGGCTGCTCACTCCTTGTGTGGATTCCTTCAGCAAGGAGGTCACATTCTGTGTTGACTCCTTTAAGAGGTCCGAGACGGTGGGAGCAAACTTACTCTGCCCATTCAAATCCTTGTTGTCGATGTTAATTGCAAAGAGGATAGAGTTCAGACCTGCCCAAAAAAGGGAAAAGTCTGGAGTGTCTACCACAGGAAAGTCACACCTCCAACACAATAAATGAGTGGCAAACAATATAGTACACAAGAGGGGACACCCTGATTTTAAGCACGAATTTAAAAACCTCCCACAATATGGGGTCAGTAGAGATCAGCTATCACAGGAGCTAAGTCTTTCCAAATAGTCTCCCTATTAGTCAAAAATAAATAAGGGATCAACCCCAGGCTGATAAGACATAAGTTCTGAGGTCAGACAGCCTGGGTTAGATCCCACCACTGCCACTTTCTAGAGACCTTGGTCAAGCCACATACAACCTGAGCTTCAGTTTCCTTAGCTGGAAAATGGGGATGAGAATATCTCTTTCACAGGGTATTAAAGACAATCACCCACTAAAAACAGTTCAGCAAACAATCAAAAATGTGCACCAATAGCATTACTAGTATCACTTCAGGCAAAAGCTTGCACTGGCCTACACAGGAAATCACAGTCAAAGCCTGACTTTTCCTCATCAATGGGACAAGACGAATGTAACTCTCTCTCAGTACTTGGGACTTAGCATAAACCTTCAAGAAAGAAAAAAAAATAGAGGTAAGGAAAGATTTGAAAGAAGCAAGTTACCCATTTCTGTTGGGCTCACCCTTTGAATGAGAGTCAAAAGATAAACAATCTAACAATTTGCCAACTAACATCAATCCAGCCTTTCCATATTGACAAATCATGTACATGACTCTTCACCACAATTGATTTTCTCACTGTCCTATGAAAGCAATTCCCATGCTAACAGGATCCCCACCTCACAGAGGAGGGAAGTAAAGTTAACAGAGCTCACAGGACCTGTCCCAGGTCAGGAGCCAGGAAAGGGTAGAGCCAGGTGTCAAAGCCAGGTCTTCTGCCTCCAATTCCCCAGGCCGTTCAAGGCCACAGCCAAAACCCCCAACCCTATGCTTTCCCTGCCAGGATATCCAACTCAAGATAAATGGACTCAATGACCAATGCCACTAAATAAAGGACAGTGACAAGTAACTCATTAAGTAGGGGAGGAGTAAGGAAAATCACAGCCTCCTTTGGAGTTATAAATTCCCAGCCGACTGCTCACCAAGCTTCAAGGACCCATCACTCCTGGCCTGAGCCAGGCTTACCTGCTGCCATGGTAGGAAGCATGCTAGATCTTTCTTCATCCATCACAAAAGACCAGTCTTCATAAAAAGTGCTGCAAGTTGAAAGAGAAAGGGAAAAAGTTCTGAACAGTGGTTCTCTGCATCCATCAGCCCAACAACTCCCTTACATGGTTCCCTAAAAATCTGTGCCTGGTCATCCAAGGTCTCTGCCAGGCTGAAGCTTCTGGTTATAAACAAAGGATTGAACGTATGATGAATTCCTCATTCATCCCCTGAGCTTGAGTATACTGAAATAGGCATGAGATGGAAACTTGGTTATTTATGAAGCAGCAAAGAAGGGCACAAATGGAGGGGTGGCATCCAGTCAAGCAATCTCTCTAAGACATAGGCAGGAAATCCAAGCTGGCTCCCTAGGTGCCATGACCGGGCTACCACAAGAGACAAATTCAGAACTAGAGTTCCATGGCTCCATCAACCAGAGCGTTTGTATGTAATAACTGCTTGGGCTGCAGACCCGAAAGTCCAAGTTAGCCCTGGAAAGGGCTGGGAAGACCAACGGGCCCCACAACCTCAACCGGCAGAAGGAGAGAGGTCAGCAAGGCATCCAGGGCTTGTCCAAGCTCATCTGGCAATAATGGGACAGTCAGGGCTCTGAAGCAGGTGCCCCAGTCCAGCTCCCTAGCTCTTTACCTGACCCCTGCTAAGCAGTTACAAGCGAATGCCCTCAATCCCTGACTTCCCTACGAGGTCAGAGAACTTTCAATTAGTGGAGACAAAGCTCACAGGCTAAAGCAGGGTCAGCGGCGAGGGACCTACAGTGCAGCATGAGATGGGACGTATTCACCGCCGAAGGGACTGAGTACAACAGACAGAACAAAGGAACGCCCCACTTCTGATACACTTACCCAGCAGTGTCGGTGCAAGCGCAAACTACATGTTCAACCTGGCACTGCCACTCTACCTCCAATTCCCAACACTGTGATTCTTTAATAATCTGGGCCAGTTTCCGTGCATGTAAAAGAATTTGGTTTTCCCACATCTAGTTAGATAAGTGGCTAGAGATTCAGCTATGTTCAACTGTGATTCTAACAGCTGGATTCACTCTAATTGCTCATCATTACAGTCGACCTTGATAATGAGTTGTACAACTCTGAACTACTTGCAAATGATTTGCTGGAAAAAGCTTCGTGGAAATTCGTTTTAAGAAAGAGGAGTATGTTCTCCTCAACTAAAACTGCTTAATGCTCAGGGTAGGGTGGCACCCAGACATTCATAGCTTCTGGGCTCATACCTAAGCGTCACACAGGTGCAGTCAGCACAGTGGCCCCACAGCCCGAGCATACAGCCAGACAAGGCACTACAGGCAATGTCAGTGGGAGAACTTCAGGAGTATTTGTCAGAATCTTTGTGCACAATCCAGAACACCAAATGAATTGCTGGTAGACAGGTGACCACGAGCAGCGCACACACACAAACAGATGAGGAGACAAGCCAGGGAACACAGGGCAGCATATAAAACCATGGGAATGCATCACGGCATGAATGAAATACCAGCTTATTGAATTAAATGAAATTAATTCACTCAAATTAAATCCTCACTGTTGAGGATCCAGACACTGCTAATGTGGAAGCTATTCAAGGAACCAGCGCAGGACTGATCACTGTCCCTCTGCACCAGCAGGTGACAAAACACATGTCTAGTCCACCATTCTCAGACAGTAAATAACAGCCACTGACATAGAGTCATTGTTAACATCATGAGTACAGGAAAATGTCAGCACTGTCACATGTTTCTGAGAGGAACATGGCTGACAGTACTACAGTTGATGCATATTCAGTACCCTCCCCCCAGTGCTATGAGACAGCACATGCCTCACCTTGCTGAGCCAGGCTATGGCCATGTGATTTGCTGGCCAATGAAGTGTGAGTGGAAGTGAAGTATCTCTCTGGGCAGAAGCTTCAAAAGCCAGTGTTCAGTTCAACCACAGCCCCTTTTCCTACCTTGACAATCACAAAAGCATTTGTCAAGATGGAGCCTATGTCAGCCTGGGACCCTGGGATGGGAAACCCCGACTCATCCATGACAGACATGCAGCAGGGGGAAGAAGTAAACCTGGCTGTCTCAAGCCACTGAGGGTTTTATGATGTTTGTTAGAGCAACATAAACTGACCTATACTGATAGAGTGAACTGTAGGTTTACGATCAAGGGGGGAAAAAAAGAAAACATCATAAAATAGTTTTTTGGGTTTTTTCCTTTTATTTTTTAAGATTTTATTTATTTATTCATGACAGAGAGAGAGAGAGAGAGAGAGAGAGAGAGAGAGAAGCAGGCTCCGTCCAAGGGATCCCGGGTCTCCAGGATCACACCCCACCCCAAGGCAGCGCTAAACCGCTGGGCCACCGGGGCTGCCCTGTTTTTTTGTTTTTTAAATAACAATTGACTTTTCTGCCCAGCACAAAACTTCCTTATTTCTTTCAGTCAGTTTGGGATTAACCTTAAAAACAAATAAACAAACAAACCAGAAGGAATTGCAAAGAACCCAGCACAAAGGAAAAGCAAACACAAAACAGCACTAAATCCCCAATTTAGTCTGAAAGCAGCCCAAATTAAAATTTCACCAAGTGAAGAGCAGGCTGTGCCCTGGGACAACAACTCTCTCCACATCCCACACCTAAATAACAATAAGCCTTTATGGAGTACTTGCTGGATGCAGGTGTCATGCAAGTCCTTTATGAGCATTCATTCTCTTGCTTATTCTCAGATCATCTGTGCACAGCGAATAAACTGGGACCATAAAAGGGGAACCTGGGTGCCCCCAACGGGGAGACCAGGATGCAAACCCAGGAGGTCAGTTTCTGCAATTCCAACCTGTCAGTTATGGTTATGCCTCCCCCGAAGCCCATCCCACGTACCTGAGCCTGCTACGGTCGGCCAGGAGCATGTGCAGGTAGCGCTCCAGAGAGTGTTCATTGAGGGCACAGCGCAGCCAGGCCCGGCCGCGGCCCACATCCGAGGCAATGTGGTGCAGGGAGTAGAAGCGAGGCAGCTCGTGCTTGCTGAGGACCTCCTTCACATAGAACCAGAACACCGGCTCTGCAGAGACAGGGATGAGTATGGTAGCACTTGGCCTGGGACGCACATCGTTCTAGAGTGACGTTCCCTAGGCATTTTTCAGGACTTTGAGTTCTTTCCTTAGCACAGAAAAGGAAGATACCATAGAGTATAATTTTGCACCTGGGTTTGTTTCTTTACTTGTCTAGATCATGAACGTTTTCCTGTCACATTTAAAGATCTTTGAAAACATGATTTTTGATGACTTCCCAGCCAAACATATTTAAGTATTTCTATACTTCTGGGAACATGATATATTGCCCATTTTCCCTACATACTGCTTTGAACATCGTTGTCCATAACTGTCCTCATTTCAAGTTCCTTAGAAAAGATTTCCATATGTCTGAGAATAGGAACAGATTTAAGGCTTTAATGGAAAGCTAGGAAAGTTTGTTTGTTTGTTTTTTTTTTTAATTTTTATTTATTTATGATAGTCACAGAGAGAGAGAGAGAGGCAGAGACACAGGCAGAGGGAGAAGCAGGCTCCATGCACCGGGAGCCCGACGTGGGATTCAATCCCGGGTCTCCAGGATCGCGCCCTGGGCCAAAGGCAGGCGCTAAACCGCTGCGCCACCCAGGGATCCCGGAAAGTTTGTTTTTATCCACAATGTAGTTACTGGATCTCCTTACATCCCACCTTTTTCATCCACATGCACACAGATTTATTCATAATTTTCACTCTAGTATATACCTCATGTTGTGATCAACTTTCATCACATAAGCTCATCAAGCCTTTTCCATGCTGTCAATAATAACCAGTAACATCAGCAAGGGCTGCTCCTGTGTGCAGAGCACCAGCAAAGTACCAGCCACTGCACTGAGGCCTTGACAGCCGTCCGCACTCCTCATAAGCAGTTATGTCATCTCTATGTCAAAGACAAGGTCCGAGGCCTGGCCAAAGGGTCAGTAAGCGGTGTGGCAGAAGGAGGCCTCGGAGCTACATGACTGCAAAGCACTAACTCTGACAGCCTTGTGTGGGGACGGAGGGCTCTACCCTCTTCAAGATAATCGTGTTCACACCTGCTCAGTATCCCACGGGAGAAAATGCTGAGTCTTTGCGGGCAGATGGGAATTCTCATCCAGAAGCTAAATAAGCTAAAAGACCCCTCTGAGAATGAAACAAGATCTTTCAACATTCCTTCTAAAAGAATGTAAATACACATATCTCCATTAAATGGACACTGGCTTAAGTTCACTCAAATGATTCAGTTCAGCTCAGGTAGCATGGACTACATTCGTAATGGGAGCCACGGACCGGCCACAGCTGTTGGATGAACAGGCCACAACAAGGGTTCATCCTTAACAAAGCTTCCAGTCTAGCAGGCTGGGCGACTGGGAAGAGATCCATCAACAGAATGACCTTGGCAGCTCACTCAGCCATGCCACCCTTCGGATTCCTCTCCCATAAAGTAAGCCCCAAAGTATAGAATCATCCAGAGATACTAGGGTGACTGGAGAAAAGGGAAGTAGAGGCTGAGCACGCTGGTCAGACCATGATGACCAACCACCATCTGCTTAGTGACTACTTTCTCAAATGAGAGCGACTGCATCGTTTCCTCTTCTCCTTTTCCTGATAATGGCAAATAAATGCACATGTATGCATATCTGTGGATGAAGCCAACCTCTGAATCAGTTTGAATAAATATCTCAGGAATGACTGGGGAAACCAACAGTGCGGCTCATTTAGGACTACGTTCTGTTTCAACCCCTAAATGCCACTCACAAATCCCCTTCCCGAACCCATGAGATCAGTCATGTGTAACAGCCTTTTTTCCACTCAAGGCTTCTCTCAGAAACCAGGACGGGGGAATGGTGAGAGCAATACCGTGGGCCAGCAGGCCAAGAACTTGTTTTGAAACATGCCAAACAACCATCTGGATCTCTATCATGATTCAAATCAGGTGACTCTCACCTGCATCTGGTCTTTCTGGAGAACTGCCGTGACCTCCCTCTGACCTTGAATGCACACGAGACACTTAACGTGTGTTTTCACCTTTCAATTTTGCAAATTGCGTAGTGCTACAGAATCCGTCTAAAGCCTGCCAAAGCGATGCCAACGATGATAAGAATTATCCCAGCAGGGCTCCACTTCCACTGCCAGCATTAATACGGTCTATTTCAAGTGCAGCTCACCTGCCACTTAACGCTTGCAGTGTCCGTAATTTAATTTGGGGCTATATACCGATCTCTTATTGCTCTGAAACCAGGGGGTAACTCCAGAAGTGGGTGAGGGTTTCTGGTTCTCCGAACACCTGAACACCATTTGCCCACAAGAACAAGAGCCTCGGAGAGGCAGTTGAGGCAAGCCACCTCCAGGGACACTTGTCAACAGAGGGGGACTCTAACATTACAGGTCTGCTGGTAAATTTTCTTGCAGGCCTAGACTGTAAGAGATGCTGAGATATTCTGGAGGACAAAAACCCGGACACAAATTCTAATTCAGGCACTGTATGACCTTGGGCAACTTTTTTTGTCCTTCATCTGTAAAATGGGGATCGCAGTACCTACCTTTAATTTATGATGAGGGGGGAAAAATGAGAAAATAAAGCATATGTGTAAAGTGCTTCATGCCAAGGCAGCACAGAAAGCAAAAAGCACCCCTTCCCTTTACCCCTAGTAGTTGCATCCCCCTTTCCTAGGAGAACAGCACCCCACCTGGTTCCCTGTGAAGTTGCCTTCAGCACTATGCACCTCTCCTCCCACAGTGCTGGACAAATAACCCAGACTGGACAATCACTCGGCCAAGCAGAATGTGTGCTGCAACTGGCCTCATTCAACCCACCCTTCTCCTGCCCTGGTTTGTTATTTTGAGCACCGTGATTTTTTTTTGTATTAATTTTGACTTTTTAAAAATATTGCATGAAAATGTTATGCCTCTCAATTGCTGAGTTTTTTGGTGCTGGGACCTGGACCACAGTGTTCTCCTCACAACTTCTACCTGAACCACCAGAGGAGAGACCTTGTCTCCTTAGAGAACTGAAGACAGGAAACAATGGTCTAATGGCCAAACCTGGCCTACTACTTGTCTTTGTAAGTGAAGTTTTATTGGAACAGTCATGCCCATTTGTAGACATAGTGTCTGTGGCTGCTTTCCAGCTACACAGTCATAGCTGGGAAGTTGCTACAGACACCTAAGGCCCACAGAGTCCAAAATACCTACTATCTCATCCCTTAAGGAAGAAGTTTGCCATCCACTATTTTAGAAGTAGGTGCTCTAATAATCATGTAAACCTGGAACCACCTTCCCTCCCTTTCATGTAGAGTATGCCCACCTGGGAAAGACACCTACCCAGACAGAAGCAGGGCTGAGAGGCAGAGACAGATGTGGGGGATGCTGAGCCCCTAAACCCAGTTCTCCCTCCAGTCTTCTTAGTTCCTTGAGGTAGTAATGCCCTTTTTTGCTGAAGTTGTCTAAGTGGCTTGCTGTCACCTACAACCAAAAGCCTGATGCAATGAGAGAGGGTATTCTTCAGTCATCTGATAATCATTTACAGAGGAGGGGCAACCCTCCAGGCACTAAGCAGGGCCTACATGCATACAAGTGACAAATGCATCCCTCAAAAATAAAAAATTTTTAAAAATACCATGGCTCAATGAGAAACAGAAAACCAACTACAAGGAACTAGGCTCTTAATAAACAAAGGCTTAATTTTCTCACAGATTTAGTCTGGAGGTAGACAGCTGATTCAAAGGCTCTGTCATGGGCAGAATTTCCGACCTCTTGACCTTCACCTCACTGTCACAGAGAACTGCCACCACCCTGGGTATCCCATCGACAATCGGAGCAGAAAGAAAGAGGACAAGATAAAGCCAGCTCTATCACCCCTTTTTTAAGAAAAGGATAAGTAATCTGAGAAAACCAAGAGGAACAGAGATCTAGAATGTCAAGACTGGCTGAATCACTCATGATCCATCACCCAGGGGATATCCCATGGCCCCGAGCAAAATCAAGGCTCTGTTAAGCCAAAGAAGAAATGGGGAAAACTAACAGAATCACCCATACGTGCCATCAAGGATTCCAGGAACATAAGGCAACCAAGTGCTCCCTTCTAAACCAGCCTCAGGCTTAGGTAACCCCAAGGGCCCCTCAAACCCCAGTCACATCCAAATCTGGAGGAGCCTGACTACAAGACACAAAAAGATCAGCAAAGCAGAGTTCCTGACTAGAGGCCGCAGCTTTGTCACTCAGCCATCTCCTAACCAGCCACAGGACTGCCTTCTGAAACTAGAACTCAGGAAGTGTGGTTTAAACATCACATAGTAAAGACTTCTTAAAAGTCTGTAAACGTGATACTTTTTTTTTTTTTTTGCTTTCTAAAAATTGTGGTAAAATATACATAATAAAATTTAGCACTTTAACCATTTTTAAGTGCATAATCCAGGGGAATTAAGTACATTCGTGGTGTTGTGCGACCATCACACTATCCATTTCCAGAACTCTTCCATCATCCCAAACAGAAACTCCATACCCAGGAAATGATAACTCCCTCATTCTCCCCTCCTCCCGGCCCCTAAGGCTCTCTATTCTCCTTTCTGTCTCTATGATTCTGACAATTCTAGATAGTTTGTATCAGTAGAATCATACACTATGGGACCTTTCATATCTGGCTACTTTCACCTATCAGAATGTTTTCAAGGCACATCCACGTTCTAGTATTTCTCAGTATTTAATTTCTTTCTATGACTGAATAATACCCTACTATGCATATATACCACCTTTTTATTCATCCATTCATCTGCCAAAAGACATTTGGGTTATTCTATCATTTGGTTCTTAGAATAATGCTTCTAGGTACATTCATGTATAAGTATGTTTGAGTCCCTGCTTTCAATTCTTTTAAGTCTGTATTTAGGAGTAGAATTGCTGGATCATACAGTAATTCTAGGTTTACCTTTTTGAGGAACCACCAAACTATTGTCAATGGTGGTTACACCATTTTACATTGATGTATCTTTTGTTTGTTTTTGAGATGAGATTGTCTTTATTTCTCTGCCACTGAAATTAAGTCCACTATTAATTCCCTTCCAGTTAGAAAAAAACTGGGATCCCTGGGTGGCACAGCGGTTTGGCGTCTGCCTTTGGCCCAGGGCGCGATCCCGGAGACCCGGAGATCCCGGTGCATGGAGCCTGCTTCTCCCTCTGCCTGTGTCTCTGCCTCTCTCTCTCTCTGTGACTATCATAAATAAATAAAAATTTTTAAAAAATTTTAAAAAAACTAAACTTCCCAATTAAAGGTTAACATAGCCACTTCCAGGTTTATTTTTTAATTGTGGTAAAATTCACTGAATATAAAATTTACCATTTTTAAAGTTTATAATTCAGAACTTGATACATTTTTTAAAGAACAAATAAATGCACAATAATCTGAGATATTGAATTAATTTTAAAGACTCCAGTCTATTTAAATCTAAAAACTAAACATCGGGCAGCCCAGGTGGCTCAGTGGTTTAGCACCGCCTTCAGTCTAGGGTGTGATCCTGGAGTCCGGGATCGAATCCCACATCAGGCTCCCTGCATGGAGCCTGTTTCTCCCTCTTCCTATGTCCCTCCTTCCCTTCTTTTCTCTCTCTCTCTCTGTTTCTCTGTCTCTCATAAATAAATAAAATATTTTTAAAAATAAAAACTAAACATCCCTACTGACTCCACAGAACAAGGGCCAATTAGCTTGGTGGAGGTAGGTGGAGATCAGAAGAACAGACAAGACAAGGAGGATGATGAACTGCCACTCACTGTCCATCCATGGCTTGGCTCCTCTCCCACCTCTGGGCTTCCATCCTGTTCCACTCTCCACCTTACTCACCCTGCTACAGCCTCACCCATCCCCTTGATGCTCCTCTGACACGCCAAGCATGCTCCATCTGACACCTGCTCAGCCATGAACAGAAACCACACCAGGTAGTCCACTGAAGGAATTTAACACAGGGCATCTGTTACAAAGACTCTGGCAGGGCTACAAAGCCAAATAGGAGATAATGAGGCCACCTAAAGACTACTGATGCCAGAAAGCCAATCCATCCCTGAAGCCAGAGGAACAGAAGGAAGAGGTAGTATAAAGAGTATAAGAACTACATGAAAGGGGATTTAATAGCAGAGTTAATTTCAGTTGCAGAGAAATAAAGGCAATTCCATCTCTACTCAAAAAAAAAAAATTACCAATGTAAAATGGTACAGTCACTGTTGACAACAGTTTGGTGGTTCCTCAAAAAGGTCAACACAGAGTTACTGTACAATCCAGAAATTCCAGGCATACATACAGACCCATCAGGCAACAGCTGGACTGTGGCAGAGGCACCAGGAGGGCAGGGAAACAAGAACACCATGGCCTGACCCAGGGGGCCACATGGGACATCTATGGACCACAGAGGAAGCACAGCACTGCTAGACATGCCTCCTGAAGCTGGGAAGAAATGCTCTAGCCTCCCTCTTCCTCTCACCTTCTAAACCCATCACCACCTCCCTCTGGCCGAACAGGAAGACAGTGAGCAAGGGGGCCTGGGAAACAGACTCTGCAGGGAAAGGCAAAGAATAAATGTGAGAGCAGAGGCAAGTGACTGTAAGCTTTCAACTTGTTGAACTGCAAAGGATTCCTTCCCCAGGTAACAGCAGAGCTACTCCCCTTATTCCCTGATGTCTCTACTGAAAAGTCCCATAAAGAAGGCTGCTGACCACTCCATGCAAAGGAGTGAACGCCCACACCCTCGCAAGCTACTAGTTGCTCATCAAAATCTCTCTTCCTGAACCCCTAGACACTTCCCAGCCTGCCTGTGGCGGCCAGGTGACTCAAAGTCTCCACCAACCCAGGTGCTTTTCGCAGGCTTGACTCATTCATTCCTGTCTTCTGCCTGGCCCCCGAAGTTGGCAGTCCTGAGCTCTAACAACTCAGCATAGCACACCTGGCATTCACCCACGGTATACAAGAGTCTACAGCACCTCCTTTATTACAAAGTGGGAACCTTCTCTAGTGCCAAACGAAGGACTTCTAAAGCTTGTGTCTTGTCTCTTTTTAGGGATGTTCCCCATCCTTTGCTGAAGGTCATTTTCATGCCGACAGGAACAAAGCAAAGGATCCATGGATCCAACAAGCCAGATAATTATGGACTAAAAATTGACAACTCTGAGGCCAAATTTACCAGAGTTTTAATTTACTAGACCTTAGGATCAAACATCTTTAAAACAGCCAGAGGTCACTCCTGGCCAAAAGGCATCAGTCTGCCTATATGAGATCCTAAACTGCTGGGACAGTTTCATGCCTCTGGGTAAGTAGCCCAAGCCCTTGGCCACCCCAGCTGTCACAGACCCTCCCCAGGACTCTACGGACAACCCCATAATCTAGGAACTCGCTGATTAATACCTAGCCGGGAGGCGGGTAGCGCCCTGGCTATGGCTCTCTCCCTAAGCCAGTGGTTCCCAACCAGCTGTTAAACATTCTCATCAGCACCCCTGGACAGAGCACAGTATTTTCTTTCTACCTTCCACTGACATCCTTCCCAAGTCTCTTGCACCAGAGCTAGCTGATTTGCAAGTTCATGAATACAGCAGAGAGACAAAGAGAGGGAACTGAAAGCTGTGCAGGGATGGAAGGGCGGTGGAGTGGACTTCCCCTCACAATCAAAAGGATGGGCCCAGGCTTCTCCTGGCCCATGAAGCTTCTCCAAAAATACTTTTCTACAGAAATGAAATTGTTACCCAAGGTGACCCAATGAAGCAAAATATAAATTCTGCTCTGAGTTAAAATGCAATCAACCATTTTCAAAAATCCCCACTGAGGATTAAGGAAGTCCAGTTCTCTAATTTTACAGTTGGGTATGTATTAATACCACCTGCTTTCAGCTGATTATAAAAGAAGATGTGCACACAGCAGAGGGTGGGGTCTGGCTTCCAGGGACAAGAAAGCAGCAGGACCAGTCCTCAAGTCTGGGTCCTGGAGTCATTATTTTGAACATCCGTTTTGGTGGCCAGGGACCTTGCAATACATTGGAGCTATGAGGAAGAGTGATAACAGATCTGGTCCTTGACCATCAAGAGAGACAGTCACAAAAACAGATAGTGCCATAAATAGGTTTGATAAGAGGAGGACTCAAGACTAATGAGGGCTGGGGAGGGGGAGGCAGAAAGGAGACATGCAGAGGAGGGGCACAGGCCAGCTGAACTGGGTAAGGAGCTCATGAATGACTTCTTGGGAGGAAATCTGAGATTTCAAGAAAGAAGAGATCAAAATCACATTCACCTCCATTTGAATGGCTAGTATCAAGAAATAAATACATGAAAACAACAAATGTTGGCAAGGATGTGGAGAACTTGGAACCCTCGCACACTGCTGGTGGGGACGTACAACGGCATAGTCACTACAGAAAACAGTATAGCAGGTCTTCAGAAAGTGAAACACAGAATTACTATCTGATCCAGCAATTCCACTTCTGGGTACTTATTCAAAAGAACTGAAAGCAAGGATTTGAATAGTTATTTGTACAACCTGTATTCATGGTAGCATTATTTAGCAGCCAATAAATGGATGTCCATTCACAGATAAGGAAATAAAGTGGTGTGTGGGTGTGCATACACACAATAGAATATTATTCAGCCTTAAAAAGGAAGGAGGGGATCCCTGGGTGGCTCAGCGGTTTGGCACCTGCCTTCGGCCCAGGGCGTGGTCCCAGAGCCCCAGGATCGAGTCCCGTGCCAGGCTCCCTCCCAGCCTGCTTCTCCCTCTGCCTGTGTCTCTGTCTCTCTCTCTCACTCTGTATCTCTCATGAATAAATAAATACTTTTTTAAAAAAGGAAAGAAATTCTCCCATACTACATGAACCTTGAAGACATTATGCTAAACAACATCAGCCTTAGGTACATGGAGTATATAAGTGAGCCTCACTCACATGAAGCACTTAAGATAAATCATAGAGTACGAAAGCCAGGGGCTTGGGGCAGAGAGAATGAGGAGTCAGTGTTTAATGGGGATGGACTTTCAACATGGGAAGATGAAACGGTTTGAGAGATGGAAGGTGGGGATGGTCATACAATGTGTACACTTAGAATGATTTAAATGGTCACTTTCATATCATGTACACTTTGCCACAATTTAAAAGAGAAAACAGAAGTTTGAGTTGGTAATATGTGAACAAGAATTGGGGAGGGAGGAGGGAGTGGAAGAGTAAAAGCAATGAACACGTCCAGATTTGATAGCTTCAAATGTAGAAACCAAGCATGCTGTTCAAAATGTAGGATTTAAACACCGAAACTGGTCCCTGACAATGAAGAGACAGTGGTACTGAACACCTTCTCCCCTAGACTGTCTAGTATTAACACTTTAATTGCTCAATTATGAAGCGGTCCCAGGGGTTCCCCGGGCAAGGGCTCTGGCAGTAGGGCAACATGGAGGACTCAGGTCACGGTTTCTTTACCACCTGGTTGGAAGTGTTGCAATGCCCTACCTGCAAGCTGCATGTTAGTCCTGGGTGTGGGGTAGAGTTTAGAGAAAGAGCAGAAACAGACAAAGCTGGTAGAGGACAGATCTTGGGACCCAGGTCAAGGAGTGTGTCCCCTGCCCCATCTCTGAAGAGAAACATGACAGTGCTTTAAGTAGAGGGCGGGGAACAGGTTGGTCACTGAAGAATCCCCAACCCTCAGCCTGGCACAATGTGCAGAGTGGATCAGGGAGGATGGAGATGGAAGGCAGAAAGACAAAATATGGCAGAGGGAAAGGACAAAGAGGCTGTAAGGAAAACCAAGGGCTGTCCAGGAAAGCCGAGGAAAGGGTAGAGCCATAGGTTAAGCCATAGGTTAACACAGGAACCAATGGAGCTGAAGATGAGGATTCAGTTGTGAAACCTGCAATAAGCCTATGGTGCATCCAAATAGACATGGAAGAGAAAGGGCCCCAGGAAATGATGTGGACTGCAGGTAGAACTTCGAGTCATCTGCACATGGAGAGCAATTTTCACCAAGGAATTCAGACAGGATGTGTATGCACAGAAATGAGAGGCAACAAAAGAATCCGCAGATGAATGATATTTACTATTTGAGGGTGTAGAAATGATATATAAGAAGGATGAACAAAGAAGCAGCAAGTATCCCAGGAGGTCGTGGCACTGCAGAAGAGAGGGGGGATTGGTGGGTCAACATCGGAGGGTCCTTGGTGCCAAGGGCTGCTGAACAGGCAAGGAATATTAGACTTAAATTTTACAGGACAGACAGCTAGCTCAATGATAGCAGGTGTGTCTCTGGTATGTTCTGAACCAGGCCTACGACCTTGTAATGGACTGCCACCACATAACCTCATGATGATCCATCAGTCATTAACAAGAACATCAAATTACAAGGTTTTGCCATGAAATGGCAGTACTCTGGTCTGAATGTGTCCCTCCAAAATTCCTATGTCAAAATCCTAAAGATGATGGTGTTAGGATGTGGGGCCTTTTAGAGGACCCTGACATCATGAAGATAGTCTTCATGGAATGGGATTAGTGCTCTTATAGAAGAGGCTCCAGAGGGATCCCTTGTCCCCTTCCATCATGTGAGGACACAGTGAGGAGGCAGGGGCTGTGGACCAGGAAGAGGGTCCTCACTCAACCGTGCTGACACCTTGATCTTAGACTTCCCAGCCCCCAGAAATATGAGAGGTAAACTGCTGTTGTTGATAAGCTCCTAACTCTGTGGTATTTTGTTATGGCAGCCCAAATAGACTACAACAGGCACTAACTGCAATGTTTCGTTCTCCTTTCTCCAATAGAAGGAAAAATACTTTGCTTTTCCATACTGCATTCTGCATTGGTGACTCTAGGCATCCAACATCTGCAAAACCCTCCAATTCCAAGTCACGCCTATGTAAGTCTCAGTCACTTTTAATTCATTTTCATCAAATCTAAAAATCAATCTTTGTTCTTTTCCTTCAAATTTAATCACTTCCTTTGTAGACCTCTGCTGGTATAAGGTATCTTGGCAATCATGAAATACAGTACTGTGCAAACTAAAATAATAAAATATGAATATATTTTGATTGAAATACTGATATATTTCCAGATGCTATGCTAGGAGATAGGAAGTCAGAGGAAGTAAAACAGACATGATGCCCTGGGGTCCCAAAGTTTACCATCTAGTCATCTAGGTAAAGAGACAACAGACAAGTGAATATAGTGTGATAAAGTAAAGTGGAATCCCCTGTCCTTGTTCCCTAAGACAGGGATTACCAAACTTCTCTAGAGGGCTGAATATTAGGTACTTCATACCTTATGGGACAAATGATCAGTTACAACTGCCTAAAAGCTGCCATGCAGAGTAAGTAGATGAACATGTGTTGCTGTGTTCCAATAAAACTTTATTTATAAAAATCCATGGCAGAAAAAAAAAAATCCATGGCAGGACACAGTTTATCCACCTCTGCTCTAAGTGATTATAACTTACAATACTTGCTGCTTCATTTACTCATGAATTCAAACTGGGGAAGAACATGATCTTTCAGAGAGTCCCCTCCTGGAAACAATATGCCATTATGAATAAAATAGTAGGAGCTTCAGAATCACAATCACTAAGACCTAAGGCCAAACCCTGGCTCTGCCATACTTATTACATCTGGAGTATTAAGAAAATTCTTAGAGCCTCATTTTCTTCATCTATCATTCACTATGCATAGTCATTTCAGAAATAAAATGGAACAATAACAAATCCCCTGGCTCACAGGAGCTGCTCAGTATGTCAAGAAATGTTTGCTTGACATTGTCTATGTTTGCTGCTCAGCAAACAAGAAAGCCAGGCCTATGGTCAGCCAATTCATCAAAACAGAGAAACACCCAGGTTTCATTTCCAAGATTAACTTAAGTCTAAAGACATAGGTATAGAGGTGGTTAATTCAGAAGACCCTACCAAGGTACATCTTTCTGAGCTGCCGTACTGGCTTTTGTCCTCAGATTTGTCCCCCTTCAAAATCTCAAGACCATTGCTATAGCTTCAAATGTCACAGTCTCATGCAACAACCCAACACCATAAAATAAGTCTTAGGCCTCCATTCAAAAAGCAAAAATAGGGAAGCCTGGATGGCTCAGCAGTTAAGACTCTGCCTTTGGCTCAGGGCGTGATCCTGGAGTCCTGAGATCGAGTCCCACATCGGGCTTCCTGCATGGAGCCTGCTTCTCCCTCTGCCTGTGTCTCTGCCTCTCTCTTCACTCTCTCTGAATGAATAAATAAATAAATCTTTAAATAAATCTTTAAATAAATAAATAAAAATAAATAAAAATAAAAAAATAAAAGCAAAAATATTTCCCAGATGGCCCTCAGCAGACTCCTTCCTTCCCCTTGGTCAGAATTATGTCCCATGTCTATTCCAAAAGCAACTACTGGCAAGCTGATAATTATTAAGGTTGGCCTGATCTGATCTAGATTCACTCCCCCTGGAGCTAGCTTCAGGCCTGAAGCTCTTGAAAACCCAACATGTGAACAAAATCAGAATTCTATTAGCAAGAAAGAAGGGGGAGAGCAGTTTCTGCTATAATTATTCACACTAACCTGCGTAACTGAAGAGAGAGTTACACAAACTGCAGGACCAGACTCTAAAATGCAGATTCCCGTTGTATCACCACCAAATCAATGATTTGTGTAGATAAATCCAGCCACTTGTCAAAGCAAGAGAAAACAGCTCCCCCGGACACAGCAGACTTTCACTTCTGGGTTTGAATCCCAAAGGAGACACACTGGGTAACCCCACCCCCCCAAGCCTCTCTGGGTCCTGCATAACCCACCTGCCAGAACCATTCAAGGGGATCTCAGCTAGGGATGGACACTGCTTCCCACACCTGCCAACAGTGCTTGACAAGACAAAACTGAGTTGATGGCATAACACTTAGTAATCATGTCCACCCTACCAACATTTCATAACTCAGGAACGTTTGGGTAAAACTCTCTAAGTCAAAAAACACATACACACAAAAAAAAAACAAAACAAAAAAAAAAAAAAAAAAAAAAAACACATACACAAACAAAACCTGAATGCTAAGCCAAAAACAAAGACAAAACAAAAGCGCCAAACAAGCAAACTAGGGAATGGGGAATGGATGCAGGCACTAGCTAAAAACCTCACAGAACCGGAGGAAATTCACCTGCAAACTCCTTTTCCCAGGCTACAGTTTATCACAGAAGGAATGCCTGGCACCTGACTTCTAGACAGGCCACTGACATGGCCATTCACGAAGATGGCAAGCCAGCAAGAGGAAAAGGCCTCGCAGTGTGGCCGCAAGGGGCCACGTCCAGCTTTGGAAGAGGAGTCCAGATCAGACCACTTCTCCCAAAAACACAACTGAGAAAGCGAGGCGGCTATTTAAAGTTATTAAAACAAAACAGAGGACCCCAGAGCACTACAAAGGCAAGGAACAAAGAACCCAGATCCCCCAGAGAAGGGAAGTCCACAGACCAGAGGCCTACACTCAGGCCTTTACTTGGCCCTTGAGGCTTCTGCCAGCAACAGAGTTTCTCTGATGAGAAGCTATGAGGGGCTTTCAGAATTCCCACAAGGTCTGATAGGGAAAGAATCCGAGCTCAGAACCAGTGGAGGAGGACAGAAACTGGTAAACAGCTCAGGGTAACAGAAGAGCATCCCTCGAACATTCATGCCTGCCTGAAACCACACAATGTGACTTTATTTGAGAAAAGGCTCTCTGCAGATGTAATTAGTTAAGTTGAGGTAATAGTGGAGGAGGGTGGGCCAAAATCCAATAGGGCTACTGTTCTTTAATGAGAGGACACGGAAACAGAGGCCCAGAGGGAACGGGCCATGGGAAGAGAGTGGCCCAGGCTGGAGCAAAGCAGGCATAAGCAAGGGGTGCCAAGGATGGCGGGCGCCAGGGACGGCTGACAACCACCAGAGGCTGGGAATGTGATCTCCCTCAGAGCATCCAGATGGAATAGGCTCTGCCAACACCTAGGTTTTGGACTCTGGGCCTCTAGAAATGTGAGAGAATAAATTTCTTGCTGCTGTTTTAAGCCACTTGGGGTGTGCACATTTGTTATGGCAGGTCTAGGAAACAAATACATGCTGGAAACCCCAAATAAGTACGTCCTAGCAATAGGCAAAAGCAGAAATATATCTTCACCAAATGCTGAAGCCCAGGCATGAAATGCTCAACCCCTGACGGAAGTAAACTGATCTTCGTCTACCCTACTTGCTTGAGCAGCAAGAGTGAGTCCTCCTGAAGAAAGATAACATCCCAAGCTTCACACAATTCTTCATACACAACACTCAGTTGAAACTACCAGGCACATGACAAAGACAAGGATGGATTCAAAAATCAAAACTAAAAAAAATAAAATAAAATAAGGGACTTCAGGCTATAGCCAAATGAGAAGTTAACAAATCCTCTCCCCAAAAAGCGGCTACAAAACTGGACAAAAGTGACAACCATATTGGCACTCTGGAAACTGACTTCAAAGGCTTATCATCTGAGAGGTGTTTATGCTTGAAAACTGCTAAATTTCAGATAAGGACATTGGCAACAACAACAGTGGGACAGTATATGACAACAACACTCATCTCAGTATATAACAACAACACTCATCTCAGGGGCAAGAAGAAGAGGGGGAGAGTGTGGGGAACCAGAGTACTCGGGCCCCTCTACAGATGGCAGGGGTGGTGAGCAGAATGTGGGCCCAGAGCCACAGATCCTCCAGCTGAACAAAAGCTAGAAATCTGTATTTCAACATGAAATCTCATAATCTGTAAATGTGGACAACTTTTTTAAAGCATTTTTTTAAGTACACCATAAAGGGCACCTGTTCCCAAACTCAGCCTTGTAGGTACCCTAACCCCAGATGACCAAATGCCGTCCTGCCGCAGCAGACTCTCAGTATTATCTACTGTATGGTGATTTTCAACAATATCATTTTGTTTGGTCATTACTTTGGATTCAGTTCTTCTCTCTTCAAAAGGTAATGTTTCCCATCTGTAAACAGAGCTACTACAACAGCCTTGTGGATTAATTCACCATTACTTATTGTCTCCTGTCACTTCCAATTCAGTTACTTGAGCTAGAGTGGTCTACAGAGGAGCAGTAATGGGCATCCAGCCACTGCCAGAGGAGGGGGAAGCTGAGAAGAGCCAGGAATTTGACATCAGTCTCCCTGGGTTGGAATCCTCAGCATTGCTGTTTACTACTATGGGAACTTGAACAACTTCTGAACTTATTTGAGCCTCAGTGGCATCATCCAAAAAATAAGCACATCACCTTGGAAATATGGAAAGTTGTGGCCATGTTATCAAGCACCAGCTCCGACAGCTCTGCACTGAGGCCTGGCGTGGCAGGCACTATCTCATTGAGCCCCCACCACAGAACTGTGAAGCCAGTCCTGTGAGTGACCTTATTTTACACAAGAGGAAACAGAAGTTCAGAGAAGGGATGTCCCAAAGAGTTCGTGTGTGACGAGCCACAAAGCCAGGATTTCAACCCCGTCACCTGACTCTAGGGTCTAGCAATAACTGCCATGCTACAGAAAGGGCCCAGGCCAGCAGCCAGCAGGGACTAGGGAGCACAGGGATGCTCATTTCCATCCAACCCTCCTCTTCAGATTTCATTTTCTCCATTTTGGCTGCCAGTGGATGAGAAGATGGCCCTTGCAGGTAAAAACCACCAAGGCTCAGTGCAGCATTTCCCCGGGGTCATCTCATGGTCCAACTCCAAAGCCAAGGTTGCCTCTCCCATGCTATCAGCTGCCCTTGTCGCATGGAAGCTGACCCAGAGCCTAGTGGTCTACTCCACCCTCATTTCTCTACGGTAGCTGCTGCACACACAGAAACGATAGAAATGGGAAGAAGACAAGGGACATGATGATGTTGAGGACAACTCTGGGCAAAGTTATGTCCTTGAGCAGTTCATCACGCAGCCCGCAGCATTGAGCCACCCCCATGCAGAGGCCACGAGAGGCCACCGAGACAAGAGAGGCTAACAGCCCAGGTGACCAAGGCAGGAGGCAGTGGTTTCCACAGGGAGTGACTGAAAGGTGGCTCCACTCTGACTCAGCCCCTGGGTCCCTGACTTTTAGAGAAGGGACCCAAGAGCACAGAAGAAAAATCAATAGTGGGCAGCCCGGGTGGCTCAGCAGTTTAGTGCTGCCTTCAGCCCAGGGCCTGATCCTGGAGACCCAGGATCAAGTCCCACATCAGGCTCCTAGCATGGAGTCTGCTTCTCCCTCTGCCTGTGGCTCTACCTGTCTCTCTCTCTGTCTCTCGTGAATAAATAAATAAAATCTTAAAAAAAAAAAATAAAGAAAAACTGATAGTGACAGGAATCCCTCTGGCAGCTGTCCCCTACCCCAAAGGGGACTATATTCTTCTGAGAACGAGCGCCTGGTGAAATGAACGACAGCAATCAAAAATCTGTTGAAGGACTGAGAGCAAAAGGAAGAGAAATGCACCAACACAAGGGAGCAGGAAAGGCACAGGGCTCATTTGGCAGACACCTCTGCCAGACACCTCTGCCAGACACGGCGAGAGATGACGGTCTGCTGTGAACGAGGGGCAGCAGCAGTGATACAGATGTCGTTACACTAATGAGATTCAGTAATTTGGGGCAGCAGCCACAAGTTGAGGGTCTGAAAGAATCTGCTCTTTAAAATGTTGGGTAAGAGGGCACCTGGAGGCTCAGTAGGTTAAGCGCCGACTCTTGGTTTCTGCTCGGGTCATGATCTCAGGGTCCTGGGATTGAGCCCTGTGCCCAGCTCTGCACTGGGTGTGGAGCCTGCTTGAAATTCTTTCTCTTTCTCCTCTGCCCCTCCTCCTACCCTCACCCCCCTGCTAATGATCTCTCTCTCAAAAAAAAAAAAAAAAAAAAAGTTGGGGAAGAAGGACATAGGATGTTTCTCATTTGACATGACATACTTTTAGGTCCAGATCCAAAACAAATCATTTTAAGGTTTCCTCATCTGTACAATGGAGAAAATAAAGGTCCCTACTATTCATTAGACTGTCATAAGAACTGAGTGAGTTAGTGTATATAAAGGACTAACGAAGTTCCAGGCTTGTACAAAATGCTCCCCACCTGTTGGTAGTGATTATTAGCATTATCCCTGTCATTCAGACACACAGGAGCATGGCATGCAAGAAGTGCTTTGACAGTACTAAAATGGATGGTAACAGGGCTGTAAGCTCAGAGACCTATTGTTTCTGTTGCTGGTGTCGAAAGCAGATTTAATTACAAAATGTCATGCTATTCCCATGCACAAAATTAAAACATATCTTCGATTTCCCAGCAACTGCCACACCACACTGGTGACAAAAGCACCTGGGCTGCAGGACCCTTAGCCCCCAGAGATTGCAACATGTGGTTCTGAGGATTCAACAAAGTACAACACCATTACTGACTAGAGGTAAGACGTTCTCACACGTGGATTTCTGCACCAACATGCTGCCCCCATTCCAGCCCCACACAATGCCTGCCTTAACCACCAATAAAAAATAAAAACTTTTTAGAAAAGACTACATCCTCTGTGCTCCATTAGAGTGAGCAGTACCTGTTTCAGTCTTGCTGGCAAAGCCTGCTGCCTGTTTGATCGCAGCCGCCGTTAGTGCTAATCCCCGGCTCCTCTTCAGGCCATGCTGCAGGACGGCCTCAAACTGGGCACACAGACAGGTTACCCTGCAAGAGAACCAGTTATTCATCAGTCCACCTGTGTAAGAAGAGAGACACCCAAAATAGCCCCAGTACCTCCAAGAAGCGGGTGAGTTATCAGTTATAAACCTCAGGGAAGGTACACACTTGACACCTGGATTTATGGGCAGGTAATTGATATGGAATTGACTTGGGTCCCTCAGCACACCTCTCCCCATTTATGTTCCTTTCACATACCTCCAGGAAGCCCCACACAGTCTAGCCATATTCATCAGGCTCTTGAAAGCAGAGTAACAATTCACAAGAAAGGTGGGAAAATGGAATTGGTGCCAGCCAGCAGAGGAGAAAAAATTAAAGCCAATTTAAAAACAAATCAGTCTGGTGTGGGAGGGGTGGACAGCTAATTGTATCCAATTCACAAGTTCCAACTCTAATTCATATCACATATAGTTTAAGGAATTACATTATCTTTGAAGGGATTGAATGTGCCAGCCTCCCAAATTGGAAACATTGTATAATTTCATGGCCTGTTACATACACTAAAAAAATAATAATATGAATTCTGATACTTATCCTTTATGTTGCTGTAAGAGATTACATTATGAAGTCAGATCCAGAGTTGATGGGATGAATTTTCAATTAAGTTACTATTGTGGATTCCATTAAATTCATTTCTCAATACCCAAAAAAGAGGACCTTCAAAAACATGTTGGCAAAGAGATGAGGTCACAGCTACTACCTTCTATTCTTTACCAACCTCATAGGGCTCCTGGGCACCCAGGCCCACTGAGTCTGTGGACTTTAAGGCCCTTCCATTCACTCATGCAACCTATGTCAAGAAATCCTTGGGATGCCTGGGTGGCTCAGTCGGTTAAGTGTCCAACTCTTGATTTTGGCTCGGGTCATGGTCTCAGAGTCCTAGGATCAAGCCCAACATCAGGCTCCACACACTGAGTGTGGAATCTGCTTAAGATTCTCTCTCTTCCTCTCCCTCTGGCCCTCCTACCCCACTCGTGCTCGTGTTCTCCCATGCCCCCTCACCTCAAAAAAACAATAATAAATCCCGAACTCCCCCTATGTGCCAGGCACTACTATTCTAGGCTCTGAGGATACAAAGAGATAGCAAGGTCTCTGCCTCACCACATTTGCACAGTTCTAGCAAAGGGAGATACACAAAACTAACCAGACCATTTCAGTTAATGAAAACTCTGAAGAAAATCAAACCAAACAAGGTGGTAGATGAAGACCCAGCAGGAACAGGCTTAGATTCTAGGGCCTAAATGGAGGTAACCTTGGAGTTATGACCTGGATGTGACAAACACAGCAGACTGGGCAGAGGGACCCAGTGCAAAGGTCCTGAGACCATCACCATCCTGTTCAATCTTGCCTAACTTCAGGCATTTCCTGTTCTACTCACCTCCACACCTGTAGTAATAATACTCTAAGAGTTTATTGCTCTGTGGGTGGTAAACTATTTTCATACCTATTATTTCATTAGCTCCTCCCATCAACATTATTATATAGGTGAGGCAGGTATTATCTCCGTCTTATACCTAAAGAAACAGGCTAAAGACATTTAAGAGACAGTACATGAGTACATAATAAATAGCATTATAAGACTACATAAATAACAACATCCATACTCCAGCCCTACCAAATCCCAAACTGATCCAAAGTAGATTCCATATACACCCCATGCTTATTCTGAGACAAATGTCTCAAGGCAAGCATGCTTATTCTGAGACAAATGTCCTCTCTTTTCCATACCCCACCTTTATTCAAGCCATCCATCTACACCAGAAAACCCTAACATGGTGTCAGCAAATACATAGCAATTGTACATTTACTCTCTGTCTGTGCTCATGACAGACATCAGTAATCCATCCCAGGATTCTGGGCAACCACTGCTAAAGATTAAAGTTGGCCCTCCACTGGAAGGAACCCCAACTGGCATCCCAAATGTAACATCTGTCCTCAATGACACTATTTAGAAACCTACCTTGACTACCCTGCATCTAACTGAATGTCTAGTACATAGTGTGTGCTCCATAAACACTTTTTCAACAGGTAAGTAAATAAGTAATTAATCTTGAGCCATAAGTCCCAGAATACTCCCCCACATTGAAACAACCCTCTTTGCTAGGCAGATGTCACTCTTAAACATGAGATATGTATATGCTAGTCCTCTACAATTTCATGCAGGTACACATTTAAGGGCTTCCTGAAAGCTGGGACACCTAACAAAACCATCTAAATTCCACAGGAATCAAAACAAGCATGGCAAAAATGGAGCCCAATGAAAGTCCTACCTCAGGGGAAAAAAACAAAAACGCTGGGCTATGTTTAGAGTACTCCATACTAAACCACAGCTTGGGGGCGCCTGGGTGGCTCAATAGGTTAGGCGTCTGCCTTCAGCTCAGGTTGTGGTCCCAGGATCTAAGCCCCACATCTGGCTCCCTGCTAAGCAGGGCATCTGCTTCTATCTCTCCCTCTGTCTGCCACTCCCCCTGCTTGCACACTCGCTTACTCGCATGCGCTCTCTCTCTCTAATAAATAAAATCTTTTAAAAAATAAAAATACTTAAAAAAATAAACCACAGCCTGCACCTTTAAACAAATCATCTGCAAATATAATAATTAAATCAACAATCCCTGTTAGTTTACTTGGCTCTAACATACAAGTCAGTAACTACCTCGCCAACTCTAGATAATATCTGGCCCCTAAAGGGAATGGAATGCAGGCGAACAGCACAAACCCAGTCACCAAGGTTTGGGTTACATCATCAGTATTACCTTCCAGATGAAGACAGGTCACAATCAACTTGATACAGCAGAAAACCCAGAGGGAGTACTAAAGGGAGTATTAACCCTAAAATTAATTCACTATGATGACTACGTTGCCAAAGGCCATGCTATTTATTACCCTCCCTATGTCCCCTTTGCATTTCCACACTGGGCCTGAGTTTATACCTACTAATCACTCAAGACTTAGCTTCTTCTTAACTTCTACTGTAAGTCAATGAACTGGGCATGTTTGTAATTAAGTAGGAGAACTTAATAGCAAATGAGGTGTTTTGCTTTGTTTTTTTAAGCACCAGTCAAGAAAATCACTTCAGGCTTTTATGCATACAACTACTGACCAGATGAATGGATAAATAAAATGTGGTGTCTTGATACAATGAAATACTATTCAGCAATACTAAGGAATAAAGTACTGAGATATGCTACAACAAAGATGAGCCTTGAAAATATTATGCTAAAGAAGTCAGACCCAAAAAACCACAAAGTGTAGGATTCCATGAAATTTTGAGAAAAGGTAAATATATAGAAACCAAAATTAGTAGTCAATTAGTGGTTGCCTAAGGCTGGAATCAGGGATTAACTATAAACTGACACAACAGAAATTTGGCATAATGAAAATGTTCTAAACTTGGTTGAGTTAATGGTTGTACCACTCTATACATTTACTTCTAAAAATCACTGCAAGGGGCGCCAGGGTGGCGGCAGCTGGTTAAGCAAATGACTCTTGGTTTCCATTCAGGTAGTGATCTCAGGGTCATGAGATCAAACTCCACACTGGGAGTCTGCTTAAGATTCCCTCCCTCTTGATCTGCCCCTCCCCAAACCCCACATGAACCCTTGCTCGCTCGCTCTAAAATAATTAATTAATTAACTTTAAAAATTACTGCACTGTACGCTTACAAGAGGTCAGTTTTTATGGTATGCAAATTAGATATCAATAATGCTGTTAAAAATCAAAAAAAAATTGGGGGTGCCTCAGTGGCAGAGTTGGTTAAGCATCCAACTCTTGGTTTCCAATCAGGTGGTAATCTCAGGGTCCTGAGATCAAGCTGCATGTTGGGCTCCACACTCAGCAAGGAATCTGCTTAGGATTCTTTCTCCCTCTCTCTCTCCCCTTCCCCATCGTGCTCCATCATGCACATGCGCTCTCTCTCTCTCTCTCTCAAATAAATAAATAAATCTTTTTTAAAAATGGCCCTCAAGATGTTTAGTAAAGCCTGATAAAGGAATGAAAGAATGGAAAATTAATGGCCTTGCTCCTGCTGAATTTAAAACTACCTACCAATACCAGCACAGCTGGACACCACATGAGCTTGACAAGTTTACTGCTGAAATTCTGCAAGTGGTTTTCCTGAGCTTTGACCTATATTTCAAGACTCCTTATCCTGCCACATGAATCTATAAGATTCTTAAGAATCCTGTACTTTTTAATGGCAAATGCTAGAAAAAATGACAGGATCAGCAATAAAAGCCACATTTTTACAAATGACATCAAATTAACTTTATGAAAGAGGGCATATTTCAAAGTGCTCTTTCACTGTGTTATAGGAACCTCTGGAAGAAAACCCAAGTACAATCATGAAAACAGACTGGATTATCCTCCTGTGGATGTCACCTGGAATGGAGTCAACTGTATCCATAAAAATCAGTCAATCAACAGCATTAGCCATATCTCAGACTTAGGACAGTAGAATCACCACTAGCCTTGCTACCATATGGCATTCATGTGCAATGGGCCATGCTCTACATTTATGTATAAAGAATAGTTTTCCAAAGGTTCACACCTGTGAATTTTAGCCTGTGAATTTTCCTGGCAGATATCAATCCTTGGCTGAAATCTACAAGTCACATAAAGATTTAAGAATGAAGATACTCAAAACAACATCATCTATACCTGGGGAAAATTAAAAACCACCTAAAGATCTCACATTTGGACAATTGGTTAAACATAATTGAATGCTATTTACTCCTTAAAACTCATACCAAGAGTTGATAATGAAAACCCACAGGTTTGTAATATAAAATGAAAAATCAGCACAATGTGAAATTATATATTGTCTGCTCTCAACTATGCTAAAAAAGAATCCTAAAAGGAATTATGTGAAAACATTAATAGCCACTTGGTAAAAGAATTACTGGTGATGTCTTTCCTGCCTTTACGCTTTTCTGAACTTAGCTTCTTTCCAAAACAAGCATTAAAGAAGTATTGACATCTCAAGAGCCAGAAATATTGCTACATTGAGCTATAACAAATGAAGAAATACAACTTGAAAGTTATGGTGAGGAAAGGAGTATAACTATTTTAAATGCTTATAGAGAACTTCAAATGGCATTTTTAAAAAGCTTAGATTACAAAATAAATAAACTTTTCAAAACAAAGAGCTTAGATTATAATGTTTAAGCCAAAAAAAGCAGATCTACAAAGATATAAAAGTGTTTCTAACCCACAAATAAAAAATGCTGGAATAAATGAAACTATAACATTAAAATTTGATTTTTTTTTTTTAGGTAAGCAAAATGGGACAAGGGAATTCCATTTACAGTAGTAACAAAAGTAAAATAAATCATATTTTTAAACAAGAAGGATAAAAATCCTATATGAAGAAAAGAATAATATTTTCTTAAAAGGTATAAAAATCAATATAAATAGAAATACCATTTTCTTGAATAAGATTTATTAAAATTAAAATGTCATTAATGTCTAAATTAATTATGTATATATCAATTGATGTATAAATTGAATACAATTTCAGTAATAATCCCAGGAAGGACTTGGCACAGTATGGTTCTGAGTGTAGGAATAAACAAATTGATGGAGTGTAAAGAAACCCCTCATAGAAAATCCAAATAAGGGGTGCCTGGTGGCTCAATTGGTTAAACATCTGCCTTTGGCTCAGGTCATGATCTTGGGGTCTTGGGATCAAGCCCCACATCGGGCTCCCTGCTCAGTGGGGAGTTTGCTTCTCCCTCTGCCTCTGCCCCTCCTCCTGCTCGTGCTCTGTCCCTTGCTTTCTCTCTCTAATAAATAAATAAAATTATTTTTAAAAAACCATCCAAATAAATATGGAAACATGTGAGATATAATAACGGCAGTGCTTCAATTCAGATGCACAAGAATGGACTATTTAAACTAGGGGCACTGACAAAAAGCACCCAGCTACAGGGCTAGAAGGAAAGAATAAACTTCTGCCTCCAATTCCAGATAGAACAAAATTCCAGATGGATCAAAATAAATAAAACTATAAATGGGAAAAAATAAAACTGTAAGAACAATAGAGAAAAATACAGAAGAACCTCAGGACAGGATACTCTAAAAGCAAAATTTTAAAGGTTCATTCAGAGGAATGCCTGGGTGGCTCAGCAGTTGAGTGTCTGCCTTCGGCTCAGGGCGTGATCCTGGGATCTGGGATCGAGTCCAGCAACAGGCTCCTTGCGGGGAGCCTGCTTCTTCCTCTGCCTATCTCTACCTCTCTCTGTGTGTCTCTCATGAATAAATGAAGAAAATCTTTAAAAAATAAATATAAATAAATAAAGGTTCATTTGGGGTGCCAGGGTGGCTCAGTTGGTTAAGTGTCTGACTCTTGGTCTCAACTCAGGTCTTGATCTCAGGGTCAAGGATTCAAGCCCCACATTGGGTTCCATAGTAAGCATGGAGACTACTTTAAAAAAAAAGCCTCATATAATTAATTTCATAAAATTTTTAAATTTCTATATGGCAAAAGATACCATAAACATGGTAAAACAATAATGAGATACTGGAGAAAATACTTACAAAATACATATGGTTGAAAAAGGATCAAAAGCCATATTATATGGAGAGCTTCTATAAATGGATAAGAGAAAGACAAGCAACTCAAATAATAATAAACTTTTCAACAAGGTCAATAAACACATCATGAAAGGAGGAAATGTTGACCAGTAAATGGATGAAAATACATTCAGTCTCACCAGTGGCCAGGAAAGTGTCATAATACTAAGACACCAATTCAGGACTATCAACTTTAAAACCAATCACAGACCGACTAATTTAGTTTCTTATAAAACTAAATATGCAAATATCATCCACCCAACAATTACACTCTTAGTGACTATCTCAGAAAAAGGAAAAGCATTATGTTCCCATGAAAAACCTGCACGTAAATGTTTACAGCAACATTATTTGCAATAGCCAAAAACTGAAACAACCCAGATGTCCCTCAGCGAGTTAATTAAAAAACAGAGTTTGGTCCCTACATACCATGGAATACAAGTCAGCAACAAAAAGGCACACACACTACTGATACATGCAAAGACATGGGTCAATCTCCTGGGAATCACACTGAGTGGGGGGAAAAAAACCCAATTCCAAAAGATTATACACTGTATTATTCCACTAATATAATGTTCGTGAAGTAACAAAATTATACAACCAGAGGACAGATTGGTGGTTGCCAGGAGTTAGGGATGGAGAGGGAGGGAACAGGAGGGAGGTACATGTGGTATAAAAGGTCAAGGAGAGGGATCCTGTGACAATGAAACTACTCCATTATCTTGACTGTGGTGATGAGCAGGTGTCCCTATGCAGTGATAAAACTGCACAGAACTAAACACACACACAAACACACACAAGCACATACACACAAATAAGTGTAAGCAAAACTAGGGAAATCTGAAATGCTGTCCTAAAGTGTTTTTTTTTTAATTTTTATTTATTTATGATAGTCACACAGAGAGAGAGAGAGAGAGAGAGGCAGAGACACAGGCAGAGAAAGAAGCAGGCTCCATGCACCAGGAGCCCGACGTGGGATTCGATCCTGGGTCTCCAGGATCGTGCCCTGGGCCAAAGGCAGGCGCTAAACCGCTGCGCCACCCAGGGATCCCTGTCCTAAAGTTTTATAAGTTGTTACTACTAAGAAAAACTGGGGAAAGGGAAAGCTGGATCTTTCTATATTACTTCTTAACAAATGCATGTGAATCTAAAACAAAAAAACAAAAACAAATGCATGTGAATCTACAATTATCTCAAAATTAAAAATTTAAATAAACAAATACAAAAATTGGAGGCAAAGATATATAAATAAATATATACACAAATATTTTTATTGTAGCACTGTTTACAATAGCAAAAGCAGAAACAAAATTAGAAACAACTTGCACATCCATTAACAGGAAAATAGTAAATAAGTTATACCACCTTCAGACTGTAAAATATTACACAGAAACTAAAAAATAATGAGATGCCATATCTAATCAACCCGAAGAAGCACCAAATTTTTTTCACACATCTTTGAAATCCAGTTGTGCCTCATAATTGATAAAATTAGACAAATTGGCATTAGTCATAAAGATGCCATTGACAGTAAGCTGCACCATTATGTTACCTACTGACCTGGAAAAATTTCCATAATACACAGCCAGGTCTAAAAACAAAACAAAAAATAGGGAAAGAGGCAAGATGGTAGAAGAGTAGGGAACGTTGTTGTTTCAACTAGTCCCTTGAATTTAGCTAGATATCTATCAAATCATTCTGAACACCTGTGAATACAACCTGAGATGTAAGAAAATAATTGCCAGAATTCTACAAATAGAAAAGCAACCACTTTTTGCAAGGTAGGAGGTTCAGAGAAGTGAATCTCAGGGGATATATGGGAGGATAAATGGTGGGCCAAGGGAGCCTCTGTAAGTCCGCTACCCGAATGTGATATAGTCCTGCAGTGCAAAATGGGCTTTTAGAAGTCTGTTCCAGTGAGGGACACCCCTACCTGCAAGGTGCTCAGGTGGCGAAGGGGGGCAGAATCATAGTGGGGCAGTCTGGTCTCAGGATCCCCGGGGTCACAGAAAGAACGGGGATGCCTGAGCCAACATAGTTCTCAAGCACTGGAGCCAGGAAACTGGCTACAGTCAGCAAGCCCCGGAGTGGGCTCTCAGCTCAGTTTGCCATAAATGTGAACCATGGCACCATCTGGTGACCCCTCTCTTTGCGGGGGCCCTGCAACAGGCAAAAATGTAGTAACTCTCCTCTTTCCCCAGGAAGATTGAAGAAGATCAGCAATGCCATAAAGCAAAACAATATTAAATTGATTGGAGTCCCAGAGGAAGAAGAGCAAGAAAGAGGGACAGAAGGTATATTTGAACAAATCATAGCTGAGAACTTCCCTAATCTCAAAGGAAACAGGCATTCAAATATAAGAGGCATACAGAACCCCCCTCAAAATCAACAAAAACAGATCAACACCCTGACATAATGGTGAAGTTTGTAAATTTCAGAAATAAAGAGAAAATCCTGAAAGCAGCTCAAGACAAGAAGTCCTTAACCTACAAAGGTAGAAACATTAGACTGGCAGCAGACCTATCTACAGAGACCTGGCAGGCCAGAAAGGGCTGGCATGATATAGTCAGGGTACTAAACAAGAAAAATATGCAGCCAATAATACCTTATCCAGCAAGGCTGTCATTCAAAATGGAAGGTGAGATAAAGAGCTTCCAGGATAAACAGAAACTAAAGAATTTATGATCATTAAACCAGCCCTGCAAGAAATATTAAAGGGGATCCTGTATGCAAAGAGATACTCCCAAAGTAACATAGACGAGAAAGGAATAAAGACAATATACAGAAGCAGTGACTTCACAGGTAATACAATGGCACTAAATTCATATCTTTCAATAGTTACTCTGAATGTAAATGGACTAAATGCTAAAATCAAAAGACACAGGGTATTGGATTGGATAAAAAAAGCAAGACCTATCCATATGCTATCTATAAGACACTCATTTTAGACCAAAAGACACCTCCAAATTGAAAGTAAGAGGGTGGAGAACCATGTAACATGCTAATGGACATCAAAAGAAAGCTGGGATAGCAATCCTTGTATCAGACAAATTGGATTTTAAGCCAAAGATTGTAGTAAAAGATGAAGAGGAACACTATATCACACTTAAAGAGTCTAGCCAATAAGAAGGTCTAACAATTGTCAACATTTATGCTCCTAACTTGGGAGCAGCCAATTATACAAACCAAGTAATAATAAAAATTAAAGAAACACACTGATAATAATACAATAACAGTAGAGGATTTTAACACCCCACTCACAGCAACTGACGTATCACCTAAGCAGAAGATCAACAAGGAAACAAGGACTTTGAATGACACACTGGACAAGATGGACTTCACAGATACATAACAGACCATTCTATCCTAAAGCAACAGAATACACACTCTTTTTAACTGCACATGGAACTTTCTCCAGAAGAGATCACATACCAGGTTGTAACTCACATATCAACTTGTACCAAAAGAAAGGGATTATTCCCTGCATATTTTCAGACCACAATGCTTTGAAACTGGAACTCAATCACAAGAGGAAATTTGGAAGGAACTCAAACACTTGGAGGCTAAAGAGCATCCTACTAAAGAATGAATGGATCAACCAGGAAATTAAAAAAGAATTGAAAAAATTCATGGAAACAAATGAAAATGAAAACACAACTGTTCAAAACCTTTGAGATGCAGCAAAGGTGATCCTAACAGGGAAGTACATAGGAATATAAGCCTTTCTCAAGAAACCAGAAAAGTCTCAAATACACAAGCTAATCTTACACCTAAGGAAGCTAGAGAAAGAACAGCAAATAGAGAGTAATCCAAGCAGGAGACAAGAAATAAAGATTAGAGCAGAAATCAATGAAACTGAAACCAAAAGAATAGTGGAAGAGATCAACGAAACTAGAAGCTGGTCCTTTGAAAGAATTAGTAAAATCAATAAACCCCTAGCCAGACTTCTCAAAAAGAAAAGAGAAAGGACCCAAGTTAATAAAAGCATGAATGAAAAAGGAGAGATTACAACCAACACCAAGGAAATACAATTTTAAGAACATACTATAAGCAACTACATGAGAACAAATTAAGCAATCTGGAAGAAATGGATGCATTCGTAGAAACTTATAAACTACCAAAATTAAAACAGGAAGAAATAGAAAACCTGAACCAGCAAGGAAACTGAAGCAGTAATAAAAAATCTCCCAATAACAAGACCAAGGCCCGATGGCTTCCCAGGGGAATGCTACCAAGCACTTAAAGAACAAGTAACAGAACACCTCAGTGGCTCAGTCAGTTGAGCCACTGCCTTCAGCTCAGGTCATGATCCCGGGGTCCTGGTATCAAGCCCCATATCCAGGCCCCTGCTCAGCTGGGAGCCTGCCTCCTCTTCCCCCTCTGCTACTGCCCCCTACTCATGCACTTGCTCCAATAAATAAAATCTTCTTTAAAATAAAGAAGAACTAATACCTATTCTTCTGAAGTTGTTTCAAAAAATAGAAAAGGAAGGAAACCTTCCAAATTCTTTCTATGAAGCCAGGATCACCTTGATCCCAAACCAGACAAAGATCCCACCAAAATGGATAATTACAGGGGCAGCCCGGGTGGCTCAGCCATTTAGCGCTGCCTTCAGCCCAGGGCCTGGTCCTGGTCCTGGAGACCCAGGATCGAGTCCTACGTCGGGCTCCCTGCATGAAGCCTGCTTCTCCCTCTGCCTGTGTCTCTGCATCTGTGTGTGTGTGTGTGTGTGTGTGTGTGTGTGTGTGTCTCATGAATAAATGAACAAAATCTTAAAAAAAAAAAAAATTGGGCAGCCCTGGTGGCTCAGCGGTTTAGCGCCTGCCTTTGGCCCAGGGCGAGATCCTGGAGTCCCGGGATCGAGTCCCACATCAGGCTCCCTGCATGGAGCCTGCTTCTCCCTCTGCCTGTGTCTCTGCCTCTCTCTCTCTCTCTCTGTCTATCATAAATAAATAAATAAATAAATAAATAAATAAATAAATAAATAAATAAATAACCAACCAACCCACAGCAAGTATCATTCTCAATGGGGAGAGACTGAAAGCTTTTTCCTTAGGTCAGGAACACATCAGGGATGTCCACTCTTACCACTACTGTTCGACATAGTACTGAAGTCCTAGCCTCAGCAATCAGAAAGAAAGAAAAGGCATTCAAGTTGGCAAAGAAGTGAAACTCTCACTCTTCACAAATGACTTGATATTTTTAGTGGAAAAGCCAAAAGACTCCACTTCAAAATTGCTAGAACTCATACAGGACAATTCAGCAACATGGCAGGTTATAAAACCAATGCAAAGAAATCAGTTGCATTTCTATACACTAACAATGAGAGAGAAGAAAGAGAAATTAAGGAATTGATCTCATTTACAACTGCACCAAAAACCATAAGATATCTAGGAACAAACCTAACCAAAAAGGTAGAGGATCTCTGCTCTAAAAACTACAGAATACTTAGGAAAGAAATTGAGCCAGACACAAAGAAATGAAAAAACATTCCATGATCATGGCTTAGAAGAATAAATATTGTGAAAATGTCCATGCTACCCAAAGCATCTACATATTCAATCCAATCCCTATTAAAATACCATCAACATTTTTCACAGAGCTGGAATAATTCTAAAATTTGCATGGAACCAGAAAAAAAACCCAAATAGCCAAAGGAATTTTGAAAAAGACAACCAAAGCTGGGGGCATCACAATGCCAGATTTCAGGCTGTACTACAAAGCTGTGATCATCAAGACAGTATGGTACTGGCACAAAAACAGACACATAGATCAAGGGAACAGATTAGAGAACCCAGAAATGGACCCTCAACTCTATAGTAAACTAATCTTTAACAAAGCAGGGGAGAAGATCCAATAGAAAAAAGACAGTCTCTTCAACACATGCTGTTAGGAAAATTGGACAGCCACATGCAGAAGAATAAAACTGGACAATTCTCTTAGACCATACACAAAGATAAACTCAAAATGGTGAAAGACCTAAACATGAGACAGGAATCCATAAAAATCCTAGAGAAGAACACAAACAGCAACCTCTTTGACCTTGACTGCAGCAACTTCTTGCTAGACACATCTCTAAAGGCAAAGGAAACAAAAGCAAAAATAAACTACTGGGACTTCATCAACATAAAAAGCTTCTGCACAGCAAAGGAAAAACAGTCAACCAAATGAAAAGGCAACCTATAGGATGAGAGAAGATAATATTTGCAAATGACATATCAGATAAAGGGCTAGTATCCAAGATCTTTAACGAAGATTATCAAACTCAACACCCAAAAACAAATAATCCAGTCAAGAAATGGGCAGAAGACATGAACAGACATTCTTCCAAAGAAGACCAACAGAACACATGATAAAATGCTTAACATCACTTGGCATCAGAGAAATACAAATCAAATTCATAATGAGATACCACCTCATACCAGTCAGAATGGCTAAAATTAACAAGTCAGGAAACAAGTGTTGGTGAGGGCATGGAGAAAGGGGAACCCTCTTACACTGCTAGTGGGAATGCAAACTGGTACAGCCACTCTGGAAAATGGTATGGAGGTTCCTCAAGAAGTTAAAGATAGAACTACCCTATGATCCAGCAATTCCACTACTAGGGTCTTTACCCCAAAGATATAAATGTAGTGATATGAAGGGACATGTGTACCCTAATGTTTATAGCAACAATGTCCACAATAACCAAAGTATGGAAAGAGCCAAGATGTCCATTGACAAATGAATGGATAAAGAAGATATATATATAGATACACACACACACACACACACACACACACACACACACACACTGCTATTACTCAGCCATCAGAAAGGATGGGTACTTACACTATTTACCTAGACGTGGATGGAACTGGAGGGTATTATGCTGAACTAAATAAGTCAATCAGAGAAAGACAAATTATCATGTGGTCTCACTCCTATGTGGAAAATAAGAAATAGCAAAAAGGATCATAGGGAAAGGGAGGGAAACCTGAATGGGAAGAAATCAGAAAGAGAGATAACACCATAAGAGACTTTTATCTATGGGAAATAAACTGATGATTGCTGGAGGGCATGTAGGTGAGAAGAGGGGGTAACTGGATGATGGGCATTAAGGAGGGTAGATGATGTGATGAGCTTACTGGGTGTTATATGCAACTGATGACTTACTAAACTCTGTATATGAAACTAAATTTGAATTTGAATTGAATTTGAATTTGAATGAATGAATGAATGAATGCATACATACATACATACATACATACCAAAACAATGGGGTGCCTGGATGGCTCAGTCAGTTGACTATTGATTTTGGCTCAGTCATGATCTCAGGGTCATGAAATTAAGCTCCATATCAGGCTCTGTGCAGGGTGTGGAGCCTGCTTAAGATTCTCTCTCTCTCTTTCTCGCTCTCGCTGTCTCTCTCTCTCTGCCCTGCCCCCCCTGCAAGCCCCCTCTCTTTCTCTCTCTCTTGCTTGCGCAGTTTCTCTAAAAAAAAAAAAAAAAAAAAAAGCAAGTTGTAGAGTAATATAAATTGTATGGTTCTTATTTGTGAGGGAGTAGGAGAAAGTGGAGTGGGTTTCAATGATGTTCTCTCAATTATTTGCACCTTCTACCATCATTTGAGCAGATTTCAGTATCTCTGAAAATTCATGCAAACTCTTCTTAAGCAAGAATCATGAGGGGTGAGGCCCCTCATCCCAGTGTGGCAGTACAAGCATGTGAGGGCCCTCCTCCCACGCTGACTCCTTGCTGTGCCAGGCGTCCCAGGACCTGAGAGTCAAGCCAGCCTCGTACTCTCAATTAGTCCTCATGCTGTGAATCAGAGCATGCTCACTCTGTGCTAAATAAATGAAATGAATGTAAACTGTAGCCCAGAAATAAAGGGCCAAAAAGATCTGTGAAAAAAATAGCAATCATCTAGAAGAAACTAAAATTGGCTTTAGTTTTATCCCACAGGCCATAAAAAAAAATAAATTATAGGTGGATTAAAAGTTTAACTGCAAACAATAAAAATCTTACAAGAAAATTTTAAAACACTGCATGCACAATCTACGGTTGGGAAGATGTTTTTAAAACACTGAAAACCTTAAAACTGGTAGGTAGGCATATGGGTCCATAAATAGATATTTAATTGTGTAAAAAAATTTTAATGTGGTAGTATAATAGATACTGTTATCTGTGTTTCCAACAATAATGGACAGATTTGAAAAAAAATGTTGCAAAGCAGAAAGGCTTTAGATGAAAGGCTAACTAATTACAATAATGTATAAAGAGCTCTCACAAACTGATAAGGGGACAAATAATCCAATAATAAAATGGGCAAATAATATCAAGGAGCTTCACACAAAACAGTGCAGCCAAATAGCCAAAACATATTTAAGAAAAAAAAAAAAAACAAGAAAGATACTGATATTCACTAGCAATCAAGGAAATGCAAATTAAAATGATGGTGAGCCACCACCTTTTCTTTATGTTGTGTTTTTTTAAGGTTTATTTATTTATTTGAGAGAATATGTGTGCAAGAAAGGGGTTGGGGGGATCCCTGGGTGGCGCAGCGGTTTGGCGCCTGTCTTTGGCCCAGGGCGCGATCCTGGAGACCCGGGATCGAATCCCACATCGGGCTCCCGGTGCATGGAGCCTGCTTCTCCCTCTGCCTGTGTCTCTGCCTCTCTCTCTCTCTCTGTGACTATCATGAATAAATAAATAAAATCTTTAAAAAAAAAAAAAGAAAGGGGTTGGGGCAGAGGGAGAGACAAAATCTCAAGCAGACTCCACACAGAGCCTGACCCGAGGCTAAATCTCACAATTCTGAGATCAGGATCTGAGCTGAAAGCAAGAGGTAAATGCTTAACTGACTGCCACCCAGGCCCCAAGGGACCACCTTTCACCCATCAGACCTATAAAACTTCAAAACAACATTCACAACTACTGTTACCTGGAAAGAGAAGGGTAGTCTCATGCACAGCCAGTAGAAATTTTTAGAAAGATACCTGATCATAATTATTAAAAATAAACACATATTGGGGAACCTGGGTGGCTCAGTGGGTTAAGCATCTGATTTTGGCTCAGGCTATGATCTCAGAGTCCTGGGATCAAGCCCCATGTCAGGCTCTGCACTTAGCAAGGAGTCTGCTTGTCCCTCTCTCTTTCCCTCTGCCTCTCCCTGGGCTCATGCTCTGTCTCTCTGTCTCTCAAATAAAATCTTTTTTTAAAATAAAATAAAAAATAAACACATTTTGAGGCCCCTGGGTGGGTCAGTCAGGTAAGCATCTGACTCTTGATCTCCACTTAGGGATGTCTTAATTTCAGAGTTGTGAGTTCAAGCCTCACACTGGGCTTCACACTGGATGTGGAGCTTACTTAAAAAAAATAAATAAAATAAAATCACGTATTCTCTTTGACCCAGCAACCCAACTACTGAAAAATCTATGCCAAGGAAATAAAATCCTCAGTACAAAAGTAAAGATGTTCAAGGGTATCTGTTGTTTCACTGTCCACAGTAGTGAATACTAGACATGAAGTCATTATTACCTCATAGGCAACTATTTGCACATATGCATCATGCGATATAATGCAACATCTTAAAAACAATGATTAGATTTACAAAATTAAAAATAATTAAAACTATTAAAACCTTAACTTAGAAAGGTTTTGACAGGATAGTGCCAAGAGAGAAAACAGATACAGAACATTACATATAATTCAATTTTTGAAAAACAAGGGCAATAAAACCTGTGTGTGTGTACATGTACACACATGTGTGTTTTACTTATAAAAATTATATGAACTTGGAGAAAACCACAGAACAAATAATTTTTTGTCATAAACAAGAAGAGGATGTAATAGAGAAAAAAAAAAAGAGGCCAAAAAAAAAAAAGTTGACAAAGAACCAGAAAAAATGCAAGCCTGGTAGCAGTGAAAACTCACAAGGCAGTAGTTTTCAAGACGCTTTAAGTGTGAAGGTTTGAGGGTGGCAGACAGGCATGCAAGAAGAAATCAAATAAGTGTCCTACCAGAGGAGCCAGAAACTAAAAAGAATAACCAATTCTTCAATGAGTTAAAACGCACAGTTTCTGACCATTTTCAAATTACTAATATCAACAGAGTAACTGCCTTCTTGTGGGAAGACTGACCTCCAGCTCTTCGACTAGCCACAAATACTGCCTAGGATTCTCCTGGCAGATGAGGAGCTTCAAAGTCAGGAACAGGAGCTGGCAGTCGGGAAGGAAGCAGCTGAAGGAGCTGGTTCCCAGGGGAAAAGAGAATGGAGGAAACAAGAGTCCCTAGACGCTGAAGGAGTGAATAAATGGGAAACAAGGAAACACAGAAGTGACACTAAGCCAGAGGACCCAGGGCTCTTCAAGCATAGTTGGTGCCCACAGCATGGAAGAAAGGAAACTCCACACCAAAGCTTGCCTTAAAACAAAATTAAAGACAACACACAACTGCTCTGATTTCTGGCCACACCTTACACCAAAGAACTGGTGTCTCATTTCCCAAGTCCTGGCAGCCCCTTGGGCTTCTCAAGGCTCAGTCACAAGGCTTTTCCAATCCTCTGGCTCTCCTTTCAAGAGCCACGTCTCCACTCAGCCCTCTGGCCCAGTGCACAGACTCACCCCTCCCTGCCTCCCAGACCCCATCTCATCCCACCCCCCTGCACTTCTTCCAGAAATGCAACTCTATGTTGTTGTCTTTCTTTGTTTTTTCCCACCCATACCACACTTTGCCATGGCATACAGGACAAGATGTGATTTTAGGAGGAACACAGATGAACATTTTTATGTTAATTATTTCAATGCATCAAGAAAGACTATAACCAGCATCAGTCTTGGATTTCACTGATGGTATTACTTATGATAAGACCAGAGTATATACGGCCTTCAAATTCCACCACAAGCGAATATCTGACTCAGACAGTATACAGAAATGGCAAAAATTATGAAAATGGCACTCAAGTAGCCATAATCTAAGAAATGATACCCTAGTGGATCAAGTTCAAACACCTCCCCAAGACAGTAAGAGAGGAACCTCCTGACTTTGCAGACCATCTCCCAACACATCCAACACATCCACGATCTCATCATTTTCTCACGCCTCCCTAGACCACCCCACTTGCTACTCCTACTGCCTGGAATTCCCATCCTACCCATCTGGACCACTAAAGATCCCACACTCACCTCTTATATCTGTACTAGGTAATTATAACTACAGGCCACCATGACTATCCACAAATTACATGCTCATCTCCTGGACTCAGTTCTAAGTTCCCTGAGGACAGCAAACAACTCATCCGGTTTATATCCCCAATGCTAACATAGCAATCTACAAACAGAGATCTGTTGAATAGAGGAATTAATGAGCAATAGTCTAGCCTTTAGTTTCCAATTCCGCCAAAATACTGATATGTCTATAGTCAAAGAATGACAACATATTGAGTTTTAGTAAGTTCCTACTGGTTATGCCAAGCAAACAGTTCTACAGCTAAGGAAGTAGGGACTGTGATCATCTTCTGACTTTCCAGAGATACCACAGAGGCCTAGAAAAGCTAAGTTAAGTCTGAAATTAACAGCTGGTAACTGGTGATCTGTGGCTGGGGTGGGCACCTGACATCAAAGTTCACAGGTCAGGACACCTGGGTGGCTCAGTGGTTGAGCATCTGCCTTTGGCTCAGGGCATGATCCCGAAATCCCAGGATCGAGTCCTACATTGGGCTCCCTGCATGAAGCCCGCTTCTCTTCCCTCTGCTTATGTCTCTGCCTCTCTCTCTCTCTCTCTCCCATCTCTTGTGAATAAATAAATAAAATCTTAAAAAAAAAAAAAAGCTCATAAGTCATGCTCATGGTCTCTCTCCACCATCAGGGCGGTGATGACAAGGATGATGGCGATGATAGTTTTTACACATTGCTTCCTATGGGCCAATGTGATAGCTATTTTCAATAGCTATCAATATAAATATGTATTAGAATTCAGAATGGAAATGTGCTCAAATTAGCTAAATGCCCTAGGGCTCTGCATTAGCTAAAAATAATTTTTTTTCCAAAAAGAAATCAAGTCATTTGATTGATAGAGTAAAATAAAAGAAAATGCAATGTGAAACTATCTACTACAGATCCTGAAAGTGGAAATGAAGTGTTCAGGATAGGGAGGACAGAGAATCCAATTACCGAACCCCAAGATCCTCTGCAAGATGAGAAGCATTGTCCTCAGGGAACTTAGAACTGAGTCCAGGAGATGAGCATGTAACTTGTGGATAGTCATGGTGGCCTGTAGTTATAAGGTACAGATATAAGAGGTGAGTGCGGGATCTTTAGTGGTCCAGATGGGTAGGATGGGAATTCCAGGCAGTAGGAGTAGCAAGTGGGGTGGTCTAGGGAGGCGTGAGAAAATGATGAGATCGTGGATGTGTTGGATGTGTTGGGAGACGGTCTGCAAAGTCAGGAGGTTCCTCTCTTACTGTCTTGGGGAGGTGTTTGAACTTGATCCACTAGGGTATCATTTCTTAGATTATGGCTACTTGAGTGCCATATCATATCTAGTCAATGTCTCAGACTAATGGGCTGGTAGGAAACCAGTGAAAAACTAAAGACAAAAATCACATGATGAACATCCAAAGACATGTAAAAGAGGAAAAGGAATGCCTGAAAAAGCCATTTGGTTTCATAAGTGTCCAGAGGAAATACATATGACAGTTTTCAACTATGCTAAGAATAACACTAGGGAACAGCAAAGTGCAGCTGGTTTAATTTTGAAGCTCTCTGAAAAGTTCAGAAATGTTTCTAATTCCTCATAGGTAAAGAAAAGTCATCAAAACAAATCACTCTTCCCTGGTAAGCTTGGAAAGGAGAAGAAAGCTCCTCTCTGGCTTCTTCTGACATAGTCACTAAAGGGTCACAAAAATGTACAATTCCTAAATGTTCTGAGACACAACCCGAAGCCAATTCATTGTCCCCCGCTCCCCGCCATAATGGCAAAGAGACCCATTGTGCAGAGAATATTTACCAAGTGTCAGGACACTTTACATAAAATTATAGTGACAATAACAATAGCTAACAATTTCTGGAAACTTACTAGCTGCTAAGGCCCTATTCAAAAGGCTACACATAAACTAACTCACAGCTCTACCAAGTGATTACAACTGTACCCACTTACAGATGAAGATATCAGGGCACAAGAAAGTCAAAACCTGTCCACAGACCAACATGATTCGGGACTGACAACACCATGATTCAAACTCTGAGCTCCAAGTCCCATGCACATCCTGCCACCCCGAAGTTTGGGCTGCTGTTTATAATTCCAAGGGAAAGCTTCCAGATTGTGTGCTGTAATTTCACGTGGAAGAAGATGCTTTTGTGGAAGAATAACGTATCTACCCCTTGAGGTAACCTCCAGTGCCTGCTGAGTTCTTGAGCCACTATTTCTAGTAGGCAAATTATTCAAAAATATGTTATGGCCTCTCCATAGGCCAGCGTGACTGACAGTACGCAGAATAATTTTAATGAAGCACAAGAAAGGGTCATTGTTCTTAGGGAAACACAGAGCAGAGGATTCCAACAGAGAGGGGTGAGGAGAAACACATGCATTTCAGAGCCCAGTGGCTGCCCCCACTTCCTCCTGGGGAGGTTTCTAAGGACAGAATCTGTTGAAACAAGCTCTGCCTCTAATTTCCCGGTGTGTGACACTTCACACAAGGACTGTTGCATCTTGCTGTGTAATCTCAAAATATCAAACAAATCTCCCTCCCACACTCTCACATTTTGCATTCATTTCTGGTATTAGTTGAACAGTGCTATGTATCATATAGACCCAAACGCCACACACCAGCTTCACACTGGACCAGCCAGAGCTCCTTCCCAGACTTCATCTGCCATAAAGAGCTGGGCAACTTTTGTTACATCTGAGGATGGGTACCCTTCCTGACCTGTCCTGAGTTTGGCTCACATTTTCCACGTAAAGAAGTCTGTTTTTGCAAAAGCTTCTTATCTCGATGAAGTCCCAATAGTTCATTTTTGTTTTTGTTTCTCTTGCCTTCATGGATGTATCTTGCAAGAAGTTGCTGTGGCCAAGTTCAAAAAGGGTGTTGCCTGTGTTCTCCTCTAGGATTTTGATGGACTCTTGTCTCACATTTAGATCTTTCATCCATTTTGAGTTCATCTTTGTGTATGGTGTAAGAGAATGGTCCAGTTTCATTCTTCTGCATGTGGATGTCCAATTTTCCCAGCACCATTTATTGAAGAGACTGTCTTTTTTTCCAGTGGGTAGTCTTTCCTCCTTTGTCAAATATTAGTTGACCATAAAGTTGAGGGTCCACTTTCGGATTCTCTATTCTGTTCCATTGATCTATGTGTCTGTTTTTGTGCCAGCACCACACTGTCTTGATGACCAAAGCTTTGTAGTACAACCTGAAATCTGGCATTGTGATGCCCCCAGCTATGGTTTTCTTTTTTAATATTCCCCTGGCTATTCGGGGTCTTTTCTGATTCCACACAAATTTTAAGATGATTTGTTCCAACTCTCTGAAGAAAGTCCATGGTATTTTGATAGGGATTGCCTTAAATGTGTAAATTGCCCTGGGTACCATGGACATTTTCACAATATTAATTCTTCCAATCCATAAGCATGGAATATTTTTCCATCTTTTTGTGTCTTCCTCAATTTCTTTCAGAAGTATTCTGTAGTTTTTAGGGCATAGATCCTTTACCTCTTTGGTTAGGTTTATTCCTAGGTATCTTATGCTTTTGGGTGCAATTGTAAATGGGATTGACTCCTTAATTTCTCTTTCTTCAGCCTCATTGTTAGTGTATAGAAATGCCACTGACTTCTGGGCATTGATTTTGTATCCTGCCACACTGCCAAATTGCTATATGAGTTCTAGCAATCTTGGGGTGGAATCTTTTGGGTTTTCTATGCACAGTATCATGTCATCTGCAAAGAGGAAGAGTTTGACTTCTTCTTTGCCAATTTTAATGCCTTTTCTTTTTGTTGCCTGATTGCTGAGGCTAGGACTTCTAGTACTATGTTGAATAACAGTGGTGAGAGTGGACATCCCTGTCTTGTTCCTGATCTTAGGGGAAAGGCTCCCAGTGTTTCCCCATTGAGAATGATATTTGCACAGCAAAAGAAACAGTCAACAAAACTAAAAGGCAGCCTACAAAATGGGAGAAGACATTTGCAAATGACATATCAGAGAAAGGGCTAGTATCCAAGATCTATAAAGAACTTATTAAACTCAACAGCAAAGAAACAATCCAATCATGAAATGGGCAAAAGACACGAACAGAAATCTCACAGAGGAAGACATAGACATGGCCAACATGCACATGAGGAAATGCTCCACATCACTTGCCATCAGAGAAATACAAATCAAAACCACAATGAGATACCACCTCACACCAGTGAGAATGGGGAAAATTAACAAGGCAGGAAACAACAAATGTTAGAAAGGATGTGGAGAAAGGGGAACCCTCTTGCACTGTTGGTGGGAATTTGAACTGGTGCAGCCCCTCTGGAAAACTGTGTGGAGGTTCCTCAAAGAGTTAAAAATAGATCTGCCCTATGACCCAGCAATTGCACTGCTGGGGATTTACCCCCAAGATACAGATGCAATGAAACGCCGGGACACCTGCACCCCAATGTTTCTGGCAGCAATGTCCACAATAGCCAAACTGTGGAAGGAGCCTCGGTGTCCATCAAAAGATGAGTGGATAAAGAAGATGTGGTTTATGTACACAATGGAATATTACTCAGCCATTAGAAATGACAAATACCTACCATTTGCTTCGACGTGGATGGAACTGGAGGGTATTATGCTGAATGAAATAAGTCAATCGGAGAAGGACAAACATTATATGGTCTCATTCATTTGGGGAATATAAAAAATAGTGAAAGGGAATAACGGGGAAAGGAGAAAAATGAGTGGGAAATATCAGAGAAGGAGACAGAACATGAGAGACTCCTAACTCTGGGAAATGAACAAGGGGTGGTGGAAGGGGAGGTGGGCGGGGGGTGGGGATGACTGGGTGATGGGCACTGAGGGGGGCACTTGATGGGATGAGCACTGGGTGTTATGCTATATGTTGGCAAATTGAACTCCAATAAAATAAATTTTAAAAATTAAATTAAATTAATAAAATAATAAAATGAAGTCTTTTTTATTTATTTAAGATTTTATTTATTTATTCCTGAGAGAGAGAGAGAGAGAGAAAGGTAGAGACATAGGCAGAGGGAGGAGCAGGCTCCATGCAGGGAGCCCAATACGGGACTTGATCCCGGGACTCGAGGATCATACCCCGGGCCGAAGGCAGGCACTAAGCCACTGAGACACCCAGGCTGCCCAAAGAAGTCTGTTTTAAAAGGGAAAACTATTGCTATTGCAAATGGAAAGCCAGCATCATGGGCCCTACAGAGTAAATGAAAATGTAATTAAAATAAAGTATTAAATCCTGGCTCAGCCCCTCAGCCAGAGGGAGACGGAGACTAAAGCCTCTGTTTCAAGAGGAGGAGGTGGTTGGAGACAGACCACTTTGAACCATAGGATGTTATTGTTTTTGTAGGTCAAAAGGATCAAATATCAGCAATTTCATTTAATTCAACCTCACATTAAGGCTAAACCAAGTCTCACCACCAGTATCATTGAGATTGAAAAAGGAAGGGTGAACCACTGAGCCACTGGGCAACTGAAAGGAATCTAATGCCATGACATTTAATATTAAAAATAATGTTAAGCACTTGCAGTGATAGAAATTTCTCATTTGGGGAAATTGTGTTAGAAAAACAAGAGGAGTTATAATGTCAGATAATGAGGACCACTCCAGGAATATGAAGTCTGACTCCAGTCCTGCTCCACTACCCATAAACCACGTGACCCACCCAACCAAAATCTGTGCCCCTAGCACCAATGTGTACTAGATACTAAATTAATGCTGCATAAATGGCCAGCCTCCAAGTTTCTACACCAGTAAAAGTGAAAAATCATTCCCCTTTCTGCTGGTCTACACCTCAGGGTCATTACAAGGATCAAATGAGGCTGTTGACATAGACCCGAACATTTTTAGACCACATAGTACTGTCCCAAGAAAGATGGTCACTACAGTACAGCAGCAACAAGTGGCAAATGTTGGGCACTGTGGCCAGCCTGTGTTCGTAATAGCCACCTTCATCACAGCACTCAGATTTCATCTGAAGGTTTATTTCTTCCTCATTGGATCTTGTCTTGGGATGGTGAACCCAAGTAGACTTCTTGCACTACACAAGCCAGTGTGGTCCCAGGAAGCTCCTTCTGCTGGTGGCCAGGAAATGGCCATGTGACCTGAGATTGGCCAATCCGGTGTTTCTCCCTGGAATGTCAATCTTGAACAGAATGAGAGAGTCACTCCCGCTGCAGAACCTTAACTAGACCTCCATTCTTGCTAGAAGACCATTTCTGAGCCCCCATTTCCAGCTTAGATTTCTAAAGTTGTCTTGACCCCTTCCTGTTTCCAAACCTGGCCTGCCATCAACTCTATAAGATCACAACATCCTAAACTGGAGTAGATTTCTATTGCTTGTTACCAAACAGCCTTGGCAGAAACACCTGTGGACTACCCTTTCAAAAGCTCCTACTAATGTTCATCCAACCATCTAGAATCTAGTTGTGACCATAGGCCAACACTTCCAGTCATGACTAGAAGTTTGCCTAAGGCAGTAAATTTAAAATGGCATTCAGGGCAGCCTGGGTGGCTCAGCGGTTTAGCGCCACCTTCAGTCCAGGGTGTAATCCTGGAGACCCAAGATCAAGTACCACATCCGGCTCCCTGCATGGAGCCTGCTTCTCCCTCTGCCTGTGTCTCTGCCTCTCTCTCTCTCTCTCTCTCTCTCTCTCTCTGTGACTATCATAAATAAATAAAAATTTTTAAAAAACCCTTCCAAATATTCATTGTGTCTTAGTAGACACTGGTTCTTAACTTCCTGCAGGAGAATGATGGGGGAAGAGACACATCTAAAGAGCTCCATTTTCCAAATGGGACCGAGAACTATACCCGGAGTTACATGGAAAGAAATCTTCCATCTTCAGTTCCTCCGAGAGCAAAAGAGAACATTGACAAGGCTCACTAATTCACTTTTGCCCTTCTATTTGCAGACTACTACCTCCATCAGTAGGCAGCATGGGCAGGAGTCACAGCTGAGTGATGACTGTCCCCGCCAGATATCGGTCCCTGTGGAGTGAAATTAACACCTACATGTCTGGCACTTTCACACACAGTATCTGATTTAATTCTCCCAACTGGCAAGGTAGATCTCATTCTGATCACCTATTCAGATGTGTGGGTTTTCCCCACACCACCAAGCAATTTTCTCTGACACCAACTGGGTGTCCTGGGTGTCTTACAACTCAACTCAATTCTGACACTACCTACCTGGAGACAGCATTAGACCCCACAGGTTAAGATCTCAGTTCTACACGACTACACACATCCCACACCGCTTCAGATGCTGGTGGCAAGCTCAGGTTATCACCTGTACTTCTGATTGACTGGCTACATATCTCAAAGATTCCTACAACCTCCTCTGTGGGTTAATTTGCCAGAGTGGCTCACAGAACTCAAAGAAGTATTTTACATACTAGATTACAGGTTTCTTATAAAAGGATGTAACTCAGGAACAGCCAGATGGAAGAAATGCATAGGGCTAGGTAAGGTAAAAGAACATGGAGCTTCCATGCCCTTCCCAGGAACACCTCTCTCCCTGTGCCTCCACAGGTACACCAACCTGGAAGCTTTCAGAACCCCATCGTTTTAGGTTTTTACGGAGGCTTCATTACATAGGCAGAATTGATTAAATCATTGGCCTTTAGCAATTGAACTCCATCTCCATCCCTCTCCTTGGAGTGGGGGGTGCTGGGAAGGAAAGTTCCAACCCTCTAATCACAGGGCTGGTTCTCCTGGTAACCGGCCCCCAACCTTTGGGACTTTCTAAAAGTCACTGCATTAGCATAACAGAATACACCTTTATGGCTTTTATGACTTTGGGAATTTCAGGGGCTTTAGAGCTCAGTGCCAAGAATGACAAGGAACAAATATAAATATTTGCTAATCCATGGTATAGAGCAAGGAAAACAGTCCCAGAGGACTTGGGGGTAGGGGAATAATTGGTGTCAGGGGTCTTAAGATTTCCCTGAAAATTATTAAGAGACTTTAAAAACTAGAAAAGAAAAACAGAAAAGGCCAGACCACGGTAGCTGGAGCAAAGAGAGAGAGAGGCTGTTAGGGATGTGAGTCTTTTTCCACAGAGCAAAGGGAAGAAAGGGAAGGCTCTCCGTGGGAGAGAGACAGGAAGGCATCCACATTCTGCAGAAGTCTCTGTGTGCAGAGGAAGCAGGACCAGAAGGAAAACAGTCTATGGTAGCCGTCCTGAGAGAGATGTGGTGACTGGGACAAGGTGATAGCAGAAGAGCTGGAAAGAAGAGAATACATTTGAGATCACTTCTGGTGCGGGGCCATTTGTCAGGGGTGGAGGAGACCCACTATGTGTTCAGACCCCACAACAAAACATTCACAGACATTCCCTCTTGAGGTTAAGCTTTCTCAAGGAATAAGGACAATGATGTGGCCTTTGCTATATATATGAAGGTGGTGCCACATTTACCCAAACATATTTCAAAGATAAGACCAAGACTCTGTTACTGAGAAGGAACCCTCAAAGTTAGGGAAAAGCTATGTTTCTTAAACCTAGCTTCAAAACCAACAAAATCACTAAATGTAGTATAACATGGGAAGAATAGACATTGAAGCCCTAGAAACTAGGGTCCCACTTGCAAGTCTAACTTTCTCACATGTCTAACCTACGCTGAGTTATCCAACTTCTCTGAGTCTGTTTTCTCATCTGTAAAGACGGAATAATACCACCACTTCTCTCGGAGCTATCCTGAAGTGTCAACGTGAATAATGAGGGACAGAAGCCTTAAGAAGCAGTAACTATGATTATTAATATGAAGCAGCACACTCCTTTTAGCCATAAACTACATTTCTCATTGAAGGAATTACCTTTTTAACTTCTACAATAAAACATAATATTACACCTAATAAAAATCTTAGTAGTAAATTCTATTATATAAGAACACATTAATCTAACATTTAGAGATGGATTCCCTCTCTCAGGAAAAGAACCAGACAATTATGAAAAAAAAAAAAAGTGAGGAAGAAGTCCTGAATCCACATACTCATACACATGCACACACACACACACCTGCACATGCTCATGTGCACCCACGCAGGAAGTCAGAAGGGGATGGAGAACTGCATTATTGATTAGTAAGCCTCTCAGATGATTCTGATGCAGGTGGACCTTGCATCCCCAAATCAGGACCCCTGTGCTGACCAGGGCCAGGTCCCATAGTAGAGCCTCATGAAAAACTAATGCAGTAAATCAGTCTAATGATCTGATGCCACAAGCATATGTTCAGAAGCAAATGTGTGACAGGAAGGAAATGTTTGTGCAAAACCCTAAGAAATACAAACTAGAGGAGTGACCCCTCTGCCCTCAAGGCTCACAAGCCTCATGGTGACACAGATATTTAAACACCTGACTATAGCACAGTGCAATGCACATGCTCACCCAGACACCTTCTCCATGCTTTCAGACACGGGGGTACATCAGTGAATAAGACAGCAAACACCCCTGCCTGCACAGCGCTGACATTATGACACATGGAGACAGAAATCAACAAAATAAAAAAGCTTAACGTATAGTCTGTTAGTTGGTGCTAAGTGTTAGGGAGAAAAACCAGGTAAAAAAGAGATAGAATAAGGGAAGAGTAATGTTTTAAATCTGCACCAGTTTCAAACAGTCCCTGAAGCTCTATTAAAACGTAGCACTACATGCTTTGCTGATAGCTGGTAAAGAATCGCAGACATGGGTCTGAAAGGACAGACAAGGGACTGGCTCCACTGGGAGGGGTGGGGTGAGAGGGTGGGGGCCGCAGCCAGTCTCCAGGATGAGATGAATGCTGAGCAAGTGAGTTCCCTTCCCTTCCCTTCCTTTGCTGGAACGTTCCTCCTGCCACCATGAATCAGCCCTGAATGACTTCACAAAGTAAATGCCTGTGTGTCTCTTACCTTTGCCAAAACATTTTCGTCTCCTCCCAGTCAATGTGAGAAGCTTATGCAATTACATCAGCCCTTCCTGGGTCATGGAGGTCAATGGCAATTTTTAGACTTTTTTTTAATTATAAAAGAAACACACAATCACAGTATAAAATATGAAAAATATCAGAAAGTGTAAGGATTCCCAATATTCTCAACCCCAGGATTACATCTGTTCACATTCTGGTACATTTTCCACCAGAGTGGTGGTTTAACATAGCTAGCATCATTCTGCATCCACATACTTTTGTATCTTGCTCTTTTTATTTTAACTAAAAATGTAATTTATAAATTACTACATGCGCATTTCTCTGCTTAAAACAAATGCTGTATGGACATCAATTTTAATGGCTACATAACATTCCATTCTACTAAGGCACTGAATTTTTTTAAGCATTTCCCACCTGTTGAGCATTTCAATTTCTGAGTTGCCATCATTATCAATTACCCTGAAAATAACTTATGCAGAAACATATTTCAGGTAATTCCTTCAGAATGGACTACTAGAAGGAGGGAGTATTACAGGAAGCTGCAAATACTCTAAACATGTAGTCACTGCATAGGTGGTCTACAATCACCCAAACTGAATCACCGCACCACTTGGCTGCAGAGACAGAATGCAGAAGCTAGTCATCTCTGGCCACCTTTTCCACCTTGACAGTAAATAGTTTTAGAAGCAATGTCTTTACCTGCTGTCAGAATCTGAGGCGATCTCCTTTCTCCCTCCAAAGCGGATCTGGCACTGCATGGAAAAAGAAGCCACTGAGATCATCAGGATGGGACACTCAAACATCACAAACAGCCCACACAGGATTTCAGGATCATGAGACACACAGGGCCAAGAACTCCAGGTGCCGAGTCAGGGTGTCCCTGTACCATGGTGTCAAGCCAAGACATGAGATAGTAGACACCCTGGCCTTCCAGCCACCACTTACAGGAAGCCCTTATCTCCCCCTTGTACAGTGGAGCTAGTGGGAAAACAACACCAAGAGGAAAACAAAAGCACACAGCCTTGTGTACATCGTCTAGGAAGCTACTTCTGTATGTCAGCAGCTGACTGTCTGAACAAGAGCTCCACAAGGCACAATTAAAACTTCCACAAATCTGATGATGGGTGCCTCTGGAAAGGGCCCCAAAGTTGTTATGACTGGCGATAAAATTATGGCAGCATGACTCAGGCTTCAACCATGTCATCTGGTTGTGCCAAATGACGTTTCATCCAGGGTGGATACAAATAAAAGCAAACCATCATTTTTTCTTTAGTTGTGGAAAAAAAATAGAATATGAGAAGTTTACCATTTTCACCATTTTTAGTTATATATCATTCAATTCAGAATACCGTGCTGCCATCAGCAGTAGCCACTACTCTCTTTTAAAGGTGTGGAATCTCCACTGTGGGTAGCAGGCTTGCAAGATTCCAGAGCGTATTCTCCAATGAATGAATGAATGAATGATTATAAATGATATATTTGTCAAAACTCATAGAACTGCACACTTAAAATTAGTGTATTTTATTGCATGCCTCCATTATACCTCAATAAAATTGACCTTAAAAAGGTCTATGTACAACGCTTTCATCCCCCCAAGTCATAACAACAACAACAATAGTAATAGCAGCTCTGGGCATAGGCTCCAATTTATTTCTGTTCAACAGCTATGCTGAAAGTGGCTCCACATCTACTTTATGTTCCCACTGTATTTCCCCACTTCCAGGACAAAGAAACAAATAACGTGGGCTCTGTATTTACTGCTGAGCCCTTTACCTACTTTAACAAATGCAACCCTCTCAACAGCCCTCTAGAGGCAGTGACCCGATGACAGAGAAGAGGGAGGCTCAGAGAGGCTAGGTGGAGTTGCCTCAACACACACAGCCTTGAAGAGGTGAAGCTGGTATTGGACTCCAGCTTCGCCTGAGTCTATGTCTTCTCCACCACATACCCTACCAGGATGCCTAGAGGCTTGGGAGATACCAAGTTCTCTGGGTTCACTTTAACACTTGACACATATCCCTATGAAAGTATTTATCTCCCCATATTGGGACTGCATGCATATGATTGGCAGTTACACCTTCCAAAATGTGAGCTACCTAGAATTCCCAGCATTGGGTCCTAGCTTTGCTACTCATGACCTATAGCTCCTTAAGTGAATTACTGGACCTTTCTGAGCTTCTGTTTCTTTGTCGATAAAATGGAAACCATCACAGGAACCATCTCATTGGGGGGTCAGAAGGATAAAATGAGAAGTTTCGCAGGGAGCTGGGCTCGTGGCTGACACATGCATACTACACGATGCACATCTGGTAGGCACGGGCAAGCACACCCAAGCCGGGCTCACGCCAAAGCCTGCATTCACACCTGCTAAAAACTGGATATCAAGAACAGCATGAAGCAACCGGAGCAGAGCCCACCTGGAGGACCCACGTGACCCTGGGCATGGCTTCATTCGTCCCGTCTCTGTTCTCGTGCCCACAGGGTGCCAACTCCAGCCACCACCTCAGCACCCGGAAGACTTGCCCTAAAACACAACTGCTTGGAAGTGAGACTTTGAAACCAACAGCAATGCCTTTCTCAAAGGGACATCATGAAGGATGGGGTCCTCCAAAGGCATTAGAAAGTCACTACTTCCAACTGCCCTCCCTGCTCTGTCACTCTCTGGGGAACACCGTGAGCCTCACTGCTCCCAGATGGAAAGAGGGAGTAAGTCATGCACATGAAAGGGCAGAGATGACTTGGACATGGATGGCCTGACACTGTTTCCTGACCTCAAAGTCAAATGAGAGCTTTCTTCTTACCTGTTTCACTGCATCCAGCAGACGCTCCAGCAGAAACTGTCTTTTCAGGTCATTGTTCTGTGGTCCTAAAATGCAATGAGGCTTCATTAGTTCTTTGTGGCAAGAGCCCTCTACCAAGACTCTGCCACATAGTATGTGGCTGTCCCCAACAGGCATCAGCCTCCTCTGTAATGAAATCAACAAGAACAGACACCAGTAATCTACATCATTACAGTGAAGTTTGGCCAGTTGCCTGTTGCTACATCACAGGAAAGCAGCTAAATTCATGTTCCCCACACCTGAAGAATGTGTCTGGAATGGTCTAATTCAGGTTTCTCAATCTTGGCGCTATTGACATTTGGGCCAGATAATTCTCTGTGGTGGGGCTGCCCTGTGAACTGCAGGACGTTTAGTCGCATCCCTGGGCTCTACGCACCAGATACCATTAGCACATACACACACCCAAGATGTGGCAACAAAAAATGTCTCCAGATACTACCAAATGTCCTATGGGGGACAAAACACCCCCCAGTTGAGAACCAACAGTCTAACTTACAATACAGGTTCCCCTAGTATGGCAGGCAATACCCATTGGCTGACCTCACCATCAGCTCCAACATCTTTTCCCCATGCCACCTCCTGTGCTACAAGCTGAAAAGTTTAATTACTCCTTTTCTCAGCCTCTTTTGGAAGGGTGACCTTAAGAAGTTCTAGCTAACAAGATGTAAGCAGAAGGACACTGGGAGGGCTCTGGGGAAACCATGCCTTCCTGATAAAAGAATACATGTTAATGGTTTCATTCTTTCTTCCATCCTTCACGCCTTCATTATAAACACACTGGGGTTAGCCAGAGTAGCACCATGCAGCCACAAAGCAACAAGCCAGGAGGGAAGGCCAAGAGACTCACAGAGACACCAGCCCTGATGTCATTTCACTGCTGAACCAATACTAGAAATCTCCCACCTCTCATACAGCAAATAACCCCCTTTGCTTCAACCACTATACACCAGGCTGTTACTTGCAACCAAAAGCATTCCTAACTGATACACATGGTATATGCTTAACTTCCATTTAAAAATGTCCGAGGGAGGGGATCCCTGGGTGGCTCAGCAGTTTAGCGCCTGCCTCTGGCCCAGAGCATGTTCCTAGAGTCCCAGGATCATGTCCCGCATAAGGTTCCCAGCATGGAGCATGCTTCTCCCTCTGCCTGTGTCTCTGCCTCTCTCTCTGTGTGTCTCTCATGAGTAAATAAATAAATAATCTTTTTTAAAAATGTCTGAGGGGGATGCCTGGGTGGCTCAGTGGTTGAGCATCTGCCTTTGGCTCAGGGTGTGATCCTGGGGCCCTAGGATCGAGTCCCACATTAGGCTTCCTCCATGGAGCCTGCTTCTCCCTCTGCCTGTGTCTCTGCCTCTTTCTCTGTGTCTCTCATGAATTAATAAATAAATAAAATCTTTAAAATAAATAAATAAAATGAAAATGTCTGAGGCAGGGACACTTCAAAGCACCAAGCAGACTGCTAGAGAGCTACATCTGATGCCCCAGAGGAGACCTGGGGATTCCAATCAACAGAGACACAGCTATGTATTATGATGCTCCAGACAGAGAACATAGTTATTTCAAGGGAGAATCAAATTAAAAAAAAAAAAGAATCAAATTCAGAGGTACAAGAACAGATGCCCCACACCACAGGCCTTAAAGTACCACCAAGCTGCTTTTCTCTTGGGCAATTTACCATGGGCTTTGCCAGGGAGTCCCAGCAAGGCATCACACCAGAGATGGTCAGTGATTCATCCAAATTATGTCAGGGCTACTCAGTTGATAACAACTGTGACCACGTGTTGAGCACTTCCTGCACACCAGACACAAAATAGTACTCTGCATGTGTTACATCCTGTAATTCCTACAACCACCCTATAAGTATTAGGATCTTCACACTGCAGATGGGGAAAATGAAGTCCACAGAGCACAGCAAGCATGTGCACTGACCCACTCGGTACTTATCTAACTTCAACTGTGTCCTAGGCAATGTGCTAAGTGCTCAGGACACAGGAGTGAAGTCATATAGAAGAAACATTCTCTCATGGAGAAAAGATCCTCTTAGGGAAGAAAGAAATTGCACTTAAGTAAACCTAAACCGAGATGATGTCAGAGTCATACTGAGAAGAAAAACCAAATGGGGTGATGAGACAGGGAGGAAGCAAGAGGGTCCTGTTCACCAGAGCAGTGATAGAAGGCCTCTCTGCAGGTGACGTGTGGGCTGGGCCCTTTATAAAGAGAAGGAGGAACCCCGGAAAGACATGGGATCCCAGCGTTCCAGGCAGGGTATATAGCCAGGGTGGATGCCCAGAGGCAGGAACAAGCTTGGCTTCTAGTCTTCCAGGACCAGAAGGAAGAAGTCTGCTACAACTTGAGCAAAGAGCAAAAAAGAGGAAGGAAAGATCAGACAGGCAGGCAGAGGCCAGTCACAAAGGGCCTTGTGAACCAAAACAACAGGTTTTGTTCTAATTTGAATACTAATTGGTAGAATCGTGATCCTTACTCAAGACCATGTCCCTCAAAAGTCTGTGTTGGGGTCACCACACAAGGCTCCTGCTTCACCCCAGGCCCACAGAAAAAAAAAAAAAAACACAGAATAGACACTCCACGGACACACGGTGATAAGCGTCTTCCTAAATGGTGTCACGGTTATTTTTCTCTGGAGGGGTTTTGAGTAAGGATGTACTACACATCATTCCCACCACACAAGTATGCCAAAGTGTCATTCAGGATGGTTGAAAACACCCCCCCCCCCCCGCACCCAAAGCCCCCAAACATCTCTCTTGATACTTATGTCTAGCTGTCAATCCTACTTTTTTGTTTAGCAGAAGGTATGGCTTCTGCTCTTCTCTAACACCGGGATGGACAAGTCAGGCTTTCTCTCTTCCTTCTTCCAAGTCCTGCATCCAACAACCCTACCTGCCCTTGGGCAATGCTAGCTGGAAACCTGACAAAGTTTTCCACTCTGAAATGCCTTTGTTATCTTTTTTATCGTGAAAGTAATTTATGTGATCAAATGACCATATGACCCAGCAATTCCACATCTAGGTAGACACCTAAAAGAATTTAAAGCAGGATCTTGAAGAGACATTGTACACCCATGTTCGCAGCAGCAGCATCAGTGGTAGCTAAGATGTGAAAGCAACCCAAGTGTAATGGACAGACAGCTAAGCAAAACGGGGTCTAGCCACACAATGCACTATTATTCAGCTTAAAAAGGAAGGAAATTCTGAACTATGCTACATGGAATGAAACTTAAGGACAATAGGCTAACTGAAATAAGTCAGTCCCCCAAAAGATAAATACTGCATGATTCTACTTATAAGAAGTAATCAAAATTACAGAAAGGGAAAGTATGGTGGTGGTTTCCAGGAACTGGGAAGAGAGGAAGATGGGGAATTAGTGTTAATGGGGACAGAATTTCAGTTTTACAAAATGGAAAGAGTCAAGAGGATGGATGGTGCTGATGGCTGCACAAAAGTGTGAATATATTTAATACCACTGCACTGTACACCTAAAAGTGGTTAAGATGGTGAATTTTCTTACCTGTATTTTACCATGATAAAAAAATTCATGTAAAAAAATAATTATAAATCAGGAAAACCTGCACAAAGAAAATAAAAATCTCCATCATCTCATTACTGATCATTTTTAGTGCAGTGATTCTCAAGCTTCCATGTTCACACAAAATCTCCCAGGCTCTTGTTATAGACAGGTTCTGATTCCGCAGGTCTGGGTGGAGCCTGAGATTCAGTGTTTCTCACTAGCTCCCGGATGCTGCTGATGCTGCTGGTTCAGGGAGGATGTGGCACCCTACCCTTCCTGATATGCATGATGATCCTGGATCTTTCCTATATTATCTTGACCCACTGCTCAGAGAAGGTACTGGCAGCCTCCTCTGCTTTACCTCGCAAAGCCTCTCTTTGTGGTGGGAAGAAAAGCCCATTCATCACAGAGAAACAATCTGAGGTTGCGCAGGCCTCACGCGGGCCTCAGCCCTCCACTCACCCTCCCTGGCTGCAATTGCTCTGCAGGCGAGAAGGACACTTGAGTGAGACCATCCTGGCCCTAACTGGGGATTCAGAGAAGCGGGGTGGGGGGAAGCAGGGGTGGAGGGAGTACAGGCAGCCTTGGGAGCACGTATGCACTGCAGGAGGTGCCCAGGGGGCCATGGCCATAAAGAGCAGTGGAAGGAGCACCAGTTGGAAGTCACAAGACATCATGAGTTCTCATCCCGGCAGAGCTGCTTGCTGGCCATGTGACAGGGACAGTCACTTCCCTTCTCTAGGCACCAGTTTCTGCATGAGATGGTGCTGTCCTAGCTCTGCAGTCTGGAACATGGGGCCCCCATGAAGACAGGCAAACAGAGCAATCTACGCTACCAGTGTCTTTCCTGCCTTCTTCCTGCCTTCTTCCAGTGACCAAGAGGAGAATAAGCACCCCTGCCCTGGTCAAGAAGATTCTCTGTCCCCTCTGTCTCAAATGCTGTAACCACCGGAGGGGAGCAGGGAGGCAATGCCCACCTACTGGTCTTCAACTGTGGGGAAAGCCATTAAGTGACTGACAATCCTTAGTGTCATGGGAAAGGTAGCTCCATTCACCAGAGCACTGAGGCTCAGCGTGGAGCACGCAAGGCTACTCCCGTGGAAAGTACTCAAGGAAGGATTCCATTTCAAGTCCACTAGCTCCAGCGTTGGCCGTTTGCTAAATCTTGCTGGCTCTCCAGCTTTGCAACAAATCTGCAATCACAGCCCCACTGATTTTTCTGTGATTTTCTGTGAAGGAAGCCCCAGTCTTCCTGCTCTCTTCCTTTTCCAAGGGCAGCCCTGAGTCCACACTACTAACCAGATGAGCCTGAAGAGGCTTCTTTTGCATTCCTTATTAGGGCCCCATCAAAATGAAAATAGAAAATAGAAAGCTAAAAACAAAAGAAAATATAAAGCTACCCCAGGGAGTACCCCCAGGGGGCTACAAACCCATCAAAGAAATGCAGTGATCCCATGCGGCTCTAACTCAGAAGACACAAGTGCGTGTGAAAAATCAATCATGAGCATCCCTGTTGTCTTTAATGTTTAGAATCCTTAGGATCCTACATTACTTTTCAGCACAAACCTCCAGCCTTCTGTCACCTCCTAGGGAGACAGACAAGACTTAAGAATGGGATAGTCCAGATTCAAATCCTCACCCTGGGCTATGTGACCATGGGCAAGTAAGTTACTCACCCCCTTTGCACCTCCTAAGTGTCTTAAATGTAGATTGTGCACCTAGAATAGTGCCTAGCTTATATGAGGCACGTCTTGTTGTTGTTGTTGTTGTTGTTGTTGTTGTTGTTGGCAACCCTATATCCCAGAGGGTAAGACCTCTGGCTCTAAGACATGCTTTCAATTGGCTTTCTCTCTAAAGCACAAGAAAGCTACCCAGTCCAGGACTCTGTGCTTGCTGTACTGGGCGGAATAAAAGTAAAAAAGGGTCCATGGCATCTGGGGTGGGGGTGAGGTGGGGGAAACAAGCAAGAGGCATTAGGAACTCCATGTTTATTCCTCCTCTAATCCTTGCAACCCTGGAGGTCAAGGTAAATGTGGTTGCCACCCACAGAGGACGTTAGGTCATCTGATTAAGGTCACATACACACTTCAACAGTGGTATTTCCCTACCTCTCTATGCAGTGGCAGGAGTAAAGTCATGCCAGGTATTTCTCTGGTTGATGGCTAATCCTTGCAATGTACGAAGCAGGTTCAAGGAAGGAAAGAAAAAGGCAATATTCTTTGGGTGCCACTGCATGCCAGGAATTCTGCTCAAGGTCATACAGCTAAGCAAGCAGTACATCAAAGGTTAAGACCATGGTCTGCCTGACTCTTAGGCCAGTGCTCCCTCTACCATGCTCCACACTGCCATTCTGCTGGGGCCAGGGAGGCTCACTGAAAAAGCAGGAACTTGAGCTGTGCTTTAAAAAAAATGGGAAGGACCAGAAGAGGTAAATCCACACAGATACAACACAATGACTTAATGGGAACAGGGTCTCCCTTTGGGGGGATGAAATCTTTTGGAACTAGACAGAGATGGTGGTCACAGGACATCATGAATGTACTAAATGCCATTGAAATGTTCACCTTAAGACGGTTGTTATAATAACTGTTAGTCCTACAATTGAGCAATGATCCGTGGTTTTTAACGGCATTAAAAACATAAATGCTTTTATGTTATATTAATTTCAGTTCAATAAAAAATGTTTTTATGGGAAGGGCTGACACAGACAGATATTGGCCCAGAGCACATTCCAAACCAAAAAGAGACAGGATTTGCCCTGGGGAGGGAGCAGAGTGGAGACAAGAGGACTCCAGATAGTACCCAGCCCCCAGGCTCACTTCTCTTCCATATTTCTGTTTACACTGAGGGGGGTCCCTAACTTCTGCATCATGGGGCTACTAACAGGGAACAACAGGCACATTCAAATAACGGGAGTTCAGGAAGATGTAGTTATGAGAAGCCCTACGAGGGGTGGGTATAGATAAGTGATCTCAACCAGGGTGATTTTGCCCCCACCAATGGGACATTTGGCAACGTCTGCAGGTATTTCTGGCATGGAGTGGGTGGACGCCAGGGATGCTGCTACACCTTCTCCAGTGCACAAGACAGTCCCGGCAACAGAGGATTATCTGGTCCAAAACGTCAAGTAGTGCTGCAATTAGGAAATTCTGCCCTAAAGTACATGTGATTGTCTCATTTCAGAGACGATGAACTAAGGCTTTTAGAAGCTAAATAACTTGAACCTCCACTCGTGCTCTGAATCCCGTCTCCTCTCTTCTGCTCAAGGACACACTCCAGCAACTGTCCCTCAGTTAGTTTGTTCTTCTCATGTAAGCAATCCTTACAGCACACGAGGATGTCGTAATACCTCCCCCAAGTTTACTAAAAGCCTGTACCCACATGCCCTTCCAGCTGCAACCCCATTTCTCTGCTGCCCTGGCCAGCTCTGCCTTCACTGGGGCCGCCAGGCTATCTGGGAGAGCCACCCCTGCCATGACTACCTTTCTGGGCTCTGGCCTGGTGCCCTTCTGCCCGCATCACCTTCACCCTGCATTGATTATCTACACAGCAGCCATAACATCTGGAAGCACAGGTGGCAGCAAATGACTTACTGATATTATGTAACAAATATATGATACACTCAATGATACTCTGTGATTGTTCCCTCAAAACATCCTGCAGAACTGCAGTTAACACTGTGTTTCTATCAAGTCCTAAGCATGCAGTGGGTTGTATCAGATGATCTATATTTCTGGTTTTCCCTGACTAAACCTGTACCTTTAACATGCCCTAGGCCAGGGGTCAGCAAATGTTTTCTGTAAAGAGCCAGATAATAAATATTTTAGGCCTTGTGGGTCATATGGCCCCAACTAATCAAGTCTGCTCTTATATCTCAAAAGCAGCCACAGACAACACATTAATGAATGAGCATAGCTGTTTACAAAAACAGGCCTTGGGCTGGATTTACTCTATGGGCCCCAGTTTGCCAACCACTGCCCTAGCAGAATTAATCAGACAGAGGTTTTGAAAATTAAAACAATAGTATCTCTGTTTGCAGACTTTATGGCCACCCAGTAAGCAGTAAGATGGTTACCTGTTAGGGGTCCCCAGGAGACTGTAGCCCAGACCCACACCTCAATCATGTTCCTACCTTCCCTCACCCTATACCAAGAGCCCACACCTTGCAAGAGCCTTGCATGAGACAGGTACACCATAACTTGTGCTCACTGCTAGAATTCATGCTCTGTCACATCTGCAGGCATACAAGATGCTTGGAGCTCTCGGCCCAATGGTGAGTTTAGTGCTGTTGTTTTGTTGTTTAATTTCTACCATCCCCAAAACCCCACCACCAGTCCAAAACAGAAACGAAGGGAGTAGGCAGGAAAGGTGGCCTTGTATAGGCCAGAGGCATGTACACAACCAAGATCCGATCTCCTCCTGCCCCTACACATGCACACACACCCTCACTCCCACTCCAGCAGGGTCAGGAAGAGAATGGAAATGAGTGCTGTGGGCAGAAGTAGGGACTGAGGGAGCTGAGGGGGATGTCTCTGTAGAAACAGCAGCTGTTACTAGGCTCAAGCAGATCACACCTCATAGCAACCCCAGCTAGCGGTTGTCCCATCTTCTGGTTTTTCAAGAAAAGACAGAAACTTAGATTTTCATATTAACTGGCACCTAATTATACTTTTTGGAGCACTGCTTCATCCAACTCTGCGTGAATCAAACACAATACACTAGAGGCCATATCGGCTACCAATTTTCTGAGACACACATAAAACCTTTATATCTAACTGTAAGATGGGTGATGGCAGCAGCATCATAACAGATAAAGGAACTGAGGTTTGGAGACACAGATCACTTGCCCCAGGAACAGTGCCCCAACACTTTACCACAATGCCTAGGCCTGCCAACGCCCGAAAGGCTAGTAGGCTAACCTCAGGCAGCTCAACTTCCATGCAGGGATCCCTTTGCAAAGGGCCCAGGAAGACAAACCAACTTCTCAGTGGCTGGCCCAAGCGTCACTTTCCATGAGAAACCTTCCTGTCACAGGCAAAATAAACTGTTCTCTATGGAGTGCTCCTGTGACCCTCCAACCATACCACACCCCTAGTATAATCCGTACAGAAAGGATTATGGGGAATCATAAACCTGCTCCTCATTCCTATCCAAGATTGAGTGGAACCAGCGATAATACACCTCTGCTTACAGAAGGAACTCAACAATTGCTGAATCAAGGCTCTGGAGTTAGATTCTGTGGCTCCCCAAAGTGTCCGCTTTAAATGGAGAGGACCAGAATGAGCCAGGACACAGAAGCAGCCTCAGCCTTGTGGGTGTGTGTAATGGGCTGAGGGAAGCAGCAGCTTTGTCTGCTCAGCATTTGTACATAAACAAATAATACAGACTTTATTCTTCCCCAAAGTCAAGGCACTAGTTCTCTGTACTGTGGGGTCAAGTGGCACAGCTGGGCCAGGACAAAAAGACAGACTGTCCACCACCACACAATGGAAAGAAGCAGGCTCTGCTTTAAAGGAGATAGATAGCCTCATTGGCCTTGTGAGGTCTAAGATCAAAGACCAAGTCAACAGCATATTCATCAATGGGCAAAGCATTTACTCTGGAGCAGGGCTCAGCAAACATTTGCTGTACATAACAAATGGTAAATACTTTAGGCTTTGCAAACCATAAGATCTCTGTCACGGCCACTCAATTCTGCCACTGTAGAGTGTATGCAGCCATAAACAACAGTCAATGAATGGATGTGCCTGTATTCCAATAAAACTTTATTCACAAAACAGGTGGCCAGCACAGTTCGCCAATCTCTGCTTAGAAAAACACTAAAATGGCACTGTGCAAGCATTTTGAAGGAAAAGTGTATCTTCCCTCATGGCTGGAGAAATGCAAATTATAAACCCACTAAATTAGCTGCCACATGTTACCATTATATAACTACTCAATTCACCAAGAAACATTTAATGCTGGTAAACCTGTAGGGAAATAGGCACACACTGCTGCTAACAACATACCAGTGCAGTGGATTCTGAAAGGCAACATGGCAACACATACAAAAAGTTACCAAAATATCAAAATACCTTCCTGACACCTTGGCCACTAAACTGAAGGGGAGGAAGGGGAGGATGAAAAAAGGAATAAGGGACTATTTCACCAGGCCCTCCAACCTCCAGGTTCTCTGTAAGGCACTCTATGTTCATCACTTGCTTTTATTTCCATTTTCTGATGAGGGAATCCAGAGCCAAAGAAGCTCAATAACATGCTCAGGCTCTTCCATGGGGATTTAAATCCAGGGTTGTCTGAGTCTAAACTTTTTTCCACTACACCCCAATGACTGCCGAAACACAGTATCACGGGCACACAGATTTTTCCGGTAGTGTTCTGGAACGGGGGGCAGCACACAAACCAAATCCAGCTGCTGCCTCTTCTTCTAAATAAAGTTTTATTGGAACACAGCCACATCTTTTCTTTATTGATTGCATGTGCTACTTTATGCTACAACAATGGGGATGAGTGGTTGGGACAGAGACCAGATGGCCCACGAAGGAGAAATTATTTACTATCTGGGTCTTTACAGAAAACATATGCCAATTCCAACCTAGAACATTGTAAATGGAATTTACTTTCTTTTCCTACAACGGTATATCCATTTGGTGGAACGTTATGCAGGCTTTTTAAATAATTTTGACAGGAAGGCAAATGGATAAATGCTGTAACTAAGTGAAAACACTAATTGAGATGTAGACTCAAGGCAATTATGTAAAATGCATATGCGCTGAGCAAAGACAGAAGTGGAATACCTAAAAATCTAAATATTTAATGTTCTAGGGAGGTATATTGATAGGGATATTCCATGTTTTCACAATAATCTTTAATGTCGTTTTGGGATTTGGGGTTTGTGTGCTTTTTTTTTTTTTTTTTAAGATGGAGGAAGAAAGGGCGGATCCCAAAACATGCAGATGCAAGCAAGGAAAAATAAGATTTGGTGGGCAAGGTTCCCTCCAAGTAGGAAGCCTGGGAGCATGGGCCCAGCAGAGTGGGGCAGTGAGAACAGAGAAGGCACCACCGCCAGGCCTCTAAAGAGCTCCAGGATGGGCACGCAGAAGTTAGGGCCTGGGAAAGAGTCCTCACTCCCCTGAGGGCCTCAAACTGCTACACCCCACACCCAACACTGATGTTCCACAGACTTTCCCACCTCAGTGAGGGGCAATTCTTACCCTTTTCAGCTGCTCAGTTGAAAGACCCAAGAGTCACCCTTCCTTCCCTCAGGTCTCTGCTCACACCTCACCTTCCCTGTGAGGCCTTCCCTGACTGTTCCATTCAAAATTATAACAGCCCTCCCCATTCAGTTCATCCTCTATCCAGACAACAAGTCAGACACCACCCTTGGGCTCTGGACTGGGCATGCGATCCAGACTTGGCTGACCAGAGCCACATTGACGGGTTCCAGGATGACCACACAGCCGGCCAGACTGCTGTGAGTCAGCCTCAGGACTTTTGCTGGAGCAACTGGGAAAGAGGCCCACTCTTGGCTCAGGTGTTGCTACATTGTAGGATGAGACCCAAAGCTGCTGGTAGCCATCTTGCCTCCATGGAGCACAGGCTGCTGGAGGACGGAGCTAACAGAAAGGAAAGCAGAGTTTCAAATTGACCAAAAAGGTAGTCCTTATGACTCACTAAGCACCTGGATGCAACTGAGCCTGAAGACAGCACTATCCCTAGACATTCGATTACAAGATGCTTTAAACTCCAATTTTTCGAAATCAGCTTCTACTCTGCCACATGCAACTGAAGAGTCCTGGCTAACTCATTCATTACTCCAACTAAACATTTTTTGGTACGTTCATTCAATGTGCTTTGACAGACGCCAACACTACAGCCCTCTGCTAAGTGATAGAAGAAACACCAAACCATCATTCAGTAAATGTCTGAATGTTGAATCCTGAATTTATAGCCAGGCTCTGTTGCCACTAGAGTCCTCTCTCCTACTAGCGGCACTGTAACTACTACAACCACTTCGAAAGCCAGAACAATCAAGAACTATCAACACTTTCATGTTACAGCTATTTTAGAAAAATCATCCTAAAGACATATCAATCTAAAGGAAGGAAACCTACCTTAAACAAAAACATTCACTAAAAAGGAAAGGGGTAAAATAAGCTCAGTTTCCACAAATAGAATCAAACAATTTAAAAATTATACTACATGTAAAACAATGGATTAATGATGGATTATGAAGTCTATAAAAGCGATCAATATGAAGACCACATAGCAATGTGGCATTACCCTAAAATGCTAAGGATGAAAGCAAAATGCAAGTTTATATGGTAATGGCAAAATTACTTCAGCTCATACCACTGTTTCTCAACCTTTTCCTCATTACCTTCCCCTTAGGATCCTTTTCAGACTTCTTTTTTTTTAATCATCCTCTCCGTGAAATTTTAACATCACAAGTATATTGCCTGTTTACATACTGCATGTGTATCTGTGCTTTACACACAAGATTAAAATTTCTTTCTCCCTCGAGAACCAATTTTCACTCCCATTGAGAATTCATGGCCTACATATAGACAAGATGGTGGCAGGATGGAAGGTGCTTTATCTGGAATTATGTTCACATTGCCAGAATTCAGAGAAGTCCATAAAATGTCAGATTTGGGTTTCACATTTTAAGAGCTCTAAAAACCATACTCCTTACTGGTTATAACAAGAAAGTAGGAGAAGTGATGTCAATGAGATTCAATCCACTGCCACTTAACTAGCATTGGACATGGTCAAATATTTGCTGACGGTAGAACACTTTCTTCTTACAATCTGCCACAACAGATCAACACAGTGCCTTCATTAGGAGGAAAAAAAAAAGTTGATATCATCACTTTTTCTGCTTTGAATGAAAACCACAAACATCCTTTTTTCCATTTACTCGCTTCAGCTGATTCTTTATCCCAAACACAAGCTACTGCTGGAAAGGACCCAGTCAATGCCAAAGAGAAAACCATGACCCTCAACATTCCAGAAAAATAAGATAAAGCTGCTAAAATACACACAAACATCAGGCAAGAAACAGCAGTAAATTACCCACTAAGCCCCAAACTCTGGTCTATAAGGCCGCTAGAGCTTGACTGTTCTTAAAAATTATTTGACCTCTCTGGGTCAAGCTTTCCCCACTCCTGAAACAGGGTTTTTAACTTAAAGGTTCCTGACAGACTAGTTACTGATGGAAATGAGCATCAAGGACCTTCAAATATAAAGTCTTAGGAAAGACAGTGCCTGAGAATGCTAATGACTTTCCAACCCTTCAAGTTCTACCTTCTAAGTAAGAGCAAAAGCATTAACTGAAATTCATAATTCCTTAGCTTGTAGAGGCTGGTAGTCAAGTATTCCTACCTACTGGATTCTTTAAAAAGAAACAAATCGTGACTGCTATCATCCTAAGACGACTGCTCACCTTCAGCAAGTATCCTTCCTCCAATTTGTTTGCTTCTACACACATATGTGAATCTGCAAACATTGTTTCACATGCATGTTTTAATGTGCATCAAGGTATGTATTTTAGCATAATTCTGTGCACTGCTTTTTAGAGGTTAATGTTGAGATACAGCCACTGTGATGTGCAGAAATCCATTTTATTCCTTTTAACATTTGAGGTTTTCCATCATGTGACCATACCACATATGCGCATCATCTCCCCTGTTAATGGTCATCTGAGTTGTTTCTGGCCTCAGGATACTCATTTATCTTGTGTATGCATTACCTAGGCATTCCACTTCCTGGTTATTTGCACTTAATGTGCTTGGCCTTGAAACCATCTGACCTCTGACTCTACTCAAACATTTTCAACTACAAAATACAGCAGACTCTAATTGACACTTTATAGGAAATACAAGAGACTGAGAAACATGTCAAACCACACCAGAAGGTTGCAGTCAGCAAAATCCCACAAATTGTCTATCCTGTAACAGGATGAACTATTTCCTTCAACAAAAACTGTAAGTGGTAAAAAGAGAGAGATAAAAGGGGAACTCATTCCTTTAAAAAAAAAAAAAATGTTTTGTCTTCAAAGAATACAATTGAGAAAGTAAAAAAAAAAAAATGGAAAATTTTTGTCAACGATATATCTAAGGGATTTGTATTCAGAAATTTTTTTTATCCAGAAATTATACAGAATTCTTACAGCTCAACAAAACCCAATTTAAAAATGGACAAAGGATCTGAACAAACATTTCTCCAAAGATATACACAAATAGCCAATAAGCACATGGAAAGATGCTGAACATCACAGACCAATAAGGAAATGCAAGTCAAAACCACATAAAGATACCACTTCACACCCACTACAATGGCCATAATCAAAAAGACTGTTGGCAAGGATGTGAAGAAACCAGAACCTTCATACAGAGATGGTGGGAATGGAAATTGGTGCAGCCACTTTGGAAAACAGTCTGACAGCTCCTCAAATGAAGCCAGCAATTCTACTCTTAGATATCAACCCCAGAGAAATGAAAACACATGCCCACACAGAAATTTGTAGGTGAATGTTCACAGCAGCAATATGCAGAGGAGCCAGAAAGTGGAAACAAGTCAAATGTCCATCAACTGACAAATGGTTAAATAAAATGTAGAATATCTATACAATGAAATATTATTCAAATACAAAATGTAATAAGTATAGTTACATGCTACAATATGATGAAGCTTAGAAGCAAGATACTTAGTGAAAAGAGCCAGATGCAAAAAAGCTACATATTATATGATTCAATCTATATGAAATATCCCAAATAAATAAATCCAAGATAGGGTAGATTGATGGTTGCCTGGGGCTAAGGGGAGGGAGAATGAGAAACCACTGCTAACAGGTACAGGGTTTCTTTTTGGACTAAAGAAAATGTTCTAAAACTGATTATGATGATGTGTGCACAGCTTTGTGAATATACAAAGCACTAAAAGAATAACAATTAAGGTTAAAAAAAGAACTAAAAGACCAAAAAAATTGCACTGTTTAAACCTTATTTAGATCCTGAGTCTAAAAAATACACTATAAAATTATAAGGCAATTATGGGAACTTGAATGTTGAATATCTGATGATATAAATTACTGCTAATTTCGTATAGCTATGATAATGAAATTGAGCTATGTTTTTTAAAAAAAGAGTCCCTATATTTTTAGAGATACATATTAAAATATTTATGGATGAAAGGATACAGTGTCTGGGATTTGCTTCAAAATAAACTGGGGACATGGGACGCCTGGGTGGCTCAGCGGTTGAGCAGCCGCCTTCAGCTCCAGGCATGATCCCGGAGTCCTGGGATGGGGTCCTATATTGGGCTCCTTGCATGGAGCCTGCTTCTCCTCTCTCTGCCTCTTTCTGTGTCTCTCATGAATAAGTAAATAAAATCTTTAAATAAATAAACAAACTGGGGACAGAGGTAAGAAAGAAATAAGTATATAGGGGATGGTCATGAGATGATGAATGCTCACTACACTGAGATGTTTGAGATTTTCTATTTAAAAGGACAGAGGAAAGAGAGGAAATATTTCCAAGCAACACTATTTTATTGTATGCTGATCATCAATCCCAAGGGTGGGAAGACTATTTCAATTGTATTCTCAAGAAATGTGAAGGCGGCAATAGGAGGAAAGGGTTCAAAAGGTACAAATTTCCAAGTTATAAGATAAATAAGGACTCGAGATGTCATGTACAACATGATGACTAATACTGCTGTGCAACATATAGGAAGACATTAAGAGAGTATAGCCTAAGAGGTCTCATAAGGAAAAAAATTATTCTTTTCTTCTTTCATCATATCCATAGAGGATGGATGTTAGCTGAGCCTATTATGGTAATCATTTCACAATATATGTCAATCATGCTGTTTGCCTTAAACTTATACAGTGATGTATTTCAATTAGTTCTATGGGGGGAAAGAAGAAATTGAAAACACCTTGCAATTTCCTTCTGTCCCCAGCAACCACTTTTTCTGCCTCAGTTACAATCTTTCCAAAAGAAGGCTTTCATCCTGAACTTTTTCCTTAAAAAAGCCATCTGTTGGTTTCCTTTTGTAATGATTTTTTAAATTAAATTTTAAAGCCTCCTTATCTTTGATATTAAGTGGCTTCTTGAAGGACACATTGATCAATTTCCCTTGGCTTGTCAATTTCACTTGCTCTTGTGATCGAAGGAAGAGAATGGTCCAGAACCCTAAGCTTGAGACAGAGTCTCTTTAGTCATATTAAAAGCAAGAGGTTTTCTGTAAAAGATTCTTAACTATAGGAAACAAACTGAGGGTTGCTGGAGGAGATGTGGGTGGGGGGATGCAGTAACTGGGTGATGGACATTAAGGAAGGGATGCGATGGAATGAGCACTGGGTGTTATATGCAATCTCTAAACTCTACATCTGAAACTAATAATACACTATATATTAATTAATTGAACTTAAATAAAATTTTAAAAATGTTTTAAAAAATCAAAGCAAGAGATTTTTCAAGGCGTACTTAGCCCCAGCCCCTTGTCTCAGAGCTGGGTCAGAAAACAACCCCACCTGAACCTCAGAGGGTCCTTATGAAAACCACGACGGGTCCAAGTTCCTGCACACATACCATGTGAGAAGCACAGTACCAAGCTGTATAAAGTTACTTAGCCACTGCAACAAGCCTTGATGACAGGTGATATGGCTTATCCCCGTTTGGCTGGGACTTCCAGAATGGTCAAGTAACTTACTCTACATCACACAGCTTTATGTGGCAGAGTCAGGATTTGAACTCAGGCCGGTGGGCTCCAGGGCCTACGCTTAAACCAGGCTTTACTATCTCCTGGGTGGAAACCAGCTCACCACCTCTTCGTTGCAGTTATCACTAATGTTCAAGGACCCAGAAATCCAATTAGGCCAAAAAATCATTTGCTTTGACAACATAAGCTGGACGGACTATCTTCCAGGAAGCCCCCTTCCCAGCTCCCTCATCAGGACCAACAATTTCACAAATCTTGCTCTTGAACACCAGCAAAACAGAAGGTGCGTGGCTTGTTTAAAAATCATCATCATCATCATCATCATCATCATCCTCGGGGGGATCCCTGGGTGGCCCAGCGGTTTAGCACCTGCTTTAGGCCCAGGGCGTGACCCTAGAGACCCGGGATGGAGTCCCGCATCGGGCTCCCTGCAGGAGCCTGCTTCTCCCTCTGCCTGTGTCTCTGCCTCTCTCTCTCTGTTTCTAATGAATAAATAAAATCTTAAAAAATAAAATCCATGGAGATAACTCAAAAGTTAAAACTTCAGAGAGACACAGCCCCTTCGCCCTGGCTCCCCCCCCCCCGCCCCCTCCAGACAGCCGGGGTGGAAGGCTAGGGCCAAGGGAGCCGGAGCTGGATGCGGGGACTCCCGAGGCCGGTCCACGTTACCGGGCCGGCGGGCGGCCTGAGGGGAGGCGGGTCCTCCCGAGCAAACCCAGATCCCGGGCCGGGCGGGCTGCGCGGCTTCCCGGAGCCGCTCTCCACGCTCAAACACCCAGGAATGACTTAGCACCAAAACACCAATAGATCGCTTCGGAGGACGGCTGGGAATCCACGGCCAAGTCTAGGGACTAAACTTCAGCAACACGGAGCACAAGCTGTCCACACCCACCTGCCTCCCGCTCCCGGCCTCCGCACCGTAACCACGCCCCTCCCCTGCGGGCGGGGTGGGGAGGGGGCGGCTGGGGGGGCGGGGAGGGGGGCTGCTGGGGGGCTGCTGGGGGGCGGGGAGGAGGGGCGCTGCTGCTGGGGGGCTGCTGGGGGGCTGCTGGGGGACTGCTGGGGGACTGCTGGGGGGCTGCTGGGGGGCGGGGAGGGGGCTGCTGGGGGGCGGGGAGGGGAGCTGCTGGGGGGGCTGGGGGGCTGCTGGAGGGCGGGGAGGGGGCTGCTGGGGGGCGGGGAGGGGGGCTGCTGGGGGGGGCTGGGGGGCTGCTGGGGGGCGGGGAGGGGGCTGCTGGGGGGCTGCTGGGGGACTGCTGGGGGGCTGCTGGAGGGCGGGGAGGGGGGGCGCTGCTGGGAAAGTGCCACCGGGGAAGGGGCCACCCGGATGGGTTCAGTAGGGGACAAGGACGGCAGGGGTGCAGGGCAGGGCGGAGAGACCTCAAAGAACTGCAAAGGAGCGGGAGTATGGAGAGAAAAAGAAAAAAAAAAAAAAAAAAGGCGAAAAGGTAAGGAGCCCGGACCAGAGAGGGACAGCCGGGGGCTGACCAGCAAAGCGGCGGGGGACAGGGCGCGAGGGGACGGGAGGGGCGAGGAAGACAAAGGGGCTGGAGAAGTCGGTCCTCCGGGGGCGGGGGCCCGGGGCCCCGGGGGGCGCAAACGAAGAGTCCGGGGCCGGCACCCTGCCCCGGGGGCACCGGGGCGAAGGCAGGGGGGCCCGGGGAACGGGAATGGCTGGCGGGCAGGGGCCCCGGGGCTGGGCTGGGCTGGGCTGGGCTGGGCTGGGGGTCGGGGCAGCCCGAGGTCGGAGGGCGCGGGCCGGGGGGCTGCAGGGCCGGGGTCTGCGCACGGGCGCCCCGGCGCTGGCCGCGAGCGGCGGACCGCAGGCGGGGACCGGAGCCCGGGCTCGGGACGCCGGGGCAGCGCAGGTGCCCGGGGCGGGGGGTCTGCGAGCCGGCGGGACGCGGGGCTCGGCGCCGGAGCGTGCAGCTGCAGCGGCGGGAGCCGGGGCGGCCCGGCCGGGTGACAGCCGCCAAGCCGCCACTCACCGCTCATGGTGCCGCTCCCGGTGCCTGCGCCGCCGCCGCCGCCGCCGCCGCCGCCGACGCCGGGCTCCAGACAGGCCGGGAGACAGCGCGCCGCCCCGCCCGCCGGCCCCGCCCCGCCCCGGAAGTGGAGCGCCGCCGCCGCCGCGGGCCCGCCCCCGACCCGGAAGGTAAACACGGCCGGCCGGGGGGCGTCGGGGGAGCCCGCAGGTGGGAGACCCGCCGCGCTGCGACCGTCGCGGGGCGCGCCTGGACCGAGCCGCCGGGGAGGCCGCGCACCCGCCTCGAGGAGACCGAGCCCGCACTGTCCCGGGGAGCGGGAGGGGCTAGGAGGGAAGTGAAATCGGGTAACGGGCCAAGCCGTGGGAACCGGGCATCTCCGGGGGCGGGGCGGGGGGGGGCGCCTCAGGAGCCGACCTTTGAGCGGAGACCTGACCGATGGCTGCGAGGCGGCCGTGGAAGATGCACAGGACAGGTGTCCCAGGAAGGAGCAGCGGGTGCAAAGGTCCCGCCTCGAGGGGTTGGCTGGAGCCAGGGGGTGGGTGAGAGACAGGTCGGAGAGCTGGATGGAGGGCCTTGTGGGTCTCGGATTTTTCCGCTTTAAGTAGGTAAGGGAATGGGGAGCCGTTGGAAGAATGTAAGCAGAGGAGTGACGCGATCTGAATTCGTTTTTAAGATTTTATTTATTTATTTATTTATTTATTTATTTATTCATGAGAGACACAGAGAGAGAGAGAGAGGCAGAGACACAGGCAGAGGGAGAAGCAGGCTCCATGCGGGGAGCCCGATATGGGACTCGATCCCAGGATCCCGGGATCACAACCTGAACCAAAGGCAGACACTCAACCGCTGAGCCACCCAAAAGAAAACAAAAAGAATGAATTGTAGTGGGGCAGGGTGGAGAAGGGGCACCTGGTTAGAAAGCCACTGCAGTCGGTTGCCCAACAAGAAATAGTATGCCTGGGGTACGGTGGCGTTGGAGATGAAGGTGGATGGATGCTGCTGGGCCAACATGTGTTCATAACATGAAGCTCAGGTTACTGCCCCGTTTTGAACATGGAGGAGAGGGGACCCAGATAGGTTAAAAGGGCATTTTTCCAACTGGTTTTGCCCAAAACCTGGAGTAAACAAATACATTTTACATTCCAACCCAGTGTACACATGCATACATTTAAGGAGATGTTTAACAAAATAATTACATGGGTAATGTATTTTCTTCTATTTTTCTTTCTTTTTTTATGCTAATGGAGACAGTTGAATGATCCACTAATAAATCCTGATCCACGTTGAATACACTGAATTGAGGACTAGGCCCTGCAGGTAAGTGGAGGCAGAATTCCAGCCAAGTTCTGTGTGACCTACAACTCCACGGTCTTCCTACTACACTGTCTCAACACAAAACCTCTGGCCACTGGCAGTTTATCTTTTGGATTCAGGAGAAGTCAAGAGCTCTTTGGAGAAGGCTGTCACGCAGCATTATTTATGACAGTGAAAGAGTGGAAAGTACCAAACCCCAACTGTGGAAGAATAACTAAGCAAATCATAGCCCACTTCATGAGGAATCTCTTGCAGTAGTTGAAAATGCGAATTATAAGATGGAAGTATGGGGAAAAGCTCACGATAATGCATTAAGTAAAAAAAAAAAAAAAAAAAAAAAGTCCCATGCAAAGTGTTCTGTATGCCATGATTAACAATTGTGTCGAAATAGCACATGTAGCAGGTACTGAGAGAATGGAGAGATGAAAATTTTTGTGTGTTTGATTGGTGGGGTTGTCTTTGCCATTTTCAAAATTATACTTTACAGTTGTTAATTTGTAATCCTCAAGAATCTACGTGCCTATATCCACCCTCCAACTTCCCCACCCCCAAAAGCTTAGTTTAGGTCCTCCAGTCTCAGTAACTCCCAGGAAGGCATCACATACCTGCTTCAGGGAGTTGTGGGGAAGATAACGTGATTTACCTTCTCAGAGCGCCCCCTACCTTACCTTCATGGCACTTGAGGCTGGATAAGTTAGTGACCTCGTAGCTTGTGCTGTAATGTTTTCTACCTCCAACCACTCCCTTTAAACGTTGTAACTCCTAATGGCTGAGTAACATTCCATTGTATATATAGGCCACATCCTCTTTATCCATTCATCTGTCAGAGGACGTAGTGGCACCTTCCACAGCTTGACTGTTGTGGACATTGCTGCTGTAAACATTGGGGTGCAGGTGCCCTGGCGTTTCACTACATCTGTATCTTTGGGGTAAATTACTCAGCTATCAGAAAAGATGAATAACCACCATTTGCTTCGACGTGGATGGATCTGGAGGGTATTATGCTGAGTGAAATAAGTCAGTTGGAGAAGGACAATCTTCTATGGTTTCACTCATACATGGAATATAAGAAATAGTGAAAGGGATTATAAGGGAAAGGAGGGGAACTGAGTGGGAAAAATTAGAGAGAGACAAACCATGAGAGACTCCTAACTCTGGGAAACAGAGGAAGGGGGTGAGTGGGAGATGGGATAACTGGGTGACGGGCACTAAGGAGGGCACTTGATGGGATGAGCACTGGGTGTTTAGACCATATGTTGGCAAATTGAATTTAAATTTTTTTTAAAAAATCATTCCAGCAATGTAACTCAAAGTATTTATTATGAACCAAATACTTTCATGGAAAAAAAGTAAATATATATACACACATGTATATGTGCAAATGAGTGTGTCTATGTGTTTTTATTTAATCCTTAAAACAACTTTATAAGTAGATTCTATTATTATTCCCATTGTATAGGTAGGGAAACTGAGGCACAAGTGGTTGAGTAACTCTCACAGTCACCTAAAGTCTATAACTTCTAGTAACAGAGCCAACATTCAAGCCCAGGCAATCTGGCTCTAAGAGCCAGTGCCTGGGATCCCTGGGTGGCGCAGAGGTTTAGCTCCTGCCTTTGGCCCAGGGCGCGATCCTGGAGACCCGGGATCAAATCCCACGTCGGGCTCCCGGTGCGTGGAACCTGCTTCTCCCTCTGCCTATGTCTCTGCCCCTGTGTGTGTGTGTGTGTGTGTGTGTGTGTGAGACTATCATAAATAAATGAAAATTAAAAAAAAAGAAAAAGCCAGTGCCAAACCATTGTACTATATTGTCTCCTGTAGCCCTCAAGGGCCTGGAATGGAACCATTATGGGCCCCCAATGGGCAAAAAGGGCTCACCAAGTTTCCCCATATCCTAAACCCAACACAGAACCCACACAGCCCCAGGACACCTGGATGGCTCAGCGGTTGAGCACCTTCCTTCGCCCCAGGGTGTGATCCTAGAGTCCGGGGATCAAGTCCCACATCAGTCTCCCTGCATGGATCCTGCTTCTCTCTCTGCCTGTGTCTCTGCCTCTCTCTCTGTGTCTCTCATGAATAAATAAATAAAAATATTTTTAAAAAAGAAGAAGCCACACAGCCCCAAGACTTTGAAGTCTATGCTATGGTGCCAGCGGACATCTTAACAACAATCAAAGTCAACATATTATCAGAGGCCATCATCACCTGTTGCATAACCTTTCCATAACACCTCAGGATCTATGCACAACCCCAGAAAGGGAATCCCTCCTTCCCACTTATGACTAAGATTATAGCCCAAAGAGATGAGGAACTCAAATGGACTTCAACTGATGTGAAAAGAAAAAAAAATCATGATGTTTGGGTTTAAATCTTGGCTGTGCCATTTACTGGTTATGTTACCTTGCTCTGACTCAGTTTCTGCCATTGTCTGAAATGGAGGTAATAATTGTCCACCTATCTTGTGGTTTATTGTATGCATTAAATTAGTTAGTACAGATGAAGCATGAACAATCCTGGCACATAAGTAAGGCTAAGTTTTTTGTTGGGTTTTTTTTTTAAGATTTATTTATTAGAGAAAGAACGTGAGAGGTGGAGGGAGAGGGGACAGAGGGAGAGAGAGGTAGAGAATCTCAGGTAGACTCCCTCCTGAACACAGAGCCTGAGTCACAGGGCTTGATCCCACGACCCATGAGATCATGACCTGAGCTGAAATCAAGAGTCCAACGCTTAACCAACTGAGCCACCCAGGGGGCCCTAGGAAGGCTAGGTTTTAGCTATCATTATTACTACCTGCATTGGGGTCTTAAAATGATACCTGCTATACCTTTATCACAGTTTGCAGTTACACATTTATTTATGGGATTGTAATAATGCCTGATGTCTCCATTAAGCTGAAAGCTCACAAGTGATTGAGCCTTGCACTCATGCACTGCACACTAAATTAGTGTGGCTAACTCTAGGCTTCTTCTGTCTCCAGGAATACATAGATAACCTTGCTTTTCTTTAATAATAAAAATCAGGGATGCCTGGGTGGCTCAGCGGTTGAGCGTCTGCCTTTGGCCCAGGGCATGATCCTGGGGTCCTGGGATGGAGTCCCGCATCGGGCTTCCTAAAGGGAGCCTGCTTCTCCCTCTGCCTATGTCTCTGTCTTTCTCGCTGTGTCTCTCATGGATAAATAAATAAAATCTTTAAAAACAATAATAATAATAATCAAATCTGGCCTGAAACGTATGCATGTATGTGTGTATAGGAGAGAAAGGGGCTAGCCACAGAAATGTGGGACTATGGGATCTACACACTGCAGTGCTTTGTTTCAGTAAGTCAAGAATTTAATCATGAAACCAAGGAAATTTCCACAGGTAAGCTCCCAACAATAAGGTAGGGAAGTACATCTAACATAAAGATTTTCTAGAATCAGGACAAAAAGCTCTATCCGCAACTGATAAGTACAATCATCCTAAAGAGATTACTCCTTCTGACGTTAAGATTCTCAAAGCAGCTCTGACCAGTTGAAATGGTTAATCATCTGGTAAAAATGGATTTCTCCATCTCTGTGACACTGGCCAGCAGGCTATTACAGTAGTCACTTGTTTTCGTGGTGACAAGAATGGTTGCACCTTCCTCCATAGCTGGGAGTGGAAAGAAATGGTCAGAATCCACCTTTGATTTGCTCTTGACACAGTCTTCACAGGTACATTCTTCTACTGTGTACTCCAGGCCCCTCGAGAGAACTTCCTCGCTGGTCCTGCTATCACGGCCCTTCTCCTGGTCAGCATCCGCCTCGTTCTGGTGAGCCGATCCTGATTGTGTAGAAACAGAACGATCAACCTCAACTTCCCAGGTGGTGCCGTCCTGGCAGTCTTAGCAGGACACCTTAGGGCCCAAAGCAATGGAGACAGATCTCCTACAAAACAAATGTCCTGCACTGGGAGTCAGGAACTGACCATAGGCCACATTGGACTTTGTTTAGGCCCATACAGTGTTTTTAAGTGTTTGCTTATATGCTGTGTTGGCCTCCGTTTGTTTGTTTATTTATTTATTTATTATTTATTTATTTTAAAGATTTTATTTATTTATTCATGAGAGACACAGAGAGAGAGAGAAGCAGAGACAGAGGCAGACAGAGGAGCACGCTTCATGCCGGGAGCCCGACGTAGGACTCGATCCCGGGACTCTAGGATCACGCCCTGGACCGAAGGCAGGCACTAAACCTCTGAGCCACCCAGGGATCCCTTATTATTTATTTATTAAGATTTTATTTATTTATTCATGAGAGACACAAGGAGGGAGGCAGAGATACAGGCAGAGGAAGAAGCAGGCTCCCTCCCTACAGGGAGCCCAATGCGGGACTGGATCCCAGGACCCAGAGATCACAACCTGAGCCAAAGGCAGATCCTCAAACACTGAGCCACCCAGGTGCCCCCTGTTGGTCCACGTTTAAAAATCAAGAGATTTAGGGATCCCTGGGTGGTTCAGGGGTTTAGCGCCTGCCTTTGGCCTGGGGCACGATCCTGGAGTCCAAGGATCGAGTCCCGCATCGGTTCCCCGCATGGAGCCTGCTTCTCCCTCTGCCTCTCTCTCTCTCTCTCTCTCTCTCTCTCTGTCTATCATGAATGAATGAATGAATGAATGAATGAATGAATAAATAAATAAATAAATCTTTAAAAAAAATAAAAATCAAGAGATTAAAAAAAAAAAGCCTTCAAGGGATTTGATGTGCAAATCTAGGTAATTGGTCTCTTTCAAAAAAACAACAAATAGCTAACCTTCCTCCATGGAAACAATTGCCTGAAGTCAATAGCCGCTGTCTCCTTGAGGAAGGGCCCTGGCTATTCAACTGTTGAAACCTCCACATGGCCCGCTACATTCACTGGTTACCCACTTGGCCCTTGAAGGCATTAAGTTATGGGCTCTATTTTACACTTGTGGAAATGACAGATTACCGTATGTTACACACAAAATGAGCCTTTGGGGGACACTTTAGAATTCAAAGTAAGGATACTTCTCTTACAGACCATTTGGTATCATATCAAAAATTTTTTATATTGGGCAGCCCCCACGGCTCAGCAGTTTAGCGCTGCCTTCAGCCCAGGGTGTGATCCTGGGGACCTGGGATCAAGTCCAGCATGGGGCTCCCTGCATGGGGCCTGCTTCTCCCTCTGCGTGTGTGTGTGTGTGTGTGTGTGTGTGTGTGTGTCTATGTCTCTAATAAATAAGTAAAATCTTTTTTAAAGAAATTTTAGAATGAATTTTTTTGTGATCATGTATGGAAGGAGTCTCTGTTATGTCCCCATTTATATGTCAGTGAAGGTAAGTTTTACTACTTCCCCAACCTGCCACAGAATAACTCCATCTTCCAAAATGTCACACTTAAAGTCATTCCCCACCTGTTTCTCAGACCCCAGGCAAAAATAAAGAGAAGAAAAAAAAGAAAAAGAAAGAAAGAAAGAAAGAAAGAAAGAAAGAAAGAAAGAAAGAAAGAAAGAAAGAAAGAAAGAAAGAAAGAAAGAAAATGAGAAAAGAAAAATGAGTAAATTATGTGGAACAGCCATCTACCTCCCTTTTCTGCAAATGAGAAGACAAATGAGGGGGGTGCTTTACAGATTATACATGGAAAATAAATGCATCAGAAATAGGCCAAAGGCTGCAAAGCATTTGGGAAATCAGATCATGGGCAAAGGTGCTGCTGAAATATTTTTATCTTAAAAAGCCCTTAAGTAGAACATTCACTTCTCTCAGACTGGTTCTCTGCTGCTTAATAAAGATAATGATCTTTAAAATGACTGCTCAAATAATCCAGGAACAACTGGTTCTATTCATTTCTAGCATTTTGGGGGCAGTAAAATATTCACCAAGCAAAAAATGTTTACATTTGTATTAAAAATAAGGCCATGGATCTTGCCAAATACATTTTTCCTGATAGTAGCAGACCGAGCTTGCAGTTTCTTGAGAGTAAGTAAACGTTTAATCAATGTGCTAACTTTGGTCAAAGAGATGGATGTTTGCCAAGGAAGCCCAGTACCTCAGAAGAGTAATTACTGAGGGAAAACTATAGGGGAAGGCTAACTCTGTGGGGCACCTATAAAGAAGAGACAAACACCAAAAAGAAGACAGCTCGCTCCTGCCCCAAAGTTCATTTAATACAACCGTCCTCTAACACGCTCGAAAGGGCTCTAACCAAAGAAATAACTCAACAGGAAAAAAGAAGAGAAGGAACTCAAATCACAATAGCCACCTCTTGGAAATAGATTCCAAAGTCTGACCATTCAACCAACCTGTGTTTTTACATTCGTCCTTTGATGGTTCAGAATTCATCTTCCTTAGCAAGAACATAAACACGAAAATGGTCAAAGAAACTATCAAGCTCAGGCCCAAACAGGTCCAGAGAATTGCATTTGTTCCTTTCACTGAATTAAAAGAATATCAGAGAGATAATGAACTGACAACATAATATCCACATCAAGTAAAGATTATTTGCCATCCAATTCCCCTAATTCATCAGCACTGACTCGTAAATCCTAAATAACACTTAATTAGAAGAGTTGATAAAAATCCATGTTGCTAACAGCACTGCATCAAATTGAGCTCAATTCTGAGTAATTACTTTGGTCCCATTGGCATTCAAATACTTGCCTTGTTTCCTTTCTCTTTTTGATACAGAAGACCTCACCATCTTCCCCGCAATGTTTTTACTCTTTGAATAAGTAGTCAAAGTAGAGAAAATAGGTTACACCAACGAATGAGTTGTTCAAGCAGGATTACTTACTTGCATTACAATAATGCTGACATGGTACCGGAGGGGTATTAGAGCATCGAAGGTGACATGGTTTGCAAGCATTAAGCAATCTGTCAAAATATTCATTTTGGAAGCACTGCTGAGCCATCTGGAACTTGATCACAAAGAAAAACAAGAAAGCCCCAGAAAGAACAGCATGGAAGGACAAGTAAAATCTCGTCAGGAATTCCCCAGCAAATGTAGTGACAGCAGTTAGAATGTCGATGCGAAAAAAAAAAAAAAGAAAAAGAACTTCACAACTATGATTTAGTTCTTCTGGGCGCTCTTTGTACTTCGACTAAGGATTTGAATACCAGCTCCAATTCCGGTTTCTAAGTTTGAGGCCCGGGGAGGGTAAGAGATCAAAGCGTAAATATCAAGAGCAAACCATACCTGAAACAGAAACTGTCTATTTATAGAGGAAATTTCTATAAATAATCCAGGTGACAGTTGCAAGGTGTAGACTAGCCCGAAGCCTCAGGCAGGAAGGTTCGATAACCGCTTTGGGACCATCTGTTCACGAGCTGTGCAGTGTGATAGGCCCCCAGAGAGACACATAAGGTCTGAACCCCCTTAAGAACTTAAAATCTAACGGGGGCAATAGAAATCCACTCAACCACTGAAGGAATGAGAAAGAGAGAAAGGGGCATCAAGCATGCCTGCCAGGTTTCACACCTATGAAGAACTATGGAATTCCAACAGAAATAAGGACTTCTGGGGTTAAAGCTCAGTTAGTAAGAGGGTTTCAGGGAAGATAGGTTTGGGGCATTCATAGTCAAGTCATCCATGCTCCACTGTTGAAAATTTAGAAACAAGGGCGGACACCTGGGTGGCTCAGTAGATGAGCGTCTGCATTTGGCTCAGGGCATGATCCCGGGGTCCTAGGTTTGAGTCCTACATCAGGCTTCCCACAGGGAGCCTGCTTCTCCCTCTGCCTGTGTCTCTGCCTCTGTGTGTGTCTCTCATGAATAAATAAATAAATAAAATCTTTTTTAAAATTTAGAAAACACAAATGAGCAGATAGGTAAACTATATTTGGATGTATCACAGAAGTGTGAAGAAAGGCCTGCTGCCGTGTTCTGTTTGGTCAACCCCAATATAGATATTTCTGGAAGGATTTCTAAGGATAGATGATAGGTAGATGTATAGAGCACATTTTCCTTTTTATATAAATGGAATCACTTGCATTTGCTTTTCACCATACTGAATGGGATCCCCATAGAGAGATATCCAGAGAGGTCAGCCAGAAATTCAGGACTCAGTTAAAATGTGAGAGAATGACAAACTCCGCATTCAGTACAGTGATTATCTCTGGATATCTCTGAGGTGCAGGGAGGGTACAAAAGAGCCTCCAGTTGTGTTGGTCATATTTTATGAAGCCAAATGGTGGATACATTGGTATTTGTTGTGTTATTCTTTTGTTGTATTCTTTGTTATTATTGACACTTTTTAAAAAGATTTTATTTAAAAAATAAAGGGAGAGGCAGAGACACTGGCAGAGGGAGAAGCAGGCTTCCTGAGGGGAGCATGGTGCGGACTTGAACCCAGGACCCCGGGATCACACGACCTGAGCCAAAGGTAGATGCTCAACCAGTAAGCCACCCAGGCACCCAACACCTTTTTTTTAGTAGGCCCTGCACCCAGCCTGGAGCCCAACAGAGAGCTTAAACTCACAACCCTGAGATAGAGACCTGAACCAATATCAAGAGTCAGATGTTAAATCGACTGAGCCACCCAGGTGTCCCTACACCTTTTCATAGTTTTTAAATGGTATATAATAAATATTAAAATAGTGATGATAATAACATAAAATGCGGGAGTTAAATACAACACTTTTTTGGTTTTTAAGTGAAGGGTTTGAGCCTAAGAGAGAGTGTGGATTCAGATATTGATCAAAACCTCCCATTCCTCTGGGGTCCAGGCACTGAGGTCAGTGGGTACAGCCCAAGGGCTGCCCCAGCAGCTTCCACTCCCACGAGCTCTTGCCAGACATTGAGGCTGCCAAAGGTCATAGGAAAAGCGTGCTTAGAGAAATGGGAAGACAAAGATAACCAAGCGAGGAGAGTTTCAGGATGGGATGGGCAGTGAGGTCAAATTCTACAGAAAAGTCAGAGGCGATGCCCTAAGGAAGGAGGTCACCAGTGCCCTTTAGGTATGTTTGTGGGAAGAAGCCATACTGTAAGTACTTATGGAGTCGAGAGAAAGAGAAGCAGGCAATGTGGGCCATGCTTGGGAAGACGGGTAGAAACTAGAAGAACAGAGCTTTGACAACTCTTAGGAAAGGAAGCACAATTGCTTCTGACAGATGAGCTTGCTCAGGTGCCTGATGTCAGGTGCCCAAGGATGTTTGCTGCTACATCATTTGTATTCACAAAAGCCTGTCCATCAATGGGGCCTCGCGGTGGAATACTACACCGCCATCAAAAAGAATGTGCCAGATGTGTTCTGATGTGAACCATACATAACTGAGTGGAAAATGCAAGTTACTGAGCAAGTATGTAATCTGTTCTGCTGTGTTGATAAATAAAATAGTAAGTAAGGACACCTGGGTGGCTCAGTGGGTTAAGCATCCAACTCTTGGTCTCAACTCAGGTCTTGATCTCATCTTCTACTCTTGGGTCCTCCCCTTCCTGGTCACAAGAGAGCTGCAGCACCTCCGGACTTCATGCACCTCTTCCTTCCAAACCATCTCCCAAATAATCTCTTCTCTGTCTCTGGTTTTGTTTTTTGGTTTTTGGGGGTTTTTTAATTTTATTTATTTATTGATGAGAGACACAGAGAGAGAGAGAGAGAGGCAGAGACACAGGCAGAGAGAGAGAAGCAGGCTCCATGCAGGGAGCCCAACATGGGACTCGATTCTGGGACTTGATCAAGCCCCAGGCCGAAGGCAGGCACCAAACCCCTGAGCCACCCAGGCGTCCCTCTGTTTGTGGTTTTAAATGTGTTAACTTCCAAACCTATGTGTGCAACTCCAACCTTGTCCCTGAAATCCACACCCAACTACCAATTGTCTACTTGATGTCTCTACTTCCAAGTCAGGAGGCCCCTCAAACCTCATCGAACTACATTTGGATTCTCCAAAAAGGAGAGAGTGTATGCTGTCTCCACCAAACCTACGTTGTCATGGAATCCCATTTTCTTCAGGGACCACCGATGAACATTTAGGAATGTATGTTTCATAGACACAATTTGAGAAGGATGAAGCCAGATTAGCTCCATGATTCCCCCCAGGACTGTGATTTGGGGACTTAGCAGAGCAACATTTAAAATAAGAATATTTTAAAGTTTCATGACAGAGTTTGTTGATGTAATAACATCACCAAAACATTGCTAGGTCTGACTTCACTCTATACAGGAAAACAAACCAAAACAAAACAAAAACAAAAACCCCAAACAGGAGGAAAAACCATGCCTGAGTCAGCCCCAAGCTTCTGCACCCACTTAAAGCTCTGAAGAAGCCGAGACATTGCCTGAGACTTCCAAAGCCATTAGCCTGCTCTGCAAGGAAGATTCCATCTCCCCACATTATTAAACTACGATCAAGTCTTCACAGCAGAATACTTTGACCATTGGCTCTTAACTTCAAATCAAAAGTACACAGTTTCTTCCAAGGGCTTTAACAGATTTTTCACTTGGGAAGAGAAATTTAGGTCTGTATTAGTTCACGGGGAGCCTGCTTCTCTCTCTCCCTCTGCCTCTCCCTCCTGCAAGTTCTCTCTCTCTCTCTCTTTCTGTCAAGTTAATAAATAAAATATTTTTTAAAAAATGAGGGCAGCCCGGGTGGCTCAGTGGTTTAGCGCCACCTTCAGCTCAGGGCGTGATCCTGGAGTCCTGGAATCGAGTCCCACGTCGGGCTCCCTGCATGGGGCCTGCTTCTCCCTCTGCCTGTGTCTCTTCTTCTCTCTCTCTCATAAATAAATAAATAAATAAATAAATAAATAAATAAATAAATAAATAAATAAATAAATAAATAAAATATTTTTTAAAAATGAAAGAAAGAAAGAAACTGACTCACACAATGATGAAGCTGAGAAGCCCTAAAGTCTACCATTGTCAAGCTGGAGATGCAGGAGAATCAATAGTGTTGGTGTAAATCCCAGTCAAAGAACTGGCAGGCTTGAGACCCAAAAAGAGCTAAGAGAGGTAGATATTTTAAAGAATTGGCTCACACAGTTATAGGGGCTAGCAAGTCTGAAATCTACAGGACAGGCCAGCAGACTGAAAATCCAGGAAAAGCTTGGTGTTGTTACAGCCTTGAGTCCAAAATCCAGAGGGCAAGCCAAGCAGTCTGGAAACCTAAGCAGGGTTCCTATGTCACAGTTTTGAAGGCAAATTCTTTCTTTCAGAAACCTTGGTCTTAAGACCTTCGACTGATTAGATGAGGCCCACCCACATTATGGAGGATGATCTGCTCCATTAAAGTGCGCTAATTTAAATGTCAGTCACATATAAAAAAACACATTCACAGCAACACCTAGACTGTGTCACTCTAGTGATCATTAGAGCTGTTGCCGATAGTACAGTTTTTCCTTCTGAGTACAAGGCCGGACGGTACTCTCCATATCCCTCTAGAAGTTACACATGTAACTTGCTTTTGATCAAGGAAGTGTGAGCAGAAGAAACGTGCCACTTGAAGGCAGAGGCTGTACTTAATTCATCACATTCCCTTCCCTCTGCACCACCAAATGGCAAAACCTCAGTGAGCCCAAATTTATTTGTAGAAGCCTTAGCTCCCAATGTGATGGTATTTGGAGGTGGGGTCTTTGGGAGGTGGTTAATTTTAGATGAGGTCACGAGGAGGAGGCCCTCATGGTGGAATTAATGCCCCTAAAAGAAGAGACAGCAGAGAACTCACTCTCTCAAGCAATCTCATGCCATAGGAGCACACAGCTGCAAGACAGAAGGAGAACTATCATCAGACATCAAGTCTGTCGGCCCCTTGATCTCGGACTCCCCAGCCTCCAGAACCATTTCCATTGCTTAAGCCACCTAGCCTATGATATTTTGGTACAGCAGCCGGAGCTAAGCCAGACCCATGGCATGAATGAGACCTGGGTGCTATTTGTTACTGCAACATGGCTTCATCTCTCCTGACTGATACACAGTCGAAAGCCATGATATTAACCACTGTGCAATTTGCTGCCACTATAAATTTCTTCGGGAGACCTACTATTCCCCACAACCCCTTCCTAGTATAGTGCAGCCCAAACTGAATGAAACCCCAAAGAGCACAAAACTATCAAGAACACAAAGGAACAGCAAACCCTAAGCCAGAATCATTGGCTCCTTACAGCACCCATAAGCTCCTGATGGTTTCAGGTCTTCTTCAAGTTGAAACAGAGGGATCCCTGGGTGGCGCAGCGGTTTGGCGCCTGCCTTTGGCCCAGGGCGCGATCCTGGAGACCCGGGATCGAATCCCACATCGGGCTCCCGGTGCATGGAGCCTCTTCTCCCTCTGCCTGTGTCTCTGCCTCTCTCTCTCTCTCTGTGACTATCATAAATAAATAAAAATTAAAAAAAAAAGTTGAAACAGAGCCTGGGGGAAGCTGGCCTTCGTGGAAGGGAGTGGGAGGAGGTACAAGTGCTCAGAGCCAAGATCTAACGAAGCAGAGCCCGGAAGCCCCACCGAACGAGCCCTGCACCAGAAAGATTCCCATGCAAAGATGCTCCTCCCTCCTTCTCTTCTTCTCACTTAGATCTCTGCACATCACTCAAAAGCCTTGTTTGCTTGTGGACATGAAAAGGCTAATTTGATTTGGGGCCAAGGCTGGAGGCCTGCTGCTCCTTCTCAGTGAAGATTCCCTTTGAAGACGAGAGCCTCTGAACTCCTGCTCCCCCACACACACTAGCAGAAGTGCCACCTCCTATAAGCTCTTTAGAACTCTTCAAAGTGGCTTCACTCTGATTTCCAGAGCCTCCTGACTGCTTGCAATTCTAAGGCACATGGGGTCAGGGAACGGTGGTTTCTTGTTTTTCAAATCCCTAACTTCTCCCTGTGAGGCTTTTTTGTCCCTACTTCACATCCCAATGACCACGAGACCCTGAGCAGGCTGACAGTGGCGTCGCATCATTAAGAATGGAGAAGCAGAGGAAGTCCTCTCATCCGATGGACCATGTGCCCACCGCATACGAGGCTCTGTGCCAGGCACCCGGTGCAAGGGTGAGATCCATTTAGATGGGGTTCCTGACCTAACAGAAGTTGTAGTCTGGTGGGGAAAACAGAGCAAAAATTAATAATGGAGCGGCACCTGGGGGGCTCAGTCAGTTAAGCATCCGACTCTTGATTTCAGCTCAGGAAGTGGCCTCAGGGTCATGGGATCGAGCCACATTGGGATCTGCCCTGGGTGTGGAGCTTGCCTGGGATTCTCTCTCTCCTGCTGCCCTTATTCAGCTCACTTTCTCTCTCTCTCAAAAAAAAAAAAAAAAAGTATATATATACACCCTTGCCAGGCTCAGGCCTGAGCATGAGGTCCTTGCATGAGGCCTCCCGTACCTCTTCCTGCAGACCAGGCCAATTACCTCCACTAGTGTGGTGATACTCCTTCTCTCCTGCCGTTCTGGGCACAGGTGTCCAAAGTGTCCTAGCACAGCTTGTGCTTGCACAGGACCTTTGCTGTGTTCCCAGGTAACAGTGCATCTCCTGTGGGGACAGGGACCTATAATGTTGCAGAGGCAAGAGGCAGAAAATCCTCCAGTGGCTCATGGTGAGTAACGCAGGTAGAAGTACTCTGGCTTCCCTCCCTTTGGTTTCTGGACCAGCTTAAGCTTCCCGTCAGAGACATAGCACCCTCGAAGGGTCTCGGATTTAATGCCTTCTGAGGGATGAAAGCCCATCTTTCAGAGCCCTGCACATAAACTGGCATTTCAGCTATGCCTGTAGGTGAGCCTTCCAACTGTGTAATAACCAACTGCTCTGGATGGTACAGAATTTAATATGACCGGTGGTCATGAGCCCCCTCCTGGGCCTTCTTCACTGTGAAACAGGTCCCCTGGTTGAATGCCATGTTGTGTGGGAATCCATGTATTCCACGGGCCTCCAGGTAGCAGTACTGACTGAGCACCTGCCAGTAAGAAAGGCAAACCATAGCTAGGCTCACCCAGGACAGATATGGATCCCTGTGAAAATAAACCACTGGCGGCAGCTGGGGCCATTCAACCGTGCTCCCCATAGTGGGGGAGATCTGAGAAGCACATGGCTTGCACAGCCCCTTAGAGTTGAAGAAACAAGGTTTTGTAGGACTTACGTTCAGAGGAACTGTGCTAAGGGGGTGTTCTGGGCTGAACTGCGTCCCCTAAAAAGACACATGGAAATCCTAACCTCTGGGAACTGTCAATGTGACCTTACTTGCAAATAAAGTCTTTGCAGATAGAATCAAGTTGAGATAAGGTCATATCAGGGATGCCTGAGTGGCTCAGCAGTGGAGTGTTTGCCTTTGGCTCAGGGTGTGATCCCGGGGTCCCAGGATCAAGTCCCACATCAGGCTCCCTGCATGGAGCCTGCTTCTCCCTCTGCCTGTGTCTCTGCCTCTCTCTCTCTCTCTCTCTCTCTCTCTGTCTCTCATGAGTAAATAAATAAAATCTTTTTTTAAAAAGATAAGATCATATCAGATTAGGGTGAGCACTAAATCCAATAACCTGTGTCCTTATAAGGTGAGAGAGCTACAGACACAAAGGAATGAGGCCAGATTGGACAACTGTGTCTACAAACCAAGGAATGCCGAGCATCGCTGACAGAGGCAAGGGAGCAGCTGCCCCTAGAGCCTCCAGAGGGAGCCTGGCCCTGCCAGCACCTCGATTTTGGACTTCTGGCCCCCAGAACTATGAGAAAACCAACTTCTGCTGTATTGAGCAATCAAGTTTGTGGCACTTTGTTACAGCAACCCTAAGAAACAAATATAAAAGGTAATATTTAGTTTGAGACCCACCAGTCAAGAGAAGGCAGCTCTGTGAGCCATCTGGGGAGTCACAGCGTTCCTGGGAAAGGAAAGCAATGCCTCTTAGGCCAGGAAGGATGCAGGTAAGCTGGAGCACCTGCAAAAGGGCACAGGTTGGAGATGAGAATGGGGAGGTGAGCAGAGCATAGACCAGGCAGGGCTCTGCAGGAGTGAAAGTGGAGGTTTTAGACCAAGTGCATTGGGAAGCCACTGGTGCATTTTACCCAGGGTGGGGGTTATGATACAGTTTGGCATAGAAACCACTTCACTGGGGCACCTGGGTGGCTCAGTGGCTGAGCATCTACCTTTGGCTCAGGACATGATCCAGGGTCCTGAGATGGAGTCCCACATCGGGCTCCCCACAGGGAGCCTGCTTCTCCCTCTGCCTATGTCCCTGCCTCTCTCTCCATATCTCTCATGAATAAATAAACAAAATCTTAAGTGAAGTAGTTTGTTTTTTTTAAGTCCACTGTGACAAGGAACATAGATTTGGTGCAAAACTGCAGGACTTCATCTTCTTCCCTAGAGATGCTGTATTAGCCTAAGTTCCGTGGAAAACAGAACTTGAGGCAAGGATAAACAGTGCTACTGCTGAACTAGGGATGTGCAAACGAGGCCAGTGAGGGTGAGAAGAAAGGGGAGCAAAGCAAAGGAGGTGTGAAGCAATGTGAGTCATCAGTGTCATGGGCTGAAGGGAGTCCCTCCGGATCCATCCATATGTTCAAGCCCTAACCCCTCCACCCTGGTACCTCAGATTGCAACTGTATTTGGAGACGGGGTCTTTAAAGAGGTGATTCTGTTCAAATGAGGCCATTGGGGTAGGGCCCTCATCCCATCTGAATGGTGTCCATATAAAAAGAGCCTCAAAGGGCAGCGAGTGCACACACAGAGGAAAGGCCCCATAAAAACACATAGGAAGGTCATTGTCTGCCAGCCAAGGAGAGAGGCCTCCAGAGAAACCAAACCTGTGGTGCTTTGGGCTTGGGCTTGCCATCTCCAAAACTGTGAGAAGGTTAGTTTCTGTTGTTTGAGCCCCTGGTCTATAATATGTATTACAGCACCCCACACAGACCAATACACACGTCACCTCAACAGCTGCTGATTCAGAGTGAGCCGTGGAGAGACAGAGCAGATGCAGGACATCTCCAGGTAGGCTATATAATTAGTTGAGTTGTGTCCCCTCAAATCCATGTCCCCCTGGAACTCCAGAAGTGACCTCATTTGGAAATAGGATCTTTGCAGGTGTGATTAGTTCAGGACCTCCCAAATCCAATGACCAGTGTCTAAGAGAAAGGAGGAGATGATTTGGACACATGCACAGAGAAGAGGCCACAGAAAGACGACGGAGGCGCATAGGAGGGACACAGTCACAAGCCAAGGAATGCCTGGGGCTGCCAGAAGCTGGAAGAGGCAAGGCAGGATTTTCCCCATCAGCCTTCAGAGGGAGTGCAGCCCTGTCAACACCTCGATTTAAGACATCAGGCCTCCAAGAGTGTGAGAGAATGAACTTCCCACTGTTTTAGGCCACTTCGCTTGTGGTAAGTTGTCACAGCAGCCACGGGAAACTAATACAGTCTACAAGGAGAATAGTCCATGAGGTCACAAGGGAGAAAAGAGACAGAAAATGTCAAACTTCCTCCCATCTCCCATTTCTCAGAAGGCAAAGTGTTCTCCACTGGGCACTAACTAGCCTGAGCTGGTTTGCATCCTGTACCTGCTTTGGCAGCTGCATGGGATGGTGGTACTTCATCCGGGTCTGAAAATTACAGGAAGAGCCAGAAACTCCATACCTCTAGCTCACTGACCTGGCTGCAGGGCAGATCCAGGACTCCTAGGGCAAGTGACTAGTCAGATTCAAGTTGGGGAACCTACTGAGGGTTCAAGAGAAGGATGTGGAGGTCCCCTGACCAGGACATAAGATGAGTCTGGGGGATCCCTGGGTGGCTCAGCGGTTTAGTGCCTGCCTTTGGCCCAGGGCTCGATCCTGGAGTCCCGGGATCGAGTCCCACATCAGACTCCCTGCATGGAGCCTGCTTCTCCCTCCTCCTGTGTCTCTGCCTCTCTCTCTCTCTCTCTATGTCTATCATAAATAAATAAATAAATCTTAAAAAAAAAAAGATGAGTCTGTTATAGATATGTGTCTCTTGGGAGGCCTGTTGCAAGAATTAAATAAAAGTATGACAGCAATGGATGAACACAATGTGGTCTATCCATGCACTGAAATATCAGTCAGCCTGAAGAAAGGAAGGAAAGTTTGACATATGCTGCAACATGGATGAAACTGGAGAATGTCGTGCCAAGTGAAAGAAGTCAGCCACAAAGAGATAAATTTATGGGGCACCCAGATGGCTCAGTGGTTGAGCATCTGCCTTCAGCTCAGGTCACGATCCCAGGGTCCTGGGATCGAGTCCCACATTGGGCTCACTGAACAGAGCCTGCTTCTTTCTCTGGCTCTCTCTCTGTGTCTCATGAATAAATTAATAAAATCTTTTTAAAAATAAAAATTTTAAAAAGATATAAATTTACTGTATGAATCCTCCTAGGTAAGGTACTTACAGTCATCAAATTCACATAGTCAGAAAGTAGAGGATGGTTGCCAAGGGCTGGGGGAAGGGGCAATGGGGAGTTAGTGTTCAATGTCACTGTTTGTACACTTAAAAACCGTCAGGATGGTACATTTTACATTAGGTTCGTTTTACCACAATTTTTAAAAATTAAAAAGCTTTTTAACAACTGCAAAGCATTTGACACAATCTGGCATATGGTAATCACTGGGAAAAAATAGTAGCTTTCATTGTTCTCATTCTTATGAAAGTAACTCACACAGTATCTGACATATGATAGGCAGGCAATATATATTTGTTGAATTGAATTAAAGAATATTAGGTATTAAAAAGTAGAATCTGGTATTCTTCTTGTATTGAGAACACAGCATCCCTTTGTTTAGAAGGGAAATTTCTTTCTGAAAGAAAAGAAATTGATCATTATTCATCTTTGTATCACCCTCTTCTCCATCACCTAGCAAATGCTTTGAACATGGTGAGCATCTGACAGATGCTTATTAAGTAAGTATATATCCTGTTGTAGGGTATTAGTCTGAAACACTACTATAGAGTGGACATTATAGCTGGTCATATCCTGCCCTCTTCCTTCTCCAGCAACCACACATACTTCTTTTTACAGTAACTATGTGGAATCCATTCCTGCCTCATTCCATTTAAATCATCCAATCCTTTAGACATCATATTTCTGTTGAGTGCTAGCTATTTGCTAAATACTGTGCAAAGCTCTAGAGATAGAGCAGTGAACAAAATGGTTATAGTCCTTGCCCTCATGGAGCTCAGTATTGCAGAAAAGGAAAGCACTAAACAAATCATTAACTGCAAATAGTTCTTCATAGGTGATGGGGTAATCTATGTAGGTGTTGTAGAAGGTTCTTTTCAATCTACTGTCCATCCAGCAGTGGAAAGATGTGTCAATATTCTCTTTATATTGGAAACAGTAATGTTTGTTTGTTTGTGTGTTTTATTGGAGTTCAATTTGCCCATCAAGTGCCCCCCCCCCCCCAGTGCCCGTCAGCCAGTCACCAGTAATGTTTTTACACCAGAATTGTTAGGTACCTTTAACCATCTCAGACCTGTGACTATTCTCATTTAGTCCACATTACATTGAGCAAGACCTCATTAAAATGTGATTTAGAGACATAAAGTTCATTAAGAAGATGATTATACATCAGAATGCCAAGAGGAATGATTTAATTTCTTCTCTAGATCATCCCACTTAGGATTTTTTTTTAATCCAGTAAAACCAGTATTTGACACAACATTTTTAAAAACAAGGAATGGAAATGTCTCTGAATAATAACCAAAGCTCTGATTTAAGTTCCTCAAAATGTTTTCTAAAATTACATGAGGGGTTCCAGTGTCTAAATGAGATGAAGTAAGCATACTCCTCTTTGTCTCTCCTAATGATTATTGCTATAAAAATAGGTAGAATGGAGCTACTTGAGGACTCTGAAAAGTATATAATGACATTAAATGGAGATGAAGGAGAGAATATTAGGTATTAGCAAATCAGAGATGAGTTCTCCAATTCTCTAACTGCTTAGCCCAAATGTGAGTGCATCCACAGAAATGCATAGCAGTATGGGATAACTCAAACCTTATATCTGGGCTGTAATATCAAAAAGGGGATCTCCAGAGTACTAAAAGGATACCCAGGATATTGTAGAAAGGGAAAAGCCTAGGAAAGTGACCCCATAAAGTCATTTATGACCTCCTGAGCTTCTCTACACAGGAAAGACTTGGAGGACCTTGAAACAGACTACTGCCTAGTCCAGATCCCACACTGGCCATTTGGTGGCACACACAGAAGACATATCTGACTGGCGCTGCAAAGCTTTAAAGAGTGAACAGATACTGGAACCACAATCTGCAGAAAATGGATAAGGATGTTTAATCTAAGCCTAACTAGCTTGATTGCCTGCTAAAGTAATATCATCTTGCAGTCCATTTACATTTTATTGAGATACTAAGAAAATGTTTAACGTAAGCTGGAAAGGGAAAACAGAGGAGTTAAAAACAAAGTCACAAATAGAAAACAAATAATAAGGGGTGCCCAGGTAGCTCAATAAGGGGCACCCAGGTAGCTCAGTCGATTAAACGTCCAACTGGATCTCCACATAGGTCTTGACCTCAGGGTGGTCAGTTCTTGAGAAAAAAGAAAGAAAGCAAATAGTAAATGGTAGACCTACATCTAAACATATTAATAATTACATTAAATGTAAATGGTCTAAATAAATCAGTTAAAGACAGATTGTGGAAATGGGGGATATAGTGGTGGAGCATGGCCCAATTATGCACTATCTACAAGAAAGTTACTTCAAATATAATAATATAAGTACCTTAGGAAAGATTGGCAAGACAAATAAATAACAGGCATAATATACATTGGACAGGAAGAAATGAAGCTCTCTCTATTCACACATATCATGATTGCCTACAGAAAAAAAAATCCCAAGAAAATTACAAAAAAAAAAAAAAACCTTCTAGAACTAATAATAAGTCAGTTTAGCATGAGACACAAGGTCAACATACAAAAATCCATTATACTTCTATGTACTGAAACTATGTAATTAGAAACTGAAATTCAAAAAATGATACATTAACAATAGCTTCCCACCATGAAAATGAAATCATTATATATAAAACTAACAGAGCATATACAGATATGAATGCTGAAAACCACAAAACACTAATGAGAGAAACCAAAGAAGACCTAAATAAATGAAGAGATAAACTATGTAGTGATTGATTCACATAGCAAATATGTCAATCCTCTCCAAATTAATCTATCCATTTAATGCAATTCCAATCAAAATCTCAGTAGAATTTCTGGTAGGTACAAACAAGCTGATTCTAAAATTTATATGGAAATGCAAAGGAAATAGAATAGCTAAAATAATCTTGAAAAAGAAAAAGTTGATATCAAGCCATCCCATTTTTTTCTTTTTTCTTTTTTTTGCCATCCCATTTTAAGACCTACAATAACACTACAATAATTAAGACAGTGGAAAGATAGACATATGTGTTAAGAAAACAGAATAGACAATCCAGAAATAAATCCATACAAATGTAACCCATTGTTGTTGTTTTTTTAATTTTTAAAAAGATTTTATTTATCCATTTGAGAGAGAGAGAGTGAGAGAGAGAGAGCACAAGGGGAGAGGCAGGGCAAGGGAGAATCAGGCTGCCCTCAGAGCAGGGAGCCCGAAGTGGGGGCTGGACCCCAAGATCCCAGGGTCATGACCTGAAATGAAAGCAGACACTCAACTGACTGAGCCCGAAATGGATCATAGATTTAGATGTAAAACGTGGGACACCTGGGTGGCTCAGTAGTTGAGCATCTGCCTTTGGCTCAGGGCTTGATCCCTGGGGTCCTGGGATCGAGTTCCGCATTGGCTCCCCGCAGGGAGCCTGCTTCTCCCTCTGCCTGTGTCTCAGCCTCTCTCTCTGTATCTCTCGTAAATAAATACAATCTTTATTTTAAACGTGTAAAACATAAATCTACAGAAGTTGTGCAGGAAAAAATGGGAGAAAATCTTTGTGATCTAAGGCTACATAAGGAATTCTTAGGCTGGATACTAAAAGAATAATCCATAAAAATAAATATTGATAAACTGGACCTCATTCCAATTAAAACTTTTGCTGTGCAAGAGACACATTAAGAGAATAAATACACATTGGAATTTTGCTATCATATATCTGACAAAGAACTTGTATTTAAAATATGTAAGTAATTTTCAAAACTCATTAGTAACAAATGGAATGGATAATAAAACATGCAACCCAATTTAAAAATGGACAGACTTAGAGCGCCCAGGTGGCCCAGTCAGTTCAGGGGCCAACTCTTGATCAAGCCCTGCTCCCTGGATGTGGAGCCTGCTTAAGATTCTCTCTCTCTCCCTTTCCTTCAGCCCCTCTCCCCACTCTCTAAAATGGGCAAAGACTTGAAAAGACACTTCATCTAAGTGAAAAGGCAAATAAGCACATGGAGAATTACTTGAGATCATCAGCCATCAGGGCAATGCAAATGAAAACCACAGCAAGCTATCATTACGAACATATTAGAATGGAGATATATATCAGCAATACCAAGTACAGGTGAGCTAGTTAAATAAACAAAATTCTTATATATTGCTAGTGGGAATGCAAAATTGTACAGCCACTCTGGAAAACAGTTTGGTAGTTTCTTTTTTTTTTTTTTTTTTTTGGTAGTTTCTTATAAAATTAAACACAGAGGCGCCTGGCTGGCTCAGTCAGTGGAGTACATGACTCTTGATCTTATGGGCGTGAGTTCAAGCCCCACATTGGTTGTAGAGATTACTAAAAAAATAAATAAATAAAATTCTAAAAATAAGCTTTCCTCAGATATGAATAACTTTAAAACATCCACATTTGTGATCTGATGAATTGATTTGAAGAATGAGACTATTTTCCTCAATTCCTTTTTTTTAAATTATCTTCTTCAATTCTCGTTGTAAAATCATTCAAAGATCTGAAGCAAGAGCATTTTTCACACTTGTTTCACTTTGCTTTCTTCATGATGGAGCTTTACGTGAACAAAACAATTCATTTAGGCAATTGATTTAGAGAGGGTGCCAAGCCCTGAGCAGTGACTGTGTACTGTGATACGATACACACTGCTGTTTTATTACAACCTTCTTCCATGAAGCCTCCTCTTGGCACAGAAAGCCACAGAATCGATGCCTCTGATGAAGTGTGACATCCTGGAATGATTCAAGGTGTCATGAGATACAGAATGCAAAGGTGTCATGGGACACACAATGCAAAGTTGCATGTCATGCTTCTTTTGCTTCACCTTCCAATGCATTTCTTTTCCTGGCCATTGCCCTCAGTGAGACACAAGAGCAATTTCAACCATAGAAACATTCCTGCATGGAGTCATCCCATCCTGGAACCAGACTATGTGATTTGAGATCCTGGCAAATTGCCTGTGACTGGTCATGTGGCTTAGGTCAAATTTCTTTAACTGGTCAGAGCTTAGACTACTTCCTCTGTAAAAGAGAGATGATAAGGATAATACCTATCACCTGAGTTGCAGTGAAGATCAAATAAGATAATACTGAAGACCCCACTACTGGAGACTGGGAGGTGGGCGTGGTGCACCCGGAGGGCAAGTTTCACCCACTGTAGAATTGGCTTGGAACACTACTGCAGCTCAATACCTGGCATTCAGTAAGGACTCAATAAATGGTCTTGTATAATAATTAGATTTTTAAAATGTGAGCATGTATAACTTAGAATCTTTAAAAATGCAAATTAGAAATCACACATTATATTTTTCCATATGTACATGTGTGTTTGCAAATGCAGAGAAAATATCTAGAACGAGAAAACATCAAAATAATAACATGCCCGTTGACCTTGGAATGAGAGGAGGTAGGTCCCTGGTGGAGAGGGGGAGAGGGAGGAGTCGAGGAACACTAACACTTCATCTGTATTATTTCCATTGTATACTACATGAAGGTATGATGGTATAAAGAACATTTTAGAAGATTTGACTTTTAATAGAATGAAACAGGGGAGAGAGAGCTCTTCTCCTACTGGGTATGGGCCAGGTAGTTATTCAATTCTCATGGTCTGGAATGTTCCCCAGAGTTTGTAGAATCTCTGAAGATTCCTCCTGTCAAACAGTCTATATCTCCTTTAAACTCTCACACACCCACACTTTGGCCAAAAGGCTCCCTGTTTCTCCTACCTTTAGGAGAATTTCTAATATTAACAAATAATAAATAACAACACACTTATTTTGCTGGGACTTCCCTGGGGCTAACTATACTATCAAGGCAAGTTAGTATTTCTTTTTTTTTTTAAGATTTTATTTATTTATCCATGAGAGACACACACAGAGAGAGAGAGGCAGAGACACAGGCAGGCCCCATGCAGGGAGCCCGACATGGGACTCACTCAATCCGGCGTCTCCAGGATCACGCCCTGGGCTGCAGGCGTAGCTAAACCGCTGAGCCACCCCAGCTGCCAGTATTCCTATTTTCAATCATTCATTCCCTATGTTTAAAGCTGAGCACCTGAGTGGCTCAGTCAGTTAAGTGTCTGACTCTTGATTTCAGCTTGGGTCATGATCTCAGAGTCCTGGGATTGTCCGCTCCACACAATCTCTCTCTCTCAAATAAACAAATAAAAACCCAGGGGTACTTGGGTGTTACAGTTGGTTGAGCATCAGACTTCTGGTTTAGGCTTAGGTCATGATCTCAGGGTCATGAGATCGAGCCCCCTGTCAGGATCCCTGACGCTGACCAAAGCGGCTGACCACATCAGCTTGGTTCAATTCTACAGAAAGCCTGACTTCTTGATAAGAAAGATTCTCACCAATTTAGCCTTTCAAATCAATGAGAAGTTCCAGCCTTATTAAATGGCTAGTGCTTTGGGGCGAGCTCTGAGCCAATAGGAAAGTAGTTACAATATTTAAATTCATTTCACTTTAAGGGTCTTTTTTTTTTTTTTAGCAACTAATGGATATTCTCTTTACCCTGCACTTGATTCCCCAAATCTGATGTGCTATAATAAAATTATGAATATATGAATAATTTGCACACATTGAATTTTGGAATTGCTCTGAAATGTGTTTCCATGCATTTTAAACATTTTTTTTGAAATTTCCTGATTAAGAGGTTTTTCAGAAATGAAGAACATCAATTCTGAGCCATGATTAAAATGAATCCCTTTATTTCTATATTTAAGATGATGTCTATGGTGCAAATTATAGGATTTTAATATAAACGTGAGCCTATTTTAAGTTTTTCACTTTTTGTATTTGTATTGTGTGTGTAATGATATGCAGACTCACGCTTTCAAACTTCTCCAAACTTCAACAGGCCAAAATGCTAGGCAAACTGCTTCTTCATCATTTTTAACAGTTAGTTGTTGGACCAGCCAGCTTTGAACATGTGATTTTTCTCATCTCAACAAAGGACTCATTTTACATAGCCTTGGGCCTCTAGCCTCAATCCAAAACACATGCTGACATTAATCCTGAAAGCTAGCATTTGGAGGGGTTCTCTGTGCTGGGCACTGTGCTCCAAGCTTTGCACTGATTTTCAGCTAATCTTCATATCCACCTGCTCAGGTAGGCACAATTATTACTCCCATTCCACAGATGGGAAGACTAAGACTGAGGCTGAGAGTTTATGGAGCAGGCCCAAGGTCCAAGGGCTGGCATAGAGTAATAGCAAAAGAACAAAAGGTTTAAGTAGAAAGGTTAGATCAGGGGCAGCTGGGTGGCTTAGTTAGCTGGGCATATGGCTTTGGCTCAGGTCAGGATCCCAGGGTTCTGGGATCGAGCCCCTTGTCGGGCTCCCCGCTCAGCGAGGAGCCTGCTTCTGCCCTTCCCCCTGCTCGTGCTTTCTATCTCTCAAATAAATTTTTTAAATGTTTTTTTAATTGTTTTTTAAAAGGAAAAGTAAGATCAGATTTGTGTTAAAAAGAAGGTAAAAAGGGACAGCTGGGTGGCTCAGGGATTGAGCATCTGCTTTTGGCTCAGGGCATGATCCTGCGGTCCCAAGATCGAGTTTCCCACATTGGGGCTCCCTGCAGGGAGCCTGCTTCTCCCTCTGCCTGTGTCTCTGCCTCTCTCTGTGTCTCTCATGAATAAATAAGTAAAATATTTTTTAAAAAAAGAAAAAGAAGGTAAAAAGTTAAGTAGCAAGGAGAACTGATAGAAGATTCTTGCAATAACGGAGAGGGAGAGGATGAGCCAGAGCCGGAACAATAGACATGGTACAGAGCAGTAAACACAAGATGAGCTGAAGTTGGTAAGATGTTGCGGCTGATTGTGTGGGGGAATCATCTCATCTGAAACTGCATGGTGAGTGTTTGTGTTGGACACACAGCTGGACACTAGAGACACCAGAGAGAATAAAGAAATACAAGTCTTCTCAAGTGGCAGAAAAATCATAAACAAATAAGCCAACAAAAGAATTACCGACAATTCATACCTAGGGAACAGGTTGCCACCACAACTTGGTGGCTTAAAACAACAGAAAGTGGGGTTTTCACAGTTCCAGAGGTAGAAGTCTGCAGTCGAGGTGTCGGTAGGGCCACGCTCCTTCTACAGGCTCCAGGGGAGAATCCTTAATCCCTTCCAGCTTCTGGTGGCTCCCAGCAAAGCTTGGCGTTCTTTGGTTCGTACACACATCACTCCAGTCTCTGCCTCTGTCTTCATATGGTGTTCTCCATGTGTCTGCATGCAAATTTCCCTCTTCTAAGGACACCAGTCAATGGATCAGGGCCCACCTTAATCCAGGATGACTCATCTCATCAGGAATGCTATCATTTAAAAGGCGGGGTGTAAAAAAATTTAAAAAATAATAAAAAAATAAAAAAATAAAAAAATAATAAAAAAAATAAAAGGCGGGGTGTGCGTGTGTGTGTGTGTGTGTGTGTGATCTGCTCAGATGATACGGAAGGCTCTCCGAGGGACTGTCACTTCAGCAGAGTCCTTAAGGATGAGAAGGACGGGGTTCATAGTACTCCAAGGAGAGGAAGCCACAAGTGCAAATGGCCTGGGGCTGGATAGACGGTGCTAATGATGGGAGATGAAAGAAAGCAAGAATGCCTGCAACAAAGTGTAGCTGAGGGGCACCCGGGTGGCTCAGTCAGTTAAGCATCTGCCTTCAACTCAGGCCATGATCTCAGGGTCCTGGGATCTAGCCCCAAGTCAGGCTCCCTGTTTAGAAGCAGGTGAGTCTGCTTCTCCCTCCACCCCCCTGCTGCTCTTCCTGCTTGTGCTTTCTCACGCATTCTCTCTCTCTCTGTCAAATACATAAAATCTTTTAAAAAAAAATTAAAGGGCAGCCCAGGTGGCTCAGCAGTTTAGTGCCGCCTTCAGCCCAGGGCATGGTCCTGGAGACCCAGGATGGAATCCCACATCGTGCTCTCTGCACGGAGCCTGCTTCTCCCTCTGCCTGTGTCTCTGCCTCTCTCTCTCTCTCTCTCTCATGAATACATAAATAAAATCTTAAAAAAAAAAAAAAGTGCAGCTGAGACAGGTGGGCAGGCAGGGACCAGTCCCTGGGGTCTTGGAGGCCAAGGGGAGGAGTTTGCATTATTGGGTTTTAAACTCTCATTCTTCCTTGTGTTGTGAGAACAGGCTGCAGTGGAGAAAGAGGAGAACCCACAGACTATTAAGAGGGGATTTTCACACCCACCCCACATTCAAGTAAAAGAGGCTGGTGTGGTATAAACAGACATGCAGAAGAGCTGAAAAACGTGAAATGTGTTTGGAGGGCTCATGCAAGGTTTGAAATGTTCAAAAGAGAGAATAAGCGAGCGAGGACAGTGATGAATGCTCGGCTGTGGGAAGAGTGGGAGAGTAAAGATGAGCCTGTTTTTCATTTGAGAGCCTGGATGAAGGGCGATGTCACAAATTCACTGAAGGGACTGGGGTGGGGAGGATTCATGCAAAATGATGACTGGGCCCCAACTATGTCAAAGCTCTCATTTGGAAATCTCCGCAACATGCACCTTCATTGAATGGGGCTGAGCAGTGTAGGGGAGGAAAAATAATTTTCCCTCTGCTCTTCTAGGTTCTTGGCTGGGACTTCCTGTCATCAAAGACAGATGAACAGGAGACAAACTAATTTAATTACGTACATACATATGGAAGCCCCACAAGGATACGAGACTCCAAGAAGTGACCAGAGCAGGAAGCTTTTATACCTTTTAGACAAAGAAACCATACATTTGTGAAAGATTGACAAGGCAGAGAGCTAGAGGTAGTAAATGGTGAAGAATTAGCAAGGCTTGTTTATACAGTCTTCTTGGCTCTGAGTTCCCTGGGTCTGGTATTAAGGATGCCTTCTACTTTCACATGGGAGATCCTTCTTCTGTTTTCAGGGGGACAGAGGAGGGTCAGCGTGTCCTTTTTGCATTGGCTGTTACTCAAGTAGCTCTTATTCAAAATAATCAATATGCCAAAGTGGCATATTTTGGGGTGACATTCTGAACCCCTACAGTGGGAACAATCCCCTACAGTGGGAACAATGAAATTCTGTCCCTGGTTGTTATGTCCCATTTAAGATTTGGTGGAAGAAATTCCTTTCTACCACATTGGCATCCCATAGCTCCCTGGTGGCCGGAAGTCCTGGTGATGCAGCCAGAGTAGATGCCAGCCCCAGGACCCTCACTTGGGCTAAGTACTCAACTTTGCACGATTGCACAAGGCTCTCTGTTAATTGTGAGGTGAAAAAATTCCAGAGGCCCCAACACTGCCCGTCACTGGGATAGAAAGTCCCCCAGTGGAGATCCAGCTCTCTCATTGCTAGATAAGACCCCAAAGAAGCCAGAAGTCATAGCTCACAGACTTCCCACCAGAAAGCTCCACTACCTGAACCCCAACTATACCTGGAGGAGTGTCATTGGCCAACATTCATGTTACCTTCTACATAACATTATTTCTCTTGAATTCCCCGGGTTGGGCCTCAGAGGTGGGTTTTATCAGGTGGCCTCTCTACTATGGCCTCTTATTCTGACTTATTGGTTCTGAAAAAAAAAAAATGAATCAAGAGGAAAGAACAAGAGCTTTGAGATAAGAATTCCAGCTTGAGGACCTGGATTCAAAATCCCAGTTCATAGGTTGATCATCATGTAACTTTCAAGGAGTTGCTTACTCTCTGAGAGCCTCCTATCCCTCTTGAGTAAAAAGAGAATAATTAAATGCCCACATGTAGGGTACAGAGGCTTCAGTGGGCCAGTGTGGATGAGGGCCCACCCCACGGTGCCTTGCTCAGAGTTCAGAATTCAGGTTCGTATCCTTTGTGCAGAGAGAGTTGGGCTGTGGCTCATGTTTCCAGACGGACAGCCACAACAATCTCCAGGCTGAGAAACACCCTTGGATATGCCTGTGGGCTCCCTGATTCCCAAATCCTGAGGACTAGCAGCCCCCTTGGCAATAATTGGTGCTGCATGGAAGAGGACGCAGGCTGGTGAAGCCCTCCTAGGGACCTGGCTGGCCAGGTGTCTGCCCTGCCTCCCTCAGTGCCTGGTACCCTTGGAGTGAAGCCAACCACGAATGGAGACTAGGAATGTGGCAGGAGCAAGTTTTCAGAAACCGGCCTGGAGAGTCCTGGGAAGCAGTTCCCTGGGCAACACCAACGGAAGATGCAGTCCCTCAGCCCTTTACCCTCTTGAAGACTGTATTGGACATCATTTCCCATCCAGGTGGCTCCTGGGAGCCACTCCCCAGAGGAGCTGTTTTTGGGATGCCACGTGCATGAGTGGAAAGAGCCCACAAAGCCAGGCGCAGCCCCTGGCTCTCCTGCTTGTAGGGCCGGGTGACTATTCCCTTCCCGAGCCTCAGTGGCTCGGCAGGGACATAGCCCCCTGCTAGCCAGACGTCAGTGCCCACCCAGATGAGATGGCATGGGGGCGTGCCCATCAACAGGGTCGGGGTGTTGTTCAAAGAAGCAACATAGAAATGAGAGGAGGCAGAGGAAAGACTCCGTGATTCATGCTCCGCCAGCAATTTCCTGCCCGTCTGGGATGGGATGAATCAAAAGTAAGTGAAAACTTCTGGTGGAAGCAAAGCCTTTGGGTGTGTGGGGATCCTGCAGGGCACCCAGGTGGCCTGGGGCTGGCTGAGTCATCACGTGGGCGATTGTTTTTTCCCCTCATCTGCAAAAGCAGAGTGGGGCTCCAGGGAACGGGAGCAGGGGGTGGGATTACACGGTCACCCCTTGAACAGCTCCCCTGTAGAAGGCTTCCAAACAGCAGCGCTGGGTTAACTCCATTGCCACTATCTGGAGGAACTCGGAGGAAAGCTGAGAAGCCTCTCATCCAACGATAGATTCTCCCTAAATCCTTCACTCTTTGTAGATGATTTGCTTTACTACCACTGGAAGGAAGCGGAAGTGGGTGGGAGTATAGATTAGACCAGCCAGTCTAGGTGAATGGGTGATTGATAGGTGGGTTGTTTTTTGTTTTTTTTTTTAACCAATGAACATTTGTTGTTTTTTTTTTTGTTTTTTTGTTTTTTTTTTTAATTTTTATTTATTTATGATAGTCACAGAGAGAGAGAGAGACATAGGCAGAGGAAGAAGCAGGCTCCATGCACCGGGAGCCCGATGTGGGATTCGATCCTGGGTCTCCAGGATCGCGCCCTGGGCCAAAGGCAGGTGCCAAACCGCTGCGCCACCCAGGGATCCCCCACATTTGTTGTTTTTACATAATAATACAGGGGCATCTGGGTGGCTCAATCAGTTAAGCATCTGCTTGGACTCTGGTCATGATCCCAGGGTCCTGGGGTGGAGCCCCCCCTTCTGGCTCCCTGCTCAGCGGGGAGCCTGCTTCTCCTTCTCCCTCTGTTGCTGCCCCTGCTTGTGCTCTCTCTCTCTCTCTCTCTGTGTCAAATAAATAAAATCATTTTAAAAAATAATAAAATTTAAGAATTAAAAAAGTAATAATACAAAAAAATTTTAACGTGATATCCAAAACCCAATACATATCAAAAAGCTTTTTTAAGTTAATAGTCTTCAACTAAGCAATTGCACTTTTAGAAATTTAGCCTAGGGATGCCTATGGCTCAGCAGTTGAGCGTCTGCCTTTCAGCTCAGGACATGATCCCAGGATCCAGAATCGAGTCCTACATCAGGCTCCTTGCAGGAAGTCTGCTTCTTTCTCTGCCTTTGTCTCTGCCTCTGTGTGTGTGTGTCTCTCATGAATAAATAAACAAAATCTTTATTAAAAAAAAAAAGGAATTTACTCTAGATTTAGAGACCCAATGCAGATTGGTGGAGAAAGATGTGTAGTTTATGATAGCAAACAGTTGGGGGGGCACCCGGCTGGCTCAGTCTGCCATGTGACTCTTGATTATGGGGTTGGAGTCCCACATTGGGTGGAGTGTTTACTCAAAGAAAGAAAGAAAATCTTTATAATAGGAAAAAGTTGGAAACAACCAAATAGAAAGGCCCATTTAATAGAACCCTAGCCAGCTGTTAAAAAGAAAATGACGTGAAAACAAATAATAAACTAAGAAAAAATATCTTTATTTCAAATTACAAAGGGATAATTTCCCTAACATGTGTAATGTTCCTTCCCATCAACAATTCACAGGGAAAAAAATGGCAAAGAATATGAAAAACACTGTGTGTGTGTGTGTGTGTGTTTGCACAGATAAGCGAAGATCACGATTTGCTAACACATCCTATCATGAATGAAAATCAGTACCATCACTGTAAAGAGAATTTAGCCATAGGAGTACATACTGCTGTATCTGCATCTACAGCAGTATCTATTGCTAAATTGACCCAGCAATACTTGTAGCAATTTATTCCATATGCATAAAACAAAGGATGAACAAATTTATTCAGCAGCATTTATAAGAGCAAAAGATTGGAAACAACCTAAATGTCCATCAGTTGGAAACTAGTTAAGGACATCGGATGGAATAAACTTAGCAGAAGCATGGACAAGGGGCCAGGGGGGACCAGGAGAACGAACATAAGCCATCCTAACCTGACCCTGAGAATCTCCAGGGAACAGACTTGAGGTTCAAGCCAGTCTTTTCTAGATTCCAAGGGGCAAAAAGACCCCAAATAGCATTTGGGAACATGTAAACACTGAAGTAGATTTTTAAAAAGCTTTTATTTATGTATTTTTGTATTTATTTATTTGAGAGAGAGAGAGCATGAGCAGCGGGGAGGAGGCAGAGGGGGAGGGAGAAGGAGAAAAAGACACCCCACTGAGCAGAAAGCCCAGCATGGGGCTGGATCCCAGGACCCTGGGATCGTGACCTGAGCTGCAGGCAGACACTTAATTGACTGCACCACCCAGGCATCCAACAGAAGTCGATTTTTATGTTCTAAAATAGAAAGATAGCCAAAATATACTATTAAGTAGGGAAAAAAAGTCACAGAGTAGCATTAAGAAGTAATCTCTTGGGCAGCCCTGGTGGCTCAGCGGTTTAGCACCGCCTGCAGCTCAGGGCGTGATCCTGTCGACCCTGGATCGAGTCCCACATCCGGCTCCCTGCATGGAGCCTGCTCCTCCCTCTGCCTGTGTCTCTGCCTCTCTCTCTAGCTGTGTCTCTATGAATAAATAAATAAAATCTTTAAAAAAAAAAAAGAAGTAATCTCTTTTCCATCTAAAATTTAAATATCACGTATATGTGTTAGTATATGGATAGGAGGGGCACCTGGCTGGCTCAGTCGGTTAAGCGTCTAACTTCGGCTCAGGTCATGGTCCCAGCGTCCTGAGACCAAGCCCCTTGTTGGGCTCCCTCCTCAGCGGGGAATCTGTTTCTCCTTCTCCCCCTCCCTCTGCTTCTCCTTCCATTCGTGCTCTCTCTCTCTCTCTCTCTCTCTCCAATAAGTAAATAAAATCTTAAAAAAGAAAAGCATATGCATAGGAAAAAACTGGCAGAGAAGTGTATATGCCAAGCCAGTAAAGCAATTATTAAGTACCTACTGTGTGCTAGGTGCTGGGAACATGCAGATAATGAAGAAATTAGAATGTCAGTTCCATGAAGAAAAAGAACTTGGCTGCTTTGCCCCAGTGCCTGGCACATAATATATACTCAGTGAACGGGTGGAATGGAAGGAACAAAGGAAAGGAGGCACAGAGGCAAAGAGAGAGGGAGGGATAGAGTTGCCCCGCGATGCTCATAGTTACAGCCTAGCACAGACACAGGTGTGTGAGCAGATGAGTTGTTCTGGGAAGGGGCAGTGGAGAGAACTCTGGGAGCAAAGGCCTGAGCTACTGGGCTTCCATAAACGGTCCCTCACCATCCCCCCATGAACGGAAGAGAAGCCAGCTGCAAAGTCATGACCATGGGGCCCATTTTCATGCTCAAAGCTTATCCAGCCGCAGTGAGACTTCTTTCAGGACAACACTTGGCCCCACAAAGGAAAACCGGATTACCCAGGGTGATTTGGGGGCAGGAGTACTGGTGATGAACACCTCCTCACTGGGTCCTCCAGAGCCAGAAACTCTTGAAAAAGAACGCATTTTGTCAATTTCCAAGGATGACTGGCCTCAGACAACTCAAAGGTGACACCCAATGTCGCCAAGGGGAACTACACATCAGTCGTAAATGGTGGTTGGGGAGGTGAGGAGAGGGGCCGGTGCAGCAATGCTGGACTCTTGTCTTTCACAGTTTTCCTATTAGCTCCTTTGCCAAACAAGGAAAGCTTGCCAGGACTTTGTAGAAAAAATTCCTTGACTCAGAAGCCAGCCTAGGGCGAGATGAGCACATTCTTCTCGGGGTTGCTGCAGCTTTTCTCTGCCTGAATAAGCTGGTGACGATTTCATTACATTACGGGGTTCTTCTCTGATTCCTTTCTGATGGCATTTGCTTAATTACAGTTGCATTTGAACACCAGAAGCCCCAAGAGGATACACCGGCAGCCAGCCGATTGCAGGCTAAAAACTTTCCCAGGACTAACACTTGGAGGGCCCTGGGGTCAGCCGAATCTGGGTCAGAATCTCTGTCCTGCCTCTTACCGAGGGTGTAGCCCTGCACACATTCCCTTCATCTCCTTGAGCTACCATTTTCTCACTTATTAAATGGAGGCGACGATACCTATTTTGCAAAATTGCCATGTAAATTAAATAAGATCACCTATGTGTACGTAATAAAATAGAAAAAAACTTAGTTAAGTGTTGATGTCGTTTCTATGACGGATAACATTCAAGTCCTTGCTAAACCTTTGACCCATACTGCCTCTTTTGATCCACACAACAACCCTGTGAATGAGCTAATTCTTCTATCTCCGTTGTGTCCACAGGAAACAGAAAGAATGGTCAATGTCATGTACTAGTAGGTGGCCAAGCTGGGATTCAAATCCAGGCTATCATCTTCAGAGTGTCCACTATGGCTCGTGTTTCTATAGTGTGTAATTGTTATGGAGACTGTTTAGGATCCATGCACTCGATGACAAAACGAGCAAAAGATCTGAATAGATGCTTCCCCAAGGAAAATACACAAATGGCCAATAAACACATGATAAGATGCTCAGCATCATTAACTATCAGGGAACTACAAATCAAAACCATAATGAGGTAGCACTTCAGATCCACCCGGCACAGCCATACCAACAATCAAATAACCACCACCACAACCACAAAATGGAAAATGATGGGTGCTGGGGAGGATGTGGAGAAATTAGAGTGCTCATACATTGCTGGTGAGAATGTTAAACGGTGCAGCTGCTTTGGAAGACAACTGGCTGTTCCTCACAGTTAGACATAGAGTAACCATATGACCTAGCATTCCTACTCATAGGTGTAGACCCAAGAGAACTGAAAACATTTGCTCATACAAGAACTTGTCCACAAATGCTCATAGCTGCTTTACCCTCTATATCCACATTACTGTCTGCCCACAGCCAAAAAAATGGAAATAACCCGAATGTCCATCAACCAATGAGTGGATGAACAGAATGTGGTGTATCCATGCCATGGAATACTATTCAGCCATGTAAAGGAATGAAGTGCTCATGGGCTGCTACATGAGGGGGGGCCATGAAAACATAATGCTGAGTGAAAAAGCCAGTAATAGAGGACATGCTGTGTATGATTCCATTTATGTGAAATGTCCAGAACAGGTGAACCCATGGAAACAGAACGTGAATTAGGTATTGCCTGGGGCTGGGGAGTAGGTATGGAAGGGAATGGGGCTGCCAATGAGTATGGGGTTCATTGAGGGGAAGAAGAAAATGTTCTAAATTTGATCAAGGTAATGGTTGCCCAACTCCGAATATACCCCCAAAATTGAGTTATTTATTTTTAACTTTTATTTTAATTAATTAATTGATTTTATTTTTTCATTTATTTTATTTTATTATTTTTTAAAGATTTATTTATTTATTTTAGAGAGAGCAAGAGTGAGAGGACAGAGGGAGAGTGAGAGAGAGAGAATCTCAAGCCGACTTCATGCTGAGCACAGAGCCCAACACCGGCCCGAACCCACGACCGGAAGCTCATGATCTGAGCCAAAACCAAGAATCAGACACCTAACCAACTGCACCACGCAGATGCCCCTTAATTACTAACTTTAAATGGGTGAATTATATGCTGTGCGAATTATATCTCAATGAAGCTATTTTTATATTTTTTAATATTTTATTTATTTATCTGAGAGAGATTGCACAGAGGGAGAGGGGGAAGCAGACTCCCTGATGAGCAGAGAGCCTGACCCAGGGCTGGATCCCAAGATCTGAGATCATGACCTGAGCCGACAACAGACATTTAACCAACGGAGCTATCCAGGTGCCCCCCCCCCCCCCCCCCGCTTTCTTTAAGTTTTTCTTCCTAGATAATCTCTCCATCCAGTATAGAGCTCAAACTCACAATCCTGGGATCAAGAGTCTCATTCTCCACTGACTGACTCAGTCAGGTGCCCCTCAATAAAGCTATTTTTTTTTAACATTTTATCTATTTATTCATGAGAGACACAAGACGCAGAGGGAGAAGCAGGCTCCCTGCAGTGAACCTGATGCAGGACTCAATCCCAAGACCCTGAGATCACAATGTGAGCCAGAGACGGACGCTCAACCACTGAGTCACCCAGGTGTCCCGATAAAGCTATTTTTAAAGAAACAAATCAACGTATAAGTAAATTTTAAGACTTTTGTTTTTGTCACATAGCTCACACACATCAAATCATCCTTCCTAAGGCACACATCACAATTTTTAGTCTGAGAAAGTAGAGTTTCAGAGACCAGGTCCCGGGACAGTATCCAGGACAGGATACCAGTTGAAAAAGTATACCCACCGATGAATGATCCAGCTCATTCTAGATACAAGCCAAACCAGAATCAGTTACCTGGAGACCGGACACATGTTGGTAGGTCTCCCTTCCAGGTAACTCAGTTAAATTGCTCACAGCCTGTCTTTATTGCTGTCGGCAGTGATGTTTTACTATCTTGATGAAAGATCTGCAAGGTGGGGATCCCTGGGTGGCTCAGCGGTTGAGGATCTGCCTTTGGCTCAGAGTATAATCCTAGAATCCCAGGATTGAATCCCACATCAGGCTCTCTGCAGGGACCCTGCTTCTCCCTCTGCCTGTGTCTCTGTGTGTCTTGAATGAATGAATAAAATCTAAAATATATATATATCTGCAAGGTTCATGCTTCCTGGGACAGCTCGCACAGTGTATAATGTGGTAACTGATTTCCTGTTCTTTGGACCATCCTGCTGTGCTTCTCTCTCTCTCTCTCTCTTTTTTATCCTGCCATGCTTCTAACTGATACAATTTCTCCAGAGCTCTGGAAAGTTAGAGGAGGGAGACATGCCCTCGCCCTTACCACAGCCCGGGTTACCATCAATTTACCTTCCGGACCCTAAACCAGCTTAACACTGAGAACCTTCTCCGGAGACTCCAAATGAACAAAGCATCCGTGTGTTAGTCTGTGTGGGCTACTCTAACAAGATACCACAGACCCGGCAGCTTGTACACAACAGGAATCTGTCACTCCGCAGTTCTGGAAGCTGGAAGCCTGAGATCAGGATGCAGAGGTGTCCAGGTGAGGGTCCCTTCCTGGATTGCAGATTTCTCATTGCATCCTCAGTGGCAGAGGAAGGGAGGCTCTGAAGCCTCTTTTGCGAAGCACTAATCCCATTCACAGGGACTCAGCCTCATGACTTAAGGACCTCCCAGTTACCCCCAACCTCCTATTATCATCCCCTTTGGGGATTAGGATTTCCACGAAGAAATTTTGGGAAGGGGGTGGACATAAGTATTCAGATCATAGCAATCAATAAAAGGATAAAGCAAAGGCCTCTGCTCACTTCGTATGAGAAGGCAGGGATGCTGCGTCACACACCTCTAAGGGACAGCTCCCCCTCTAAGGAACTATGGCTTTTGGAGGAGATGGACCCTGGATTAGGGAGGGGGGCACAAGTCGCAGCTCGCAGCTCAGAGAAGGGGAGATATGGAAAGAAAGAAGGGGATCCAGGCATTTGTCTTCATCTTGTCAACGTATCATACAGCTGCCACCACAGCACTGGCCACTCTGCCTGGGGCTCTGAGGACTGTCTTCGTAAATCAAAAATATTCTCTCTCCCCAGCAGGATTTGAAGCAATTGGAAAGCAGGAAAGATCATTTCTCTATCTTGGAATCTTCTACATAAATGGTTATAAACCGAAATCTGGGCACAGGGCGTGGTAGGTTATATAACAACCCTCCAAAGGTGTCCACATCCTCACCCCCAGAACCCGCAAGTATGTCACCTTACACAGCAAAAGGGACTTCACAGGTGATTTTGCAGATTGGGCAAAGAATCTTGAGACTGGGAGGTGGTCATGAGTTATCCAGACGGGCCCAACACAATCACAAGGGTCCTTATCAGCAGGAGGCAGGAGGGTGAGAATGGGAGGTGACAACCATAGCAGCGGTTGGAATGAGGCGTGGCCAAGGAATGCGGGCAGCCTTTTGAAGCTAAAAGAGCCCCCTAAAAATGTATTTTTCCCTGGACCCTCTGGAAATGATGCAGCCCTGCTGATGCATTTTGGACTTCTGACATCCAGAGTATTAAGAGAATAAATGTGGTTGTTTAAAGCTATTAAATTTGTGGTGTTTTGTTATAGCAGCAACAGAAAATATACATGATCCCAACGTCCCCTTCTTTCCTCTCCTCTTCCTTGTCCTCATTGTGGTGAAAGGTAACTCAGTTCACTGATGTAATCCTTAGGAAAATGAATAAATGGAAGGTGCTATTATACCCTCCCTTTACTGATGAGGAAGCTGAGGCTCAGAGAGGTTACATCATGGAAGGGTTTTTTGATTGCAAACAGCAGAAACTGGCTCTGATAACGCAAGCCAGAAAGGGAGAGTGACCCCCAGCAGGATAAATCATCAAGGAAGTACCATCTGGGCAATATGGTGGGGGCTGACCATGAGGCCCCCCCACACACACTTTAATCTGCCAGTAGGTCTGTCTTATGAACTTCAAGTTCATATCTGTTGAGAGCCTACTATGTGCCAGGTCCCAGGCTATGCGCTGGGGATATAACGTTGAACCAAAAACCAGGCACAATCTTTGCTCACAGGATGCCGTGATGCTCACAGAACACACATGAATCAGATCATCACCCCGAAGGATGACACAACTCCCCCGAGCACCGTGAAGGAGACGGAGAGGGCAAGGGAGAGGGAGCCACGAGGTGGAGGCGTGAGGCCCTAGCACGAGTTGCCATGTATTGCGAGTTGGAAGGGAAGCATCACGCACCCTCTCCCTGGGGTCTTCAGTGACTATGTAACTTTTTAAACATTTTGATAACATTTTTCTATTATTTCTTTTACTGTGCCAAAGCATCTAAAGTGTGCCATTTTTACCCTTTAAAAAAAAAAGATTTTATTTATTTGAGAGCGAGAGAAAGAGAGAACATGAGGGGAGGAGCAGAGGGAGAGAGATAAGCAGGCTCTGAGCAGAGCATGGAGCCTGATGTGGAGCTGGATCTCAGGACCCAGAGACCATGACCTGAGTCAAAACCAAGAGTTACTCAACCGACAGAGCCACCCGGGGGGCCCCCATGTAAATCCTTTTTAATTGAACAGTTCAGTGACATTAGTTACATTCAGGGTATTATGCAAGGATCATCACTACTTCCAAAATTTTTCATCACCCCCGACAGAAGCCCTGTACTGGGAGGAGGGGCAAGATGGCAGAAGAGTAGGGTCCCCAAATCACCTGTCCCCACCAAATTACCTAGAAAACCTTCAAACCATCCCGAAAATCTACGAATTCCGCCTGAGATTTAGAGAGAACAGCTGGAATACTACAGTGAGAAGAGTTCGCGCATCTATCAAGGTAGGAAGACGGGGAAAAAGAAATAAAGAAACAAAAGGCCTCCGAGGGGGAGGGGCCCCGCGAGGAGCCGGGCTGAGGCCGGGGCGAGTGTCCCCAGGACAGGAGAGCCCCGTCCCGGAGGAGCAGGAGCTGCACCAACCTTCCCGGGGGAAAGGGGCTCGCGGGGAGGTGGAGCAGGACCCAGGAGGGCGAGGATGCCCTCGGGCTCCCGGGGACACTAACAGACACCTGCGCCCCGGGGAGAGCCCCACACCCCGCGGCCGAGCTCCCTAAGGGCTGCAGCGCGCACGGCGGGGCCCGGAGCAGCTCGGAGGGGCTCGGGCGGCGGCTCCGCGGAGGGGGCTGCGGGGCCCCGGGAGCAGCTCGGAGGGGCTCGGGCGGAGGAAGAGGCTCCGTGCGGAGGGGGCTGCGCGGTTCCAGGAGCAGCTCGGGGGGGCGGGGGGGGCTCGGGCGGCGGCTCCGCGGAGGGGGCTGCGGGGCGGGAGCGCGAATCCAACAGCGCAGTCCGGAGCACAGGGCGCCGGGACACAGCCCGGGATCCGGCCTCCCCCGGGACAGGCAGAGGCCGGGAGGGCCCAGGACAGCAAGGACGCTCCTGCCCCAGCTGAGCAGATCAGCGGCCCCGCCCCGGGGCCTCCAGGCCCTGCAGACGGAGAGCTCCGGAGTTACTGCGGGGGCTGAATCCAGGTTTCCAGAGCTGGCCCCGCCACTGGGGTTGTTCCTCCTGCGGCCTCACGGGGTAAACAACCCCCACTGAGCCCTGCACCAGGCAGGGGCACAGCAGCTCCCCCAAGTGCTCACACCTGAAAATCAGCACAACAGGCCCCTCCCCCAGAAGACCAGCTGGACTGACTGACAACTTCCAGGGGAAGCCAAGGGACTTAAAGTACACAGAATCAGAAGATACTCCCCCGTGTGTTTTTCTTGTTGTTGTTGTTGTTGTTGTTGTTGTTGTTGTTGTTGTTGTTTTTGCTTTTTGATTTGTTTCCTTCCCCCACCCTTTTTTCCTTTCTTTCTTTTTTTCCTCTCTTTTTTTTCTTTTTCTTCCTTTTTTCCTTTTTCTTTTTCTCTTTTCTTTCCTTCTTTCTCTCCTCTCTTTTTCTCCTTTTCCCAATACAACTTGCTTTTGGCCACTCTGCACTGAGCAAAATGACTAGAAGGAAAACCTCACCTCAAAAGAAAGAATCAGAAACAGTCCTCTCTCCCACAGAGTTACAAAATCTGGATTACAATTCAATGTCAGAAAGCCAATTCAGAAGCACTATTATACAGCTACTGGTGGCTCTAGAAAAAAGCATAAAGGACTCAAGAGACTTCATGACTGCAGAATTTAGAGCTAATCAGGCAGAAATTAAGAATCAATTGAATGAGATGCAATCCAAACTAGAAGTCCTAACGACGAGGGTAACGAGGTGGAAGAACGAGTGAGTGAAATAGAAGACAACTTGATGGCAAAGAGGGAAACTGAGGAAAAAAGAGACAAACAATTAAAAGACCATGAAGATAGATTAAGGGAAATAAACGACGGCCTGAGGAAGAAAAACCTACATTTAATTGGGGTTCCCAAGGGCGCCGAAAGGGACAGAGGGCCAGAATATGTATTTGAACAAATCCTAGCTGAAAACTTTCCTAATCTGGGAAGGGAAACAGGCATTCAGATCCAGGAAATAGAGAGATCCCCCCCCTAAAGTCAATAAAAACCGTTCAACACCTCGACATTTAATAGTGAAGCTTGCAAATTCCAAAGATAAAGAGAAGATCCTTAAAGCAGCAAGAGACAAGAAATCCCTGGCTTTTATGGGGAGGAGTATTAGGGTAACAGCAGACCTCTCCACAGAGACCTGGCAGGCCAGAAAGGGCTGGCAGGATATATTCAGGGTCCTAAATGAGAAGAACATGCAACCAAGAATACTTTATCCAGCAAGGCTCTCATTCAAAATGGAAGGAGAGATAAAGAGCTTCCAAGAGAGGCAGGAACTGAAAGAATATGTGAC